>NW_025725372.1:0-300000 GCF_021461395.2 Schistocerca americana
CTCCAAGCGCTGCGCAACAACCAGAGCAGAAATGTGACATCCATTTATTCGGAGGTAAGACTTTAATTCTGATTGTTTTGCACAGGGCCAAAGACCGATATTTCGGTTTAATTGAAGTTTCTTGTCACTGAACGGACTTTTTTAAATGTTGTGTGAAGACTTTATATTTGAGTCAGATTGCGAATTTCACATTTTTGTGCCATTTTCAATACCTCTCATTGTGGGCGAGGTTACAATTAGCGCAATGTCCATTAGCATCCGTAAATAACATTGTCCATTATTTTAAATTTTGCTGGGAGGTTACAACACACACACACACACACAAAAAAAAAAAAAAAAAAAAAAAAAAAAAACAAAAAAAAAACAAAAAAAATTGCATTTATATCCGCTCCTCAATTGTAGATACCCCTTACACAGCTGTGTGCAATGAATGAGTGCTGGCTGGTAATTAATTGCACTCCTTGGAGGGAAATGCCATAGGAAGTAGTCTTTAAAAAGTGAATGTTTTTCGTTAAGAGACAAAAGTTACTTTAGAAAAAAAGTAATAGTGGGGCTTTTGTTGTTGAACAAAATAAGTACAATGAACATACGTTATCAGATTTGCGCAATGCAGCGTCACACCACCTTTTGATTATAACACAATAGACTATACATCGTCCCGAACCGTGACCAGAGTCGCGAGACGAGCAGAGCACGCCGCCGACGCCCGCTCAGTACAACCGTCCACCCGCTACTACTGTCGACCGACTACTACCTCTCCCGACTCGCGCTACAATATATATATAACAACTGTTCCTGGCGACCCGGTGCGTGCCACTACTGTCGTCTGGCGCGGTCCAAGCGCCGACTAGCAGCGATAAAGAACTCTCTGGTCAGACAGAGATGCTGTCATGCCTCGCCATCGCTCTGGTAATGAATACATACGTGTTGCAGCGTGCGTACCACCGGAACACGCAGTGGCGGAGCCAAAGACTGTGTTGTCGAGGTCGAGTGCGAGCGGGAAGAGAGGCAGCGTCGGCACGGAGATGCAAGCGAGCGCGAGACGCACGGGGGCTGCGGCGTGGCGCGTTTGCGGTCGGCGCCTTTGGTGGCAACGGCCGGGACAAGCAGCGGTGTATGGTGTGGTGCGGGGCGGACAGGGGCGGCGGTGGACGGGGAGGAGGCGGCGCGACGACGGCATGGGGGCGAAAACGGGACGGGGGACGGCGGATGTTGAGAGGCGTCACGCGCGGACAGGACACAGACACAGAGACACACAGATTGGAAAGGGAGGGTGCGCGGTAGTAGTTGGGAATGTGCGTACCGTGCGGGATGGGAGTGGGCGAGGAACACGGTCGTGGCCCCTGTTTTGGGTGCGTGTGATGACGTCGGTGTGTTGTGGGAAGGGAAGGTGCTGTGGCGGCGGCGCGTAATGGGCGTAGGCCGAAAAGAGAAAGGAACGTGGGCAGTGTGTTGGCAAGCGTCGGTTCGACTGCGACGTTGATGGGCAGGGCAGGGCAGGGCAGGGCAGGGCAGGGCAAGGTTAATGGTGGTAGGAGTAGGCGTGTGGGCGCAAAAAATCTGCCGCTGCAGCGCGGTGCCGTAACCGCCATGGCGGGAAGGAGAGAGGGCCAAAGAAAGAAAGAAAGAAAGAAGAAAACAAAAAAAAAAAAAAAAAAGGAGGGGGGGGGCGAAAGTGGAGAGGCGGTGGTGTGAGAAGGGCGGGGGCGGAAGGAAGGCAGGAAGGACAAGAGGCGAGGCGACGGCTTGCTTTGTGTATCGGTCGGTCTCTGGCTATGCTTCGTTTTCTGCAGCAGGGTCGGTGCGCGGCGTGGCTCGCGGCAGTGGGAACGCCTGGTGGCTGGACGGCCAGCAATGCGGTTGGATGGGCGGCCACAGCACCGCACCTGTGCCCGAGGAGGAGACGCTGGCGGCGGGCCCTGAGGTGAGGCCGGCTCGGCTGGGGCTGTGGATGTGTAGGTGTGCGCCGCTGCTGCAACAACGAGTAAAACGCGAGAAGAAGGGATGGCGGTAGAGAGAGAAAAAAAAAAAACAAAAGGTCGTGTTGTGTTGATGCGCAGGCAGACGCGTACAGAGGGACGAGCCCGGTCTGCAGCAGGGTGTGGCCGTGCCGAGTGCAGAGCAGCGGCGGCTCGGTTCGGTTCGGCCCGGCCCGGCGGGCCGCGCTGTTGTCGCGGACGTGAGCGCCCCCTGGCGGGTGGCCGGAGGCGGCGCGGCGTGTTGGACGTGTGGCTGGTGGCAGTGCACAATTTGCGAGTGGCTGGCGGTGCGGTGTGGTGTGGCGTGGCGGTTGGCGCGTCGGGCGGCGGAGAGGTATGTGTTGCGGGCGCCCTTTGCTGCGCTGCGTCGTTGCGTGTGCCGTACAGGGCGGGCGCTTGTCGACTGTGTGGGCGGTGTGGCGAATTGGCGTGAAAACGGCTGCCGAGAGGTGTGTGGTAGCGAGCCGGTCGGTGGTGTCAGTGCGAAGGGGAATGTGCGTGCGTGTTTGGCGGTGTCGGTGTGCTTTTTGCGGCGTGAGAGTGGGAATTAGTGGGGCCGGCTGTTGTGTTGGTTCCTTGTGTCTTGTGTCGCGTAGCTTGATGGCAACGTGGAAGGACGCCGGTTTCGTTTTCGTTTCGAGCCTTGCGTGTGGTTGTCGACGTTGACTGGTTGGCGTGTGCCGATGCACGTGCATGTGTGGGTCGCGAGTGCGTTTTTGGCTGGCTGTGTGTGTGTGTGTGTGTGTGTGTGTGTGTGTGTGTGTGTTTTGGGGGGGAAGGGGGAGGCGGTGGTGAAAGTGCAGTCGTCGGGTGGGGCTGGGGCTGTGCGTCGTGGCGGAAAGGTGGTAGGTTGCGGGAAGCGAGCCCGTCGTTGACGGTGTCGCGTGAGTTGTGAATCGAGTGGGGCGCGGGGCGCGGGGCGCGGGACAGGAGCAGCGTGCCGCTGCGTCGTGGTCGTCAGCAGAGGCTGTGCGTGTGCTTGTCCTTTTTGTGGGCGGTTCGGTTCGTGCGAGGCGTTTTTGTTTTGTGTTGCCCTAGTTGTTAGTTTATTTTGTTTGTGTTTGTTATTTTGAGACGACGACTGGTTGGTGGCGTGCGCGCGAAGTGGCGGTGTGCGCTTCCCGTGTCGTTTGTGTTGTTTGGTTTTTTTGTTTTTGTGTGTTTTTTTTTTTTTTTTTTTTTTTTTTTTTTTTTTTTTTGCACTGGGCCCCGGTGGGTGGGTGCGTGTGTGTCGATTGCCGGCTGGCGAAAGGTGCGCCATCGGCGGGGTGGGTCGCCGGCACAAGTAGAGGCGGCGGCGTTGTTGTTGCTGTTGTTGTGTGGTGTTTGTTTTGTTCGGCTGTGTCGGCGAGCTGTGTTGCGGTGCGTGTGAATGGTGGTGCAAAAGTGCTGGCGTTGGGGCTGCGACTGCGACGGCGGCGAGCCGCGGGCGCGCCATTGATAGTGATGTTGTGAACAGCGGCTGTGTACGGTAGTGGTGTTGTTGTAGCACGACGTGCATCCGGGCCGGCGCGGAAAGCGCAGTTGCGGGCGGTTGCCCTTCGGTGCCAGCCATGTCGCGTGAGCGGCGGGTTGCTCTGGTGTCGACACGTGGTGCTCTGGGTTGTTGTGTGGTGCCCTTTGGCCGGTGGGGGTGGTTCGCGTGTGTCTCGTTCGCGCTCGGTGTCTGGTCGTGGTCGTGCTGCTCCCCCGTCTGTCGGCGGTTTCCGACGTCGTCTGTACGTTTTTGTTCGTTTGCGGCGTGCGTGCCGACGTCGTCCCGTCGCGACCTTTCAACCGAAAGTGTGGCGCCCGAAGGTGAACGAACGTAACCCTGACCTCGGCGCTTTACGCTGAGCCGAGCGAACCGAACCGAACCTAACCTGTGGTGTGGCGAGGTGAGCTCAGCCTGTGAGCCCCTAACGTCTACGTAAGGTAAGCTGTCCGGCTCACGCCTCACGTTTGAACGCTTTTTTAACCTACGTTTGACGCTTCTTAACCTAGCACTGACCCCTTAACCTAACGTGTAACCTAACCTAACCTAACCTCTGACGCCTGACGTGTTTGAATGCTTAACCTAAGTTTGACGCTTAACCTAACCCAAGTCCCCTTAACCTAACCCACGTCCACCTAACCTAACCTAACGTAGACGTGTAAACGTAATGTGTAACGCGTAACGTGTAAGGTCGGCTGTCGTGTGTGCTTGACGGCAGATTGGGTTGGTCTGTAGATTCGGATTGCGGTTTGCCTCGGTCGAGGGGTTGGGTCGGAAGCGGCGAGGGGCGGCGGCGCCTGTTGCGCAGGCGGCGTCCGTTTGCGGCGGGCAATTGGTGAGAAACGGCTGTGAATGTTGGCCGGCGAGAGGAGGAGGACGGCGCGCGATGTGGCCCGACGGCTGCGGGCCGATCGGGAAACGGCGGGAGGGCGACGGAAGGCGATGGGGCGGCGGAGGCGCGTTTGCACGGCCGTCATCGCCGCACGCCTCGGCTTGTGTGGCTGTGGCGCCGGCCGCGCTGGCCGGGCTGCCGCGGCGACGGTGTGGGAGTTTTGCCGAAGGTTTGGCCATTGTGGCGGGTCGTCGGCTGGGGCTGTGGGGGCGGCATTTGGGCGGGGGCGGCGATTCTCGGCGGGCCGACCCAGGCTGTAGCGCGCGGTAGCTGCAGTTTGGCCGTGGTTTGCGGCGCTGCCGTGGCGACTGGTTGGCGACTGTGGTGTGGCTGTGTGTAGCCCCATCCTCGGTGGTTTGAAAGGCGCGGGCGGTTGTGGCGCAGGTTTGGGGCTGCTCCGCACAGGCTGTCGGACGTTGGGCGGTAGCAAGCGCGGGAGGCGCGGCGCGGCGGCGCGCAGAGTGGCGGCCGCTCTCTCGGCCGTCCGCGCCCGCCCGCGACACTGGCTGGGCCTTGTGATTCTCTGCTCTGCTGCTGTGCTGTGCTTGCGTGCCTGCCTGCCGTCCCGCTCGCTCTCGCTGTGTGTTACGCGCGTCGTCGAAATGGCAGATCAGGCGGCTACGAACGAGACTGCTGCGGCACCCGCCGCCACCGGCACTACGAAGAAGGCCAAGTCTGCGTCGTCTGCGAAGAAGCCGCGCGCCAAGCCTGCGCACCCGCGCACCTCTGAGATGGTGACGGCCGCCATCAAGAGTCTGAAGGAGCGCGGCGGGTCGTCGCTGCAGGCGATCAAGAAGTACATAGCCGCGCACTACAAGCTGGACGCGGAGAAGCTGGCGCCGTTTATCAAGAAGTACCTCAAGTCGGCCGTCGTGGCGGGCGAGCTGGTGCAGACGAAGGGGAAGGGCGCGTCCGGCTCGTTCAAGCTTGCCGGCGCCGGCGGCGGCGGGGGGGCGGCCGAGGGCGGCAAGGCTCGTGCTGGCGGTGCCAAGAAGAAGCGCGCCGCTCCGGCCAGCAAGGAGAAGAAGGGCGCCCGTGCGGCCGGCGCAAAGAAGGCTGGTGGCGTGAAGGCGGCGACCGGTCGGAAGGCGGGCGCCGCCAAGAAGGCGTCTGCGGCGTCGGCCGCTCCCGCGGGTGCGAAGAAGGCGGCTGCGGCCAAGCCGGCCAAGGCCAAGTCGCCGTCGAAGGCGAAGAAGGCCGCCAAGGTTCCGACGAAGAAGCCGAAGGCGCCGCGCCCGAAGAAGGCGACGACGCCGTCTAAGGCGAAGGCTTCGCCCAAGAAGAAGAAGTAGAGTAGAGGAGAAAGAGATGGGAAAGGAAGGGTTTGGCGCTTGGCTCCGTCGTCCCCACCCCCCGTCGTCGTCTAGTGGCGCGCAAGAGACGCGCGGCCCAAAACGGCCCCTCTCAGGGCCATCAAAGCACGTCGGGGAAGGTTTTGATTGTCGTGTTGCGTTTGGTGTGGGGGTCTGTCTGTATGCCCGTGGGGATGCTGTTTGCGTGCCGCGGTGGTTGGATTGCGGGGGTCGGTGGCGGGTGTGGGCGGCGGTAGCGGTAAGCGGTGTTGTTGTTGTTGTCGTGGTTGATTGTCGCCGTGTTTGTGGCGGCGGCCGACGGTTGGTTTTCTGTCACGTTGTTGTTTTGTTTGAATACGTTGGTTGGCTTGCCTGCGTTCGTTCTTCTCGGATGTCTGTCGTCTTGTCGAGTCGTGTCTGGTCTTTGTTTTGTTCCTTTGTGTGTGTTATGTTTTGCAACGGGGGGCACGTTGAGATGTGGGAAGGAGTCGGCGGGGGATTTCGGTGGCGTGTAGAGCGAGCGAGCGCGCCTGCCTGGCCGTTGGCCGTCGGAGTGGAGTGCGGGTGTTTTTGTTTTCGAAACGAAAGCGGCGGCCGGCCAGCCACCCGTGCGGTGTGACGTCGGCCGTTGGGTATTGTGCGCCGGGGAGGGATGATGTGTGATTGTTGCGCGCTGCTAGCAGGCAGGCAGAGTGAGCGGGTGTGGCGGACGGACGGGAAGTGGTGGTTTTTGTTTTTGGGTTGCGGGGCGAGAGGCAGGCGACCGACAAAGGTTGCTCGCGACGGAGAGATGTTAGTGGCCCTGAAAAGGGCCGTTTTTGTTTGTGCGGTGCGGTGCGGTGCCGCGGCGCGGTTTAGGCGCGCTCGCCGCGGATGCGGCGCGCGAGCTGGATGTCCTTGGGCATGATGGTGACGCGCTTGGCGTGGATTGCGCACAGGTTGGTGTCTTCGAAGAGGCCGACGAGGTAGGCCTCGCTGGCCTCCTGCAGGGCCATGACTGCGGAGCTCTGGAAGCGCAGGTCGGTCTTGAAGTCCTGGGCGATCTCGCGCACTAGGCGCTGGAATGGCAGCTTGCGGATGAGCAGCTCTGTGCTCTTCTGGTAGCGCCTGATTTCTCGCAGGGCGACGGTGCCCGGCCTGTAGCGGTGGGGCTTCTTGACGCCTCCGGTGGCGGGCGCGCTCTTCCTCGCCGCCTTGGTGGCGAGCTGTTTGCGCGGCGCCTTTCCGCCGGTGGACTTGCGGGCCGTTTGCTTTGTGCGGGCCATGGCGGTAGCGGTAGCGGAGCGGCGTGCGTGGAGGTTAGGTGCGGCGCGGCGTCCGGTGCTGCCTTGACAACGGGCCCGCGCGCCTCCGTGCTGCGCTTATATGCCCTCGGTTGCGCGTGGTGGGGGGAGGGCGGGCCAGAGTCTATATAGGGGGGCGGCGGGCGCGCTGGGCGCAGACCGTAGCCGACTCTCCAGCCGCTGCAGCTGCTGTTTGTGCACGTTTTGCTTTGCCCGAGGAAGGAAGGATGACAGGCCGCGGCAAGGGAGGAAAGGGGCTCGGCAAGGGTGGCGCCAAGCGGCACCGCAAGGTGTTGCGCGACAACATCCAGGGCATCACGAAGCCCGCCATCCGCCGCCTGGCTCGCAGGGGCGGCGTGAAGCGCATCTCTGGTCTGATCTACGAGGAGACCCGCGGGGTGCTGAAGGTGTTCCTGGAGAACGTGATCCGCGACGCGGTGACGTACACTGAGCACGCCAAGCGCAAGACTGTGACGGCCATGGACGTGGTGTACGCCCTGAAGAGGCAGGGGCGCACCCTGTACGGTTTCGGCGGTTAGGCTGCGTCGCAGCGGGCGCTGGCCTTCCCGCGGCCGTGCTTGTGGGTGGGAGAGACTAGAAAACGGCCCTTTTCAGGGCCACCACACTGTTCGGAAGTTGAAAAGTGCGAAAGAGTCTGTGTTGTTGCTGCGTGTGTGCGCTGTGTTGTTTGTTTGTTTCTCTCTCTCTTTCTTTCTTTCCGTTTGTGAGCGACGTGATGTGACTGGGAGGGGAGAAGGAAAGGAAACGTGTCATGTGGCTGGCTGTGTGTGGAGCTGCTTCGTTTGTGTGTCTTTGTATCGATCGCGACGGAGATGGCGGGCTGTGTGTTGTTGTGCGAGAGGCGGTGATTATTTGCTTGCGTGGTTTGGCTCTGTGTGTTTGCGGCGGCGTTGGGGTTTCCGAGGCAAGGCGGCCGGATCAGCTGTTTCGTTCGTGTCGACGGCCGTTGCGCGCGGGAGTGGAGGGCGGTGTGTCGACACGCCTCCCTTTAACAATGGTCATTATTGCTGCCGTTGTCGTTTGGAAGGCGACTGCGACCGTGCAAAATGTGTGTGTGTGTGTGTGTTGGGCCACACGGGCTGTGTGGACGACAAGATGGCGGACGTGCGCCGGCGGCGGCTGTGCTGTGAAAGTGCAAAGTTAAAAAACAAAACAAGGTGCGGCGAGGACGACTGAAATTTTGCTTTGGACGTAGGTTTGTGTGGTGGCCCTGAAAAGGGCCGATTGTTGTGGGCCGAGCCGGCAAAGCGCGTTGCGTGCAGGGGAGCACGCGGCGGCTGCGATTGCCTGGCCTCCTTTAGGCCTTCTTCTCGGTCTTCTTTGGCAGCAGGACGGCCTGGATGTTGGGCAGGACACCACCCTGTGCGATGGTGACGCCCGACAGGAGCTTGTTGAGCTCCTCGTCGTTGCGGATGGCAAGCTGCAGGTGGCGCGGGATGATGCGCGTCTTCTTGTTGTCGCGGGCCGCGTTTCCGGCCAGCTCGAGCACCTCAGCCGCGAGGTACTCCATGACGGCGGCGAGGTAGACGGGCGCCCCGGCGCCGACGCGCTCTGCGTAGTTTCCCTTGCGCAGGAGGCGGTGGATTCTGCCGACCGGGAACTGGAGCCCAGCCCTGCTTGAGCGGGACTTTGACTTGCCCTTGACTTTGCCTCCCTTTCCGCGTCCGGACATGGCGATGGGCTAGCGACGGTGCACACGAAACGGAAACGAAAACGACCGGTGCGAGCGGCAGCGAGTCGAGCAGCGGAGTGCGTGCCGGCGCAGCCGGGGTGGGGGTGCTTTATGGGCTCGGGTGCGGCGGCCGGTTGCGCGCGCGCCCCATTGGTCGGCGGCCGCAACAGGGCGAGCTGGTAAAGGTGCGGCGGCGGCTGGCGGCGGGTGCCACTGTGTGGGGAGACGCTGACTAGAGCGGAGCGCTTGGTACTGGTGTTGCTGCTGCCGTACGTTGGTTCGAGATGCCGCCCAAGACTAGCGGGAAGGCCGCCAAGAAGGCTGGCAAGGCGCAGAAGAACATTTCGAAGGGCGACAAGAAGAAGAAGCGCAAGAGGAAGGAGAGCTATGCCATCTACATCTACAAGGTGCTGAAGCAGGTGCACCCTGACACGGGCATCTCGTCGAAGGCGATGAGCATCATGAACAGCTTCGTGAACGACATTTTCGAGCGCATTGCGGCCGAGGCTTCTCGGCTGGCGCACTACAACAAGCGCTCGACCATCACGTCCCGCGAGATCCAGACCGCTGTGCGGCTGTTGCTGCCTGGCGAGCTGGCCAAGCACGCCGTGAGCGAGGGCACGAAGGCGGTGACCAAGTACACGAGCTCCAAGTAAGGAGGTGGCTCTGGAATGGAAGGAAGGATGGAGAAGGCTCCTCCGTTGCGAGAGCGGCAAAACGGCCCTTTTCAGGGCCACCAACTTGCCTTTTGCGGGAAGGGCGGAATTGTTGTTGTTGTTTGTGTGGACGGCTGTGATGTATGTGTGCATTTTGATTGTGGGTGGGGGGGCGCGTCAAAGCGTGTTGCGCGGGGTACGGCCACGAGGTTGGTCGCCGTGGCGTGGAATGGTGGCACGCCTCGTTGGCGTGGTTTTTGACCCATTGGTGTTGTTGGTGTGTGTGTGTGTGTTACCCGTCTGCGAGGGGGGACTGTGCGATCGGCGACTTTTGTGTCACCGTAACGACGGCCGTTTGCGGGTTTGTTTTTTTGCACATCATACATGGCGAGGGTGAAATGTGAAATGTTTTTGTTTGGTTGTTTTTTTTTTTTTTTTGCCGCCCACTATTCCCTTTGCTGTACGCCGAGTTTGACAATGGTGCGACGTAACTGCAGCGTGGAGGTGTGTGAGTGACGTTGAAATGAACGTGCCATTAAGACGCATTGTTGTTGTATTGTACTGTACGTGTACGGCGAACACGCACGATGATGTACCATTCGACTCTGATGTTTGATAGCCGTGTCTGACTGATTGCGTACGACGCACGCACACCGATGTCGTCATTCAAGATGCACGCGTGTCCAGTGCAGTACAGTAAGCGCGACGCTAGACGACGACGGCGGCGGCGGCGGCGGCGGCGGCGGTCGTTTGTTTGGCGAATGTCTGTACACGTGTTTGTCTGTGTCCATCCGGTGCGTATTTGTTTGTTTGAAAGTGTTTTGTGTGTCGGTGACGTGGTCCGATCCGTCGCCCCCTGAGTAACTGTCGATCGGCGCGATAGACGGGCGTCACGCAACTGAACCGAAGTCTTGGGCACACCCGTCATACTGTTGTACACCGTCGCGCTGAGAACGGTAACGAAAGGTTGACTTTGATCGGTCGAATGTCTGGGCAGAACGTGAGGAATGAGGCAAGAGTGCAAGGAGGGGGGGCAAAAGAGAGAGGAAGGGAAAAAGGGGAGAAACGCATTCGTAGAGCAACGGAACGTTCCCGTGTCGGAGGCGTATTGGAGCCGCACTGAAATGCGTTTAACGGCGGCGCGGCTGCAAGTGTCTGCCGTGGTGAACGTTACCTTTGACGGCTGCATTGGGCTTTGCCTTTGCTTTTGCTTTCGCTTTCGCTTTCCCGGATGTACGTAACGTTTGTTGATATGGTTCTGAGGAAGAGTGTATGACAGTGCCGTGCCGTCCATGTTCGTGTGCCCTCCCATTGTGTGTATGCTATTGTCTGTGTACGTGAATGATGTATGTAGGTGTTAGTGGACATGTTTTACCATTGGGGGGAAATGGATCGTCGATAGTTGCCGTCACTCTGTCACGGTCGAGATGACGCACCCTCCGTACAGAAAGGTGTCGAGAAAGTGAGTGTGTGTGTGCGTGCGTCCGTGAATTGGCAGTGTTTGGAGGTGGGCGTGCCCTGCATGTGGCCCGGAAGGCTGTTCGTTAGGCGGTAGTGTTGTGTGGACAGGGGAGGGGCATGCGTAACGCTGCTGGCATGGCATTTCGGGAGATGGGAGGGGGCAAACGAGGAGCGGCGGCCAAAGACGGGACGGGGAGGGGCGCGGTGTGGGTGGCTTGCGCCTGTGCTCGGCGTTGTGGTTTGTGCAAAAGAGGAGGAGAAAAACAATGTGAGTTGCCAGGGAGGGGAGCGGTGTTGTGTTGTGGTTGTCGTGGTGTAGCCGCAGACGCGGCTGTCAGTGAACGTGGCGAGACGGACGGATGCGCGGAGGGGCGGGGGCGGCGCATTTCGCCGGTGCCGTGCCATGCCTGAAAGCCGCGTGGTCGCTGTGTTGTTGGTGGCGTGGGGGCGAGGAGAGTACCGTACGGGTGTGCTTGTGCGCCGGAAATGGCACACTGCGCCCGCCCGTCTTGGAGGCTGATGGCTGTGGTGTGGAAATGGGGCGCGGTGATGTTGAAGCAGTTGAAGAACAGAAAAGAAACCAAGAAAACGGAAGGCGTGATGCGGCGGTGGTGGTGAGAGCGGGAAAAACAAAACAAAAAAAAAAGAAGGAAAAACAACGAGAAAACAAAAAGTCTATCAATATTAAAATGGAAATGGACCCAGGTATAACCTCCCTGCACAAATAGCAGAGAGTCCGATGATAATAAAAATGTGCCAGAATGTTAACGTCCCTACAAAACAAACCCAACGATAATATTAATGAAAGAGTGAACCGTATGTAACATTGCAACAGACATAATGAAACCTGATAAATTGTATAAGGGCAGCAGCGTTGACCTTTGGCCCTGTATTCAGAATAAAAAGAGCCAAAGATCGTTACCCCAATGAAAAAGACACTGAAACACGTATGTAACATAGTAGCGATGGCGAGACATTGTAGCATCTGTGACCAGAGAGTTTGCGCTGGACTGCGCGAGTGTTGCGAGCGGTTCTCAGTCAGTCAGTAGTCGTTGCGAGTCCGTAGCTATGTGTAGTTGAGGGCTGTACTCTGTCAGTAGTCGTCGCGTGCAGTACGCTAATAGTCGTCATGCAGAGCGGTCGGTCAGTAGTAGCAGCCGAGCGCGGTTGTGTGATGTAGGCGGTCGGCAACACTGGTCAAGATGGTGAATAAGGTATACTGTTAATTAATATAATCATTAGATAATGAAAAATTGTATTTATTGTAATTATTCTCCAACAAGTTCCCCAATAATAATTTTTATTTCAAAAGCATTTTTCAAACATTTAATTGTTTATTGAACTAAAGAGTTCGTTGCACTTCACATTTCATTCCACTTCTTTGAAGAAAAATGTCACTAAAATCACAAAAAAAGAGAATATTATTATTTGCAATGCAGTTCCTCCAAGCGCTGCGCAACAACCAGAGCAGAAATGTGACATCCATTTATTCGGAGGTAAGACTTTAATTCTGATTGTTTTGCACAGGGCCAAAGACCGATATTTCGGTTTAATTGAAGTTTCTTGTCACTGAACGGACTTTTTTAAATGTTGTGTGAAGACTTTATATTTGAGTCAGATTGCGAATTTCACATTTTTGTTGCCATTTTCAATACCTCTCATTGTGGGCGAGGTTACAATTAGCGCAATGTCCATTAGCATCCGTAAATAACATTGTCCATTATTTTAAATTTTGCTGGGAGGTTACAACACACACACACACACACACAAAAAAAAAAAAAAAAAAAAAAAAAAAAAAAAAAAAAACAAAAAAATTGCATTTATATCCGCTCCTCAATTGTAGATACCCCTTACACAGCTGTGTGCAATGAATGAGTGCTGGCTGGTAATTAATTGCACTCCTTGGAGGGAAATGCCATAGGAAGTAGTCTTTAAAAAGTGAATGTTTTTCGTTAAGAGACAAAAGTTACTTTAGAAAAAAAGTAATAGTGGGGCTTTTGTTGTTGAACAAAATAAGTACAATGAACATACGTTATCAGATTTGCGCAATGCAGCGTCACACCACCTTTTGATTATAACACAATAGACTATACATCGTCCCGAACCGTGACCAGAGTCGCGAGACGAGCAGAGCACGCCGCCGACGCCCGCTCAGTACAACCGTCCACCCGCTACTACTGTCGACCGACTACTACCTCTCCCGACTCGCGCTACAATATATATATAACAACTGTTCCTGGCGACCCGGTGCGTGCCACTACTGTCGTCTGGCGCGGTCCAAGCGCCGACTAGCAGCGATAAAGAACTCTCTGGTCAGACAGAGATGCTGTCATGCCTCGCCATCGCTCTGGTAATGAATACATACGTGTTGCAGCGTGCGTACCACCGGAACACGCAGTGGCGGAGCCAAAGACTGTGTTGTCGAGGTCGAGTGCGAGCGGGAAGAGAGGCAGCGTCGGCACGGAGATGCAAGCGAGCGCGAGACGCACGGGGGCTGCGGCGTGGCGCGTTTGCGGTCGGCGCCTTTGGTGGCAACGGCCGGGACAAGCAGCGGTGTATGGTGTGGTGCGGGGCGGACAGGGGCGGCGGTGGACGGGGAGGAGGCGGCGCGACGACGGCATGGGGGCGAAAACGGGACGGGGGACGGCGGATGTTGAGAGGCGTCACGCGCGGACAGGACACAGACACAGAGACACACAGATTGGAAAGGGAGGGTGCGCGGTAGTAGTTGGGAATGTGCGTACCGTGCGGGATGGGAGTGGGCGAGGAACACGGTCGTGGCCCCTGTTTTGGGTGCGTGTGATGACGTCGGTGTGTTGTGGGAAGGGAAGGTGCTGTGGCGGCGGCGCGTAATGGGCGTAGGCCGAAAAGAGAAAGGAACGTGGGCAGTGTGTTGGCAAGCGTCGGTTCGACTGCGACGTTGATGGGCAGGGCAGGGCAGGGCAGGGCAGGGCAGGGCAAGGTTAATGGTGGTAGGAGTAGGCGTGTGGGCGCAAAAAAATCTGCCGCTGCAGCGCGGTGCCGTAACCGCCATGGCGGGAAGGAGAGAGGGCCAAAGAAAGAAAGAAAGAAAGAAGAAAACAAAAAAAAAAAAAAAAAAGGAGGGGGGGGCGAAAGTGGAGAGGCGGTGGTGTGAGAAGGGCGGGGGCGGAAGGAAGGCAGGAAGGACAAGAGGCGAGGCGACGGTTTGCTTTGTGTATCGGTCGGTCTCTGGCTATGCTTCGTTTTCTGCAGCAGGGTCGGTGCGCGGCGTGGCTCGCGGCAGTGGGAACGCCTGGTGGCTGGACGGCCAGCAATGCGGTTGGATGGGCGGCCACAGCACCGCACCTGTGCCCGAGGAGGAGACGCTGGCGGCGGGCCCTGAGGTGAGGCCGGCTCGGCTGGGGCTGTGGATGTGTAGGTGTGCGCCGCTGCTGCAACAACGAGTAAAACGCGAGAAGAAGGGATGGCGGTAGAGAGAGAAAAAAAAAAACAAAAGGTCGTGTTGTGTTGATGCGCAGGCAGACGCGTACAGAGGGACGAGCCCGGTCTGCAGCAGGGTGTGGCCGTGCCGAGTGCAGAGCAGCGGCGGCTCGGTTCGGTTCGGCCCGGCCCGGCGGGCCGCGCTGTTGTCGCGGACGTGAGCGCCCCCTGGCGGGTGGCCGGAGGCGGCGCGGCGTGTTGGACGTGTGGCTGGTGGCAGTGCACAATTTGCGAGTGGCTGGCGGTGCGGTGTGGTGTGGCGTGGCGGTTGGCGCGTCGGGCGGCGGAGAGGTATGTGTTGCGGGCGCCCTTTGCTGCGCTGCGTCGTTGCGTGTGCCGTACAGGGCGGGCGCTTGTCGACTGTGTGGGCGGTGTGGCGAATTGGCGTAAAAACGGCTGCCGAGAGGTGTGTGGTAGCGAGCCGGTCGGTGGTGTCAGTGCGAAGGGGAATGTGCGTGCGTGTTTGGCGGTGTCGGTGTGCTTTTTGCGGCGTGAGAGTGGGAATTAGTGGGGCCGGCTGTTGTGTTGGTTCCTTGTGTCTTGTGTCGCGTAGCTTGATGGCAACGTGGAAGGACGCCGGTTTCGTTTTCGTTTCGAGCCTTGCGTGTGGTTGTCGACGTTGACTGGTTGGCGTGTGCCGATGCACGTGCATGTGTGGGTCGCGAGTGCGTTTTTGGCTGGCTGTGTGTGTGTGTGTGTGTGTGTGTGTGTGTGTGTGTGTGTTTTGGGGGGGAAGGGGGAGGCGGTGGTGAAAGTGCAGTCGTCGGGTGGGGCTGGGGCTGTGCGTCGTGGCGGAAAGGTGGTAGGTTGCGGGAAGCGAGCCCGTCGTTGACGGTGTCGCGTGAGTTGTGAATCGAGTGGGGCGCGGGGCGCGGGGCGCGGGACAGGAGCAGCGTGCCGCTGCGTCGTGGTCGTCAGCAGAGGCTGTGCGTGTGCTTGTCCTTTTTGTGGGCGGTTCGGTTCGTGCGAGGCGTTTTTGTTTTGTGTTGCCCTAGTTGTTAGTTTATTTTGTTTGTGTTTGTTATTTTGAGACGACGACTGGTTGGTGGCGTGCGCGCGAAGTGGCGGTGTGCGCTTCCCGTGTCGTTTGTGTTGTTTGGTTTTTTTGTTTTTGTGTGTTTTTTTTTTTTTTTTTTTTTTTTTTGCACTGGGCCCCGGTGGGTGGGTGCGTGTGTGTCGATTGCCGGCTGGCGAAAGGTGCGCCATCGGCGGGGTGGGTCGCCGGCACAAGTAGAGGCGGCGGCGTTGTTGTTGCTGTTGTTGTGTGGTGTTTGTTTTGTTCGGCTGTGTCGGCGAGCTGTGTTGCGGTGCGTGTGAATGGTGGTGCAAAAGTGCTGGCGTTGGGGCTGCGACTGCGACGGCGGCGAGCCGCGGGCGCGCCATTGATAGTGATGTTGTGAACAGCGGCTGTGTACGGTAGTGGTGTTGTTGTAGCACGACGTGCATCCGGGCCGGCGCGGAAAGCGCAGTTGCGGGCGGTTGCCCTTCGGTGCCAGCCATGTCGCGTGAGCGGCGGGTTGCTCTGGTGTCGACACGTGGTGCTCTGGGTTGTTGTGTGGTGCCCTTTGGCCGGTGGGGGTGGTTCGCGTGTGTCTCGTTCGCGCTCGGTGTCTGGTCGTGGTCGTGCTGCTCCCCCGTCTGTCGGCGGTTTCCGACGTCGTCTGTACGTTTTTGTTCGTTTGCGGCGTGCGTGCCGACGTCGTCCCGTCGCGACCTTTCAACCGAAAGTGTGGCGCCCGAAGGTGAACGAACGTAACCCTGACCTCGGCGCTTTACGCTGAGCCGAGCGAACCGAACCGAACCTAACCTGTGGTGTGGCGAGGTGAGCTCAGCCTGTGAGCCCCTAACGTCTACGTAAGGTAAGCTGTCCGGCTCACGCCTCACGTTTGAACGCTTTTTTAACCTACGTTTGACGCTTCTTAACCTAGCACTGACCCCTTAACCTAACGTGTAACCTAACCTAACCTAACCTCTGACGCCTGACGTGTTTGAATGCTTAACCTAAGTTTGACGCTTAACCTAACCCAAGTCCCCTTAACCTAACCCACGTCCACCTAACCTAACCTAACGTAGACGTGTAAACGTAATGTGTAACGCGTAACGTGTAAGGTCGGCTGTCGTGTGTGCTTGACGGCAGATTGGGTTGGTCTGTAGATTCGGATTGCGGTTTGCCTCGGTCGAGGGGTTGGGTCGGAAGCGGCGAGGGGCGGCGGCGCCTGTTGCGCAGGCGGCGTCCGTTTGCGGCGGGCAATTGGTGAGAAACGGCTGTGAATGTTGGCCGGCGAGAGGAGGAGGACGGCGCGCGATGTGGCCCGACGGCTGCGGGCCGATCGGGAAACGGCGGGAGGGCGACGGAAGGCGATGGGGCGGCGGAGGCGCGTTTGCACGGCCGTCATCGCCGCACGCCTCGGCTTGTGTGGCTGTGGCGCCGGCCGCGCTGGCCGGGCTGCCGCGGCGACGGTGTGGGAGTTTTGCCGAAGGTTTGGCCATTGTGGCGGGTCGTCGGCTGGGGCTGTGGGGGCGGCATTTGGGCGGGGGCGGCGATTCTCGGCGGGCCGACCCAGGCTGTAGCGCGCGGTAGCTGCAGTTTGGCCGTGGTTTGCGGCGCTGCCGTGGCGACTGGTTGGCGACTGTGGTGTGGCTGTGTGTAGCCCCATCCTCGGTGGTTTGAAAGGCGCGGGCGGTTGTGGCGCAGGTTTGGGGCTGCTCCGCACAGGCTGTCGGACGTTGGGCGGTAGCAAGCGCGGGAGGCGCGGCGCGGCGGCGCGCAGAGTGGCGGCCGCTCTCTCGGCCGTCCGCGCCCGCCCGCGACACTGGCTGGGCCTTGTGATTCTCTGCTCTGCTGCTGTGCTGTGCTTGCGTGCCTGCCGTCCCGCTCGCTCTCGCTGTGTGTTACGCGCGTCGTCGAAATGGCAGATCAGGCGGCTACGAACGAGACTGCTGCGGCACCCGCCGCCACCGGCACTACGAAGAAGGCCAAGTCTGCGTCGTCTGCGAAGAAGCCGCGCGCCAAGCCTGCGCACCCGCGCACCTCTGAGATGGTGACGGCCGCCATCAAGAGTCTGAAGGAGCGCGGCGGGTCGTCGCTGCAGGCGATCAAGAAGTACATAGCCGCGCACTACAAGCTGGACGCGGAGAAGCTGGCGCCGTTTATCAAGAAGTACCTCAAGTCGGCCGTCGTGGCGGGCGAGCTGGTGCAGACGAAGGGGAAGGGCGCGTCCGGCTCGTTCAAGCTTGCCGGCGCCGGCGGCGGCGGGGGGGCGGCCGAGGGCGGCAAGGCTCGTGCTGGCGGTGCCAAGAAGAAGCGCGCCGCTCCGGCCAGCAAGGAGAAGAAGGGCGCCCGTGCGGCCGGCGCAAAGAAGGCTGGTGGCGTGAAGGCGGCGACCGGTCGGAAGGCGGGCGCCGCCAAGAAGGCGTCTGCGGCGTCGGCCGCTCCCGCGGGTGCGAAGAAGGCGGCTGCGGCCAAGCCGGCCAAGGCCAAGTCGCCGTCGAAGGCGAAGAAGGCCGCCAAGGTTCCGACGAAGAAGCCGAAGGCGCCGCGCCCGAAGAAGGCGACGACGCCGTCTAAGGCGAAGGCTTCGCCCAAGAAGAAGAAGTAGAGTAGAGGAGAAAGAGATGGGAAAGGAAGGGTTTGGCGCTTGGCTCCGTCGTCCCCACCCCCCGTCGTCGTCTAGTGGCGCGCAAGAGACGCGCGGCCCAAAACGGCCCTTCTCAGGGCCATCAAAGCACGTCGGGGAAGGTTTTGATTGTCGTGTTGCGTTTGGTGTGGGGGTCTGTCTGTATGCCCGTGGGGATGCTGTTTGCGTGCCGCGGTGGTTGGATTGCGGGGGTCGGTGGCGGGTGTGGGCGGCGGTAGCGGTAAGCGGTGTTGTTGTTGTTGTCGTGGTTGATTGTCGCCGTGTTTGTGGCGGCGGCCGACGGTTGGTTTTCTGTCACGTTGTTGTTTTGTTTGAATACGTTGGTTGGCTTGCCTGCGTTCGTTCTTCTCGGATGTCTGTCGTCTTGTCGAGTCGTGTCTGGTCTTTGTTTTGTTCCTTTGTGTGTGTTATGTTTTGCAACGGGGGGCACGTTGAGATGTGGGAAGGAGTCGGCGGGGGATTTCGGTGGCGTGTAGAGCGAGCGAGCGCGCCTGCCTGGCCGTTGGCCGTCGGAGTGGAGTGCGGGTGTTTTTGTTTTTGTTTTCGAAACGAAAGCGGCGGCCGGCCAGCCACCCGTGCGGTGTGACGTCGGCCGTTGGGTATTGTGCGCCGGGGAGGGATGATGTGTGATTGTTGCGCGCTGCTAGCAGGCAGGCAGAGTGAGCGGGTGTGGCGGACGGACGGGAAGTGGTGGTTTTTGTTTTTGGGTTGCGGGGCGAGAGGCAGGCGACCGACAAAGGTTGCTCGCGACGGAGAGATGTTAGTGGCCCTGAAAAGGGCCGTTTTTGTTTGTGCGGTGCGGTGCGGTGCCGCGGCGCGGTTTAGGCGCGCTCGCCGCGGATGCGGCGCGCGAGCTGGATGTCCTTGGGCATGATGGTGACGCGCTTGGCGTGGATTGCGCACAGGTTGGTGTCTTCGAAGAGGCCGACGAGGTAGGCCTCGCTGGCCTCCTGCAGGGCCATGACTGCGGAGCTCTGGAAGCGCAGGTCGGTCTTGAAGTCCTGGGCGATCTCGCGCACTAGGCGCTGGAATGGCAGCTTGCGGATGAGCAGCTCTGTGCTCTTCTGGTAGCGCCTGATTTCTCGCAGGGCGACGGTGCCCGGCCTGTAGCGGTGGGGCTTCTTGACGCCTCCGGTGGCGGGCGCGCTCTTCCTCGCCGCCTTGGTGGCGAGCTGTTTGCGCGGCGCCTTTCCGCCGGTGGACTTGCGGGCCGTTTGCTTTGTGCGGGCCATGGCGGTAGCGGTAGCGGAGCGGCGTGCGTGGAGGTTAGGTGCGGCGCGGCGTCCGGTGCTGCCTTGACAACGGGCCCGCGCGCCTCCGTGCTGCGCTTATATGCCCTCGGTTGCGCGTGGTGGGGGGAGGGCGGGCCAGAGTCTATATAGGGGGGCGGCGGGCGCGCTGGGCGCAGACCGTAGCCGACTCTCCAGCCGCTGCAGCTGCTGTTTGTGCACGTTTTGCTTTGCCCGAGGAAGGAAGGATGACAGGCCGCGGCAAGGGAGGAAAGGGGCTCGGCAAGGGTGGCGCCAAGCGGCACCGCAAGGTGTTGCGCGACAACATCCAGGGCATCACGAAGCCCGCCATCCGCCGCCTGGCTCGCAGGGGCGGCGTGAAGCGCATCTCTGGTCTGATCTACGAGGAGACCCGCGGGGTGCTGAAGGTGTTCCTGGAGAACGTGATCCGCGACGCGGTGACGTACACTGAGCACGCCAAGCGCAAGACTGTGACGGCCATGGACGTGGTGTACGCCCTGAAGAGGCAGGGGCGCACCCTGTACGGTTTCGGCGGTTAGGCTGCGTCGCAGCGGGCGCTGGCCTTCCCGCGGCCGTGCTTGTGGGTGGGAGAGACTAGAAAACGGCCCTTTTCAGGGCCACCACACTGTTCGGAAGTTGAAAAGTGCGAAAGAGTCTGTGTTGTTGCTGCGTGTGTGCGCTGTGTTGTTTGTTTGTTTCTCTCTCTCTTTCTTTCTTTCCGTTTGTGAGCGACGTGATGTGACTGGGAGGGGAGAAGGAAAGGAAACGTGTCATGTGGCTGGCTGTGTGTGGAGCTGCTTCGTTTGTGTGTCTTTGTATCGATCGCGACGGAGATGGCGGGCTGTGTGTTGTTGTGCGAGAGGCGGTGATTATTTGCTTGCGTGGTTTGGCTCTGTGTGTTTGCGGCGGCGTTGGGGTTTCCGAGGCAAGGCGGCCGGATCAGCTGTTTCGTTCGTGTCGACGGCCGTTGCGCGCGGGAGTGGAGGGCGGTGTGTCGACACACCTCCCTTTAACAATGGTCATTATTGCTGCCGTTGTCGTTTGGAAGGCGACTGCGACCGTGCAAAATGTGTGTGTGTGTGTGTGTTGGGCCACACGGGCTGTGTGGACGACAAGATGGCGGACGTGCGCCGGCGGCGGCTGTGCTGTGAAAGTGCAAAGTTAAAAAACAAAACAAGGTGCGGCGAGGACGACTGAAATTTTGCTTTGGACGTAGGTTTGTGTGGTGGCCCTGAAAAGGGCCGATTGTTGTGGGCCGAGCCGGCAAAGCGCGTTGCGTGCAGGGGAGCACGCGGCGCTGCGATTGCCTGGCCTCCTTTAGGCCTTCTTCTCGGTCTTCTTTGGCAGCAGGACGGCCTGGATGTTGGGCAGGACACCACCCTGTGCGATGGTGACGCCCGACAGGAGCTTGTTGAGCTCCTCGTCGTTGCGGATGGCAAGCTGCAGGTGGCGCGGGATGATGCGCGTCTTCTTGTTGTCGCGGGCCGCGTTTCCGGCCAGCTCGAGCACCTCAGCCGCGAGGTACTCCATGACGGCGGCGAGGTAGACGGGCGCCCCGGCGCCGACGCGCTCTGCGTAGTTTCCCTTGCGCAGGAGGCGGTGGATTCTGCCGACCGGGAACTGGAGCCCAGCCCTGCTTGAGCGGGACTTTGACTTGCCCTTGACTTTGCCTCCCTTTCCGCGTCCGGACATGGCGATGGGCTAGCGACGGTGCACACGAAACGGAAACGAAAACGACCGGTGCGAGCGGCAGCGAGTCGAGCAGCGGAGTGCGTGCCGGCGCAGCCTCTCTCTTCGCACTTGAAATCCTCTTCTTGAGGATGTTAAGGGGGAGTTTGTTGTCGTTAGACATTTACTCCACTGAGATGGGTTGAGGTATGCTGGGACTTTGGGAATAACTGGGACGGTTGTGCGTACTTGGATTCATGTGAATTGCCTGTCGGAGACAGGCGGTAGGTCACGTGAATTGACACATATGCATCGGCTAGGGGCCATTACTTAACTGGCCCTATCGACGCCTGGGACTGTCAGTCGGTGACTGACAGAGCGGATATTTAATGATGATGAAGATGATGGTGATGGGTGCCGGACACGGTGAGGAGGAGAGTCTTCTAGGTCCTTCTGGCGTCTGCGTATCTCTTCTTGTCCTTCTTCTTCTTCTTGTTGTGGTGAGTGTCTGCTTGTGACACTTTGGGATGTGTCACATCCTCCCAGTTGGCAGCGTCGGAGTCTTCAGCGGTCCTCGCCCCTTGTGCCTGGCTTGCGTAGTCTTCTTGTTGCTCTTGTTGTTCTATCGAAACGAAGAGAGCTTCCCACTGGACAGGCGTGAGAGGAGGGCGGGCGTTGTAGGACCTGAGAGTGTCCAAGTGAATGGACACTACCTTCTGCAGCTGCGTCTTGGAGAGGGGGCAAGGAGCCTCCTCCATGATGGTTTGGGTTGCCATGGTCTCCACCACGACAATTGTCTGTGCGGCTGCTTCTTGTTTTTCCACCCTCGTGGCTTCCTGTATTACTACAGGTTCCACGGGGGCGGCAGTCTGCGTGTCGGCGTCCTTCTTCTGTGCTGGGAGGGGCTGGCTGGCCAGTGCATTACGGAGACTGTGCACCAGCAGCCGAGCCTCGGCCAGCTCGGCTTGGAGTGTTGCCCTCTCTTCCGCCATTGCGGCTTTGAGGGCAGCAATTTCTTCGTCGGCGGCGGCGCGGACCCTGGCGCACGCCTCGCTGACCGCGTCCGGTGGTACAGCCACGTCATCAGCCACCACAGATCCGCTAGAGGCGGGGGGTGGCGAGGACGCAACGGCCTCGGCTGTGTCCGCCTTCTTGGTGATCTTGTGTCTCCGCCCGACTTTGTCATCGCGACTCCAGCTCTTGATGTAGCTGCAGCCGCGGTAATTCGCCGCATGAGGGCCGCCACAATTGGCGCAGCAGCGTGTGGCGTCTTTCTTGGCGCAGTGGCGCGAATCGTGTGCTTGCGCACAACGAAAACACGCCACTGCATTGCGGCAGTACTTGGCAACATGGCCAAGTTTTTGGCAGCGATAGCACTGCTCCTTCCGCTCCGCCGTCTTCGTGCGCTTCCCGTCTTCTGATGCGCCGAGCACGAGGCCCAGCAATTGCAGCAGGGCAGCAGCTTTGCCTCCCTTTCCGCCACGTCCGAACATGCTGGAGAGCTAGCGCTTACGTGCAGCGATTAGCTCAATTCCGCAGCCTGAGCGGGAATGCCGGCGCAGCCGCCGCTCGCACATTTTGTACCCTGACTTTGAGGGTGACTAGAGGTGAAGTTTTTGTCCTCGGACATTTACTTCAATTGGGAAATGTGTGGTTGTATTGTTGTGTCTTTACTTTTGTGGTATGTCTTGTATGGTTATGTGCATGTTTGTTACTTTAACTTGAGCTGCCTGATCTGTGGCGATTTGTGGGTGATGATGATGAAGGTGAATTGATGGGGGTGAGAGAGGGTGATGTGATGGAGGGCGATTGTGTGTTCAGTCAAAGAATATTGACCTGGGTGTTTTATGGCGCTTGATGGTGGGGTCGTATTGACCCAGTGAGTTAATGAGGGGGTTTGTTGACCTGCTAGCTGTTTCGTAGAATGCTTTAGCTAGGTCAACAAAACGTTGTTGAAGTCGTACTACGTCCGCAGACGCGTGAAGGTCGTCTGTGGGGAATCGGGAGGGGAGGTGTAAGGCACGTTTGAGGGCCCTATTTTGTACCCTTTGGAGTTTGAGTACGTGCGTCTTGGCCGCATAGCCCCATACTGGGCACGCGTATTCCATTATGGGGCGTATGAGGGTGCAGTAGATGCGTACTCCTAGGTCTGCTGTGAGCCCACTACCAGTATTAAGGACCGGGTATAGTACGCTCAAGCGAGCGCTGGCTCGGCGGCGCAGGTCGTCGATGTGCGCCTGCCATGTCAGCCTCTTATCTAGGGTCACCCCTAGATACTTTGCGGTGTTTCGCCAAGGCAGTTCTTGGCCGTTTAATCTTAGATTTAAGGGTGGTCGCCTGCGTGGTCCTCGCGGTCCTAATCGGCGCGTAATCACAATTGCCTGGGTTTTCCCGCTGTTAATTGTGATTCGCCACCTTTTGGACCATTCCTCTGTGGCGTTGAGAACTCTTTGGAGGCGTCTTGTGACCAGATCCCTGTTTGGGTTGCGGGTGAAAAATGCTGTATCATCTGCATATTGTGCAGTGTGCACCAGGGGTGAGGTGGGTGTGTCTGCCGTGTACAGGCTGTACAGGACAGGCCCTAGCACCGATCCCTGGGGCACCCCTGCACGTATGCGTCTTTTTGTTGACAGGGAGTTGTCAACCCTGACGGAAAATGTCCTATTCGAGAGATAGCTTTTCAGTAGCTTTACTATCGTCCCGGGGAAGCCTTGTGTGTATAGTTTGTACAATAACCCATTGTGCCATACGGAATCGAAGGCCTTGGCTACATCAAGTAGCACTATCCCACAGTAGCTTCTGCGGTTGAAGGCCTCGGTGGCTGCTTCAACAACTCTCATGATCTGTTGGGGGGCGGAGTGTTTCTGCCTGAATCCAAACTGGAAATCAGGCAGAACTTGCTCTCTGGAGATGTGTTGCTCAATAGGTGTGATTAGGAGGCGCTCGTAGATTTTACTGAGAGTGGGCAGAAGACTAATCGGTCTGTAGTGCTGTGGGAATAATGGGTCCTTACCGGGTTTAGCTATCGCGACCACCTCCGCGTGTTTCCAGCACGCTGGAAACTCGCGGGATCGAGTAATCTCGTTGAAGACGTTCGCGATGTGTGTGATTGCCAGTGGCGGGAGGTTCTTAACTAACTGGTTTGTGAGCCGGTCGTGGCCTGGGGCCTTTTTGTTGGGCAGGGACCTAATGACTTTTGCCACGTCTTCTGGGGCGAAAAGTGGAGTGTGTTCATTCTCGTCGTCTTCAGCTGCAAGGAATACTGCAAGCTGCTGACGGACTATGATCTCGTGGTCCTCGTCCTGCGCCTCTGCTGGTTGAAACTGTTGTTCGAACGAGTCGGCGAGCGCGTTGGCCTTGTCGACAGGGCTGAAGACAAGGCTTCCACGCTCGCCGTGCAGAGGTGGCATACGCGCGCGTGTACGTGTGAATTGCTTGGTAGCTTGCCATAGGCTGTTGTCGTCTACTTTGAGGGCTGATAGGCGGGCAGACCATTGCTGGTTGCGGTGCTCATTGAGTGCTACTTTCAACTCTCTCTGTAGACGGTTGAGCAGCCTCCTAGTTGCCGGATTTCTTGTTATTTTCCATTCTTTTGCGACCCTGTTTTTGTGCCTAATTTGCGCAAGCAGGTGCTCCGGGAGTTGTATTTGAGGAGGAGGGCCTTCTCGCTGCCGGGGTGTGGCCTCCTCAGCAGCCTGCAGGATCGTGTTGGTGAGGTCTTTAAGCGCCTGTTCTGCAGTATCTGCAGTTGGAGGCGGGGCGCGAGCTATTTCAGAAGCGACATTTACCTGAAAGTGCTCCCAGTTCGTGTGCTTATACGACACCTGGTGTTGTGGGAGAGCTACCCTTTCTCCCACGTCGACCTCGATTATAACTGGGTTGTGATCGGAGGACATTCTATTTATTGTTCTCGCAGTCACAAAGCCTGTTATTCTCCTTGTGAGAGCTATGTCGAGGACGTCTGGCCGGCCTCCGTTTTTAGGGAAGTGTGTCGGCTCTTCTGGGCCCCAGACGTCGAACTGGTGGTCTCGCGAGAGTCGTTGCAGCTGACGACCGGCTCTGGTCGTGACTCTAGAATGCCAGTCTGCATGTTTTGCATTGAGGTCTCCTCCTATTAGGAGCTTGCCTCTGATTTGTGCAAGTGCGGGAATGTCGTCCTCATCTAAAGTTGGGGTCGGTTGGCGGTAAGCTGCAACGACTGTGAGGGGGCCTGTAACTGTGGCTATTTCCACAGCTACCGTTTCTAACGAGCGGGTAGCTGGGGGGAATATCTGGTGGTGGGGGATCCCTCTCTTTACGTATATGGCCACCCCGCCTCCTGCGGTTGGCCTGTCACGTCTGTAACTGTTATAGTTTGGGACTGCCGCTTTTACTCCCGGTTTTAGGTGTGTTTCGGACATCATGCAAACGTCGATGTTAAGCTCCTTCATGAGCTCTCGGAACTCCATGACTTGGTTGAAGATGCCGTCTGCGTTAAAGACGCACATTTTCAGACCTTGAATATGGGGGCGTCTATCCATGTTTGGCTGTTGTTGTTACTTGGGAAGTCGCTGAGGGATGCGACTGCTTAACTGCTGCTTGTAGGGCGGCGAGGATCTGCGCATTTTGCTGCTGAATTTCCCGCATCATCTGTGCGAGAAGATTCAGAGTTTGGGACATGACTCCCAGCACAGGATCGTCTGTGGCAGGCGAGGGGGCAGCTTCGCTCAGACTTTGGGTGACAGGATGTCTGCCATCGGTCTGACAGCCCGCGCCCTCCACCCGCCGCAAACTGGTCTTTGGGGCAGGGGTTAGGACTTCCCTAGGGCATTCTCCGTCGTTAGGGATCTGGTCAGGGGGAGGAGTGTCCTGGGTTGTTTCCGGGGAGCGACGGCCGCAAGATTCCGGTCCCACCGCGGCCGCCAGAGGGGCACTACTGCGCGCCTCAGTGTCGGCCGCGATGTTTGCGAACGTCGCGGCGGCCGTCACCTCCCGGGATTTGCTTCTGTAGGCCGGCCTATCTCGTCTTGTGATTTCAGGTCGGTTTGGGGGTTTAGCTTGTGGTTTGTTTGGAGGTGCATTCGTGCCACGGTAGCGTTGGGCGTAGTTCTTATGAACCCTGCATCCCAGGTAGCTGGCGGTGTGCCCTTCGCCGCATAGCGCACACTTTATTCTAGGGTCGTCTATTTTTATTTGACAGGTCCTGGAGTCATGTCCCTCCGCACACTTCCTGCAACGTACAGGCATGTCGCAGTGTGAGGCCACATGTCCCAGTCCCTGACACCTAAAACATTGTTGTGACCGATTTTTCTTTTTCAGTAGCTCGGTCGTTACAGGTATTTGCAGGACACTCCTCATAGGCTTTTTGTTTATCGGTGTGTCTGGCATTACGGCGAGGTATAGGGGCCACTTGGTGTTAGAACCAGGTGGTTTCATTTGTGTGACCGTCTTAACATCGAAATTTTGACGGATCAGGTCTTCTTTTATTGCTGTGGGCGACAGTTTGCGCGGTAGGTCGCGTATTACTATATTTAAGTTCCTGATCCGTTCAGTCGGGAAAGTATAGTGCGGTATTTTCTTATCACTCAGGAGTTGTTTTACCGCCATGTATTCGTCCATGGAGTGGAGGGTGAGCTTTATTTTGTCGCCCCCTGCCGGTTTGGCTTTGAATCTATCACCTACTGAGCTCTTCACTAGATCATAAAGCTCTTTGTAGTCCCTATCAAGTTCAGCGACGATTGGGGGGAGGTATGCTCGTTTCTGCGAGCCCACTGGTTGTTGGGGTGGCGCATCAATGGTCGCGGGTTCGTCGTCTATGGCGGAAAAACGGTTAGATGTTGGTGCCGCCTCCGTGGCCGGCGGGGGTGTGGGTTGGCGGATGGTTTTTCTGGCTAGTTGAAAGCCGTCACCTTCGCCGCTAGTAGCGGTTTCCCTGATCTCGTTTTCCTGCTCCTCCTGCCTGGACTCATCGATAACCAGAGGGTTATCTGATTCGGAATCGTGTTCCTTTTGTTTGTTCTCAGCTTCCGGAGATTGGCTGGAAGCTTTGAGTCGCTTTACGAGGTTTTTACGCCTGCCTCGGTTCTTTTTCTGGGTCCTGGAAAGTTTAACTTTAGGGGAAGGTGGGAGGGTGGATTTGAGGTTGGGGGTGGTTTTCCGGGTTGGTTTGGGTTGGGCTTTGGAGGAGGGTTTCGGAAGAATTTTTACTGGGAGACGATTCCCTTTTTCACGCCTGCGGGACGCAAGATAAGGGAGGAGGTTGTTCTGTGCGTTTTCTAGTAGTAATCTGTCAACATCTGAATTGGGGGAATTAGTGGCGCTGCTCATACTGACAATGAAGGACGTAGTGCTGGTTTGTTGTTTGACGGCGTTAGGCGCCCTATTGATCTCGTTGGGGGCGGAAGTGGAAGCAAAGTCGAGGGCTGCCTTGGGTATGCCAGACGCCGCCTTCGTTGCCGACACCGTTAGGTTTCCGGCGGCTGTGCTTGGCCCTAACAAACTGGCAGGCGCGGGACACTGGCCAGTGACCAGGCCCTGACCTGCAGAGTCCCTAACACTCGGGGGAGCAGAGCATGGCTCTGCGGCAGCAGAAGTACCCGAACCGCCCGGAAAAGCGGCCCGCGACATCGAGGAGACGACATCGACGCCGCCAGCAGCGAGCTGCTGGGACCCCGAATCGTCACCGCAGATTGAAACCGCACACGACAATTTGCTCATCGTGCAGCCTGACCGTGCTGCGCTTCGACGTGTGCACCCGTCAACGCTTTAATAAAAGCGAAGCCGAAGAAGCACCTGGATTGTCACCCGTGCAAGCGGGGGCCTATGGCTTTGCGTAACAGACGCACGGAGACTAGCTCAACGTTCGACTGCCGCTCGGCGAGTGAGGCGCAGCCGGGGTGGGGGTGCTTTATGGGCTCGGGTGCGGCGGCCGGTTGCGCGCGCGCCCCATTGGTCGGCGGCCGCAACAGGGCGAGCTGGTAAAGGTGCGGCGGCGGCTGGCGGCGGGTGCCACTGTGTGGGGAGACGCTGACTAGAGCGGAGCGCTTGGTACTGGTGTTGCTGCTGCCGTACGTTGGTTCGAGATGCCGCCCAAGACTAGCGGGAAGGCCGCCAAGAAGGCTGGCAAGGCGCAGAAGAACATTTCGAAGGGCGACAAGAAGAAGAAGCGCAAGAGGAAGGAGAGCTATGCCATCTACATCTACAAGGTGCTGAAGCAGGTGCACCCTGACACGGGCATCTCGTCGAAGGCGATGAGCATCATGAACAGCTTCGTGAACGACATTTTCGAGCGCATTGCGGCCGAGGCTTCTCGGCTGGCGCACTACAACAAGCGCTCGACCATCACGTCCCGCGAGATCCAGACCGCTGTGCGGCTGTTGCTGCCTGGCGAGCTGGCCAAGCACGCCGTGAGCGAGGGCACGAAGGCGGTGACCAAGTACACGAGCTCCAAGTAAGGAGGTGGCTCTGGAATGGAAGGAAGGATGGAGAAGGCTCCTCCGTTGCGAGAGCGGCAAAACGGCCCTTTTCAGGGCCACCAACTTGCCTTTTGCGGGAAGGGCGGAATTGTTGTTGTTGTTTGTGTGGACGGCTGTGATGTATGTGTGCATTTTGATTGTGGGTGGGGGGGCGCGTCAAAGCGTGTTGCGCGGGGTACGGCCACGAGGTTGGTCGCCGTGGCGTGGAATGGTGGCACGCCTCGTTGGCGTGGTTTTTGACCCATTGGTGTTGTTGGTGTGTGTGTGTGTGTTACCCGTCTGCGAGGGGGGACTGTGCGATCGGCGACTTTTGTGTCACCGTAACGACGGCCGTTTGCGGGTTTGTTTTTTTGCACATCATACATGGCGAGGGTGAAATGTGAAATGTTTTTGTTTGGTTGTTTTTTTTTTTTTTTTGCCGCCCACTATTCCCTTTGCTGTACGCCGAGTTTGACAATGGTGCGACGTAACTGCAGCGTGGAGGTGTGTGAGTGACGTTGAAATGAACGTTCCATTAAGACGCATTGTTGTTGTATTGTACTGTACGTGTACGGCGAACACGCACGATGATGTACCATTCGACTCTGATGTTTGATAGCCGTGTCTGACTGATTGCGTACGACGCACGCACACCGATGTCGTCATTCAAGATGCACGCGTGTCCAGTGCAGTACAGTAAGCGCGACGCTAGACGACGACGGCGGCGGCGGCGGCGGCGGCGGCGGTCGTTTGTTTGGCGAATGTCTGTACACGTGTTTGTCTGTGTCCATCCGGTGCGTATTTGTTTGTTTGAAAGTGTTTTGTGTGTCGGTGACGTGGTCCGATCCGTCGCCCCCTGAGTAACTGTCGATCGGCGCGATAGACGGGCGTCACGCAACTGAACCGAAGTCTTGGGCACACCCGTCATACTGTTGTACACCGTCGCGCTGAGAACGGTAACGAAAGGTTGACTTTGATCGGTCGAATGTCTGGGCAGAACGTGAGGAATGAGGCAAGAGTGCAAGGAGGGGGGGCAAAAGAGAGAGGAAGGGAAAAAGGGGAGAAACGCATTCGTAGAGCAACGGAACGTTCCCGTGTCGGAGGCGTATTGGAGCCGCACTGAAATGCGTTTAACGGCGGCGCGGCTGCAAGTGTCTGCCGTGGTGAACGTTACCTTTGACGGCTGCATTGGGCTTTGCCTTTGCTTTTGCTTTCGCTTTCGCTTTCCCGGATGTACGTAACGTTTGTTGATATGGTTCTGAGGAAGAGTGTATGACAGTGCCGTGCCGTCCATGTTCGTGTGCCCTCCCATTGTGTGTATGCTATTGTCTGTGTACGTGAATGATGTATGTAGGTGTTAGTGGACATGTTTTACCATTGGGGGGAAATGGATCGTCGATAGTTGCCGTCACTCTGTCACGGTCGAGATGACGCACCCTCCGTACAGAAAGGTGTCGAGAAAGTGAGTGTGTGTGTGCGTGCGTCCGTGAATTGGCAGTGTTTGGAGGTGGGCGTGCCCTGCATGTGGCCCGGAAGGCTGTTCGTTAGGCGGTAGTGTTGTGTGGACAGGGGAGGGGCATGCGTAACGCTGCTGGCATGGCATTTCGGGAGATGGGAGGGGGCAAACGAGGAGCGGCGGCCAAAGACGGGACGGGGAGGGGCGCGGTGTGGGTGGCTTGCGCCTGTGCTCGGCGTTGTGGTTTGTGCAAAAGAGGAGGAGAAAAACAATGTGAGTTGCCAGGGAGGGGAGCGGTGTTGTGTTGTGGTTGTCGTGGTGTAGCCGCAGACGCGGCTGTCAGTGAACGTGGCGAGACGGACGGATGCGCGGAGGGGCGGGGGCGGCGCATTTCGCCGGTGCCGTGCCATGCCTGAAAGCCGCGTGGTCGCTGTGTTGTTGGTGGCGTGGGGGCGAGGAGAGTACCGTACGGGTGTGCTTGTGCGCCGGAAATGGCACACTGCGCCCGCCCGTCTTGGAGGCTGATGGCTGTGGTGTGGAAATGGGGCGCGGTGATGTTGAAGCAGTTGAAGAACAGAAAAGAAACCAAGAAAACGGAAGGCGTGATGCGGCGGTGGTGGTGAGAGCGGGAAAAACAAAACAAAAAAAAAAGAAGGAAAAACAACGAGAAAACAAAAAGTCTATCAATATTAAAATGGAAATGGACCCAGGTATAACCTCCCTGCACAAATAGCAGAGAGTCCGATGATAATAAAAATGTGCCAGAATGTTAACGTCCCTACAAAACAAACCCAACGATAATATTAATGAAAGAGTGAACCGTATGTAACATTGCAACAGACATAATGAAACCTGATAAATTGTATAAGGGCAGCAGCGTTGACCTTTGGCCCTGTATTCAGAATAAAAAGAGCCAAAGATCGTTACCCCAATGAAAAAGACACTGAAACACGTATGTAACATAGTAGCGATGGCGAGACATTGTAGCATCTGTGACCAGAGAGTTTGCGCTGGACTGCGCGAGTGTTGCGAGCGGTTCTCAGTCAGTCAGTAGTCGTTGCGAGTCCGTAGCTATGTGTAGTTGAGGGCTGTACTCTGTCAGTAGTCGTCGCGTGCAGTACGCTAATAGTCGTCATGCAGAGCGGTCGGTCAGTAGTAGCAGCCGAGCGCGGTTGTGTGATGTAGGCGGTCGGCAACACTGGTCAAGATGGTGAATAAGGTATACTGTTAATTAATATAATCATTAGATAATGAAAAATTGTATTTATTGTAATTATTCTCCAACAAGTTCCCCAATAATAATTTTTATTTCAAAAGCATTTTTCAAACATTTAATTGTTTATTGAACTAAAGAGTTCGTTGCACTTCACATTTCATTCCACTTCTTTGAAGAAAAATGTCACTAAAATCACAAAAAAAGAGAATATTATTATTTGCAATGCAGTTCCTCCAAGCGCTGCGCAACAACCAGAGCAGAAATGTGACATCCATTTATTCGGAGGTAAGACTTTAATTCTGATTGTTTTGCACAGGGCCAAAGACCGATATTTCGGTTTAATTGAAGTTTCTTGTCACTGAACGGACTTTTTTAAATGTTGTGTGAAGACTTTATATTTGAGTCAGATTGCGAATTTCACATTTTTGTTGCCATTTTCAATACCTCTCATTGTGGGCGAGGTTACAATTAGCGCAATGTCCATTAGCATCCGTAAATAACATTGTCCATTATTTTAAATTTTGCTGGGAGGTTACAACACACACACACACACACAAAAAAAAAAAAAAAAAAAAAAAAAAAAAAAAAAACAAAAAAAAACAAAAAAATTGCATTTATATCCGCTCCTCAATTGTAGATACCCCTTACACAGCTGTGTGCAATGAATGAGTGCTGGCTGGTAATTAATTGCACTCCTTGGAGGGAAATGCCATAGGAAGTAGTCTTTAAAAAGTGAATGTTTTTCGTTAAGAGACAAAAGTTACTTTAGAAAAAAAGTAATAGTGGGGCTTTTGTTGTTGAACAAAATAAGTACAATGAACATACGTTATCAGATTTGCGCAATGCAGCGTCACACCACCTTTTGATTATAACACAATAGACTATACATCGTCCCGAACCGTGACCAGAGTCGCGAGACGAGCAGAGCACGCCGCCGACGCCCGCTCAGTACAACCGTCCACCCGCTACTACTGTCGACCGACTACTACCTCTCCCGACTCGCGCTACAATATATATATAACAACTGTTCCTGGCGACCCGGTGCGTGCCACTACTGTCGTCTGGCGCGGTCCAAGCGCCGACTAGCAGCGATAAAGAACTCTCTGGTCAGACAGAGATGCTGTCATGCCTCGCCATCGCTCTGGTAATGAATACATACGTGTTGCAGCGTGCGTACCACCGGAACACGCAGTGGCGGAGCCAAAGACTGTGTTGTCGAGGTCGAGTGCGAGCGGGAAGAGAGGCAGCGTCGGCACGGAGATGCAAGCGAGCGCGAGACGCACGGGGGCTGCGGCGTGGCGCGTTTGCGGTCGGCGCCTTTGGTGGCAACGGCCGGGACAAGCAGCGGTGTATGGTGTGGTGCGGGGCGGACAGGGGCGGCGGTGGACGGGGAGGAGGCGGCGCGACGACGGCATGGGGGCGAAAACGGGACGGGGGACGGCGGATGTTGAGAGGCGTCACGCGCGGACAGGACACAGACACAGAGACACACAGATTGGAAAGGGAGGGTGCGCGGTAGTAGTTGGGAATGTGCGTACCGTGCGGGATGGGAGTGGGCGAGGAACACGGTCGTGGCCCCTGTTTTGGGTGCGTGTGATGACGTCGGTGTGTTGTGGGAAGGGAAGGTGCTGTGGCGGCGGCGCGTAATGGGCGTAGGCCGAAAAGAGAAAGGAACGTGGGCAGTGTGTTGGCAAGCGTCGGTTCGACTGCGACGTTGATGGGCAGGGCAGGGCAGGGCAGGGCAGGGCAGGGCAAGGTTAATGGTGGTAGGAGTAGGCGTGTGGGCGCAAAAAAATCTGCCGCTGCAGCGCGGTGCCGTAACCGCCATGGCGGGAAGGAGAGAGGGCCAAAGAAAGAAAGAAAGAAAGAAGAAAACAAAAAAAAAAAAAAAAAAGGAGGGGGGGGCGAAAGTGGAGAGGCGGTGGTGTGAGAAGGGCGGGGGCGGAAGGAAGGCAGGAAGGACAAGAGGCGAGGCGACGGCTTGCTTTGTGTATCGGTCGGTCTCTGGCTATGCTTCGTTTTCTGCAGCAGGGTCGGTGCGCGGCGTGGCTCGCGGCAGTGGGAACGCCTGGTGGCTGGACGGCCAGCAATGCGGTTGGATGGGCGGCCACAGCACCGCACCTGTGCCCGAGGAGGAGACGCTGGCGGCGGGCCCTGAGGTGAGGCCGGCTCGGCTGGGGCTGTGGATGTGTAGGTGTGCGCCGCTGCTGCAACAACGAGTAAAACGCGAGAAGAAGGGATGGCGGTAGAGAGAGAAAAAAAAAAAACAAAAGGTCGTGTTGTGTTGATGCGCAGGCAGACGCGTACAGAGGGACGAGCCCGGTCTGCAGCAGGGTGTGGCCGTGCCGAGTGCAGAGCAGCGGCGGCTCGGTTCGGTTCGGCCCGGCCCGGCGGGCCGCGCTGTTGTCGCGGACGTGAGCGCCCCCTGGCGGGTGGCCGGAGGCGGCGCGGCGTGTTGGACGTGTGGCTGGTGGCAGTGCACAATTTGCGAGTGGCTGGCGGTGCGGTGTGGTGTGGCGTGGCGGTTGGCGCGTCGGGCGGCGGAGAGGTATGTGTTGCGGGCGCCCTTTGCTGCGCTGCGTCGTTGCGTGTGCCGTACAGGGCGGGCGCTTGTCGACTGTGTGGGCGGTGTGGCGAATTGGCGTGAAAACGGCTGCCGAGAGGTGTGTGGTAGCGAGCCGGTCGGTGGTGTCAGTGCGAAGGGGAATGTGCGTGCGTGTTTGGCGGTGTCGGTGTGCTTTTTGCGGCGTGAGAGTGGGAATTAGTGGGGCCGGCTGTTGTGTTGGTTCCTTGTGTCTTGTGTCGCGTAGCTTGATGGCAACGTGGAAGGACGCCGGTTTCGTTTTCGTTTCGAGCCTTGCGTGTGGTTGTCGACGTTGACTGGTTGGCGTGTGCCGATGCACGTGCATGTGTGGGTCGCGAGTGCGTTTTTGGCTGGCTGTGTGTGTGTGTGTGTGTGTGTGTGTGTGTGTGTGTGTTTTGGGGGGGAAGGGGGAGGCGGTGGTGAAAGTGCAGTCGTCGGGTGGGGCTGGGGCTGTGCGTCGTGGCGGAAAGGTGGTAGGTTGCGGGAAGCGAGCCCGTCGTTGACGGTGTCGCGTGAGTTGTGAATCGAGTGGGGCGCGGGGCGCGGGGCGCGGGACAGGAGCAGCGTGCCGCTGCGTCGTGGTCGTCAGCAGAGGCTGTGCGTGTGCTTGTCCTTTTTGTGGGCGGTTCGGTTCGTGCGAGGCGTTTTTGTTTTGTGTTGCCCTAGTTGTTAGTTTATTTTGTTTGTGTTTGTTATTTTGAGACGACGACTGGTTGGTGGCGTGCGCGCGAAGTGGCGGTGTGCGCTTCCCGTGTCGTTTGTGTTGTTTGGTTTTTTTGTTTTTGTGTGTTTCTTTTTTTTTTTTTTTTTTTTTTTTTTTTTTTTTTTTTGCACTGGGCCCCGGTGGGTGGGTGCGTGTGTGTCGATTGCCGGCTGGCGAAAGGTGCGCCATCGGCGGGGTGGGTCGCCGGCACAAGTAGAGGCGGCGGCGTTGTTGTTGCTGTTGTTGTGTGGTGTTTGTTTTGTTCGGCTGTGTCGGCGAGCTGTGTTGCGGTGCGTGTGAATGGTGGTGCAAAAGTGCTGGCGTTGGGGCTGCGACTGCGACGGCGGCGAGCCGCGGGCGCGCCATTGATAGTGATGTTGTGAACAGCGGCTGTGTACGGTAGTGGTGTTGTTGTAGCACGACGTGCATCCGGGCCGGCGCGGAAAGCGCAGTTGCGGGCGGTTGCCCTTCGGTGCCAGCCATGTCGCGTGAGCGGCGGGTTGCTCTGGTGTCGACACGTGGTGCTCTGGGTTGTTGTGTGGTGCCCTTTGGCCGGTGGGGGTGGTTCGCGTGTGTCTCGTTCGCGCTCGGTGTCTGGTCGTGGTCGTGCTGCTCCCCCGTCTGTCGGCGGTTTCCGACGTCGTCTGTACGTTTTTGTTCGTTTGCGGCGTGCGTGCCGACGTCGTCCCGTCGCGACCTTTCAACCGAAAGTGTGGCGCCCGAAGGTGAACGAACGTAACCCTGACCTCGGCGCTTTACGCTGAGCCGAGCGAACCGAACCGAACCTAACCTGTGGTGTGGCGAGGTGAGCTCAGCCTGTGAGCCCCTAACGTCTACGTAAGGTAAGCTGTCCGGCTCACGCCTCACGTTTGAACGCTTTTTTAACCTACGTTTGACGCTTCTTAACCTAGCACTGACCCCTTAACCTAACGTGTAACCTAACCTAACCTAACCTCTGACGCCTGACGTGTTTGAATGCTTAACCTAAGTTTGACGCTTAACCTAACCCAAGTCCCCTTAACCTAACCCACGTCCACCTAACCTAACCTAACGTAGACGTGTAAACGTAATGTGTAACGCGTAACGTGTAAGGTCGGCTGTCGTGTGTGCTTGACGGCAGATTGGGTTGGTCTGTAGATTCGGATTGCGGTTTGCCTCGGTCGAGGGGTTGGGTCGGAAGCGGCGAGGGGCGGCGGCGCCTGTTGCGCAGGCGGCGTCCGTTTGCGGCGGGCAATTGGTGAGAAACGGCTGTGAATGTTGGCCGGCGAGAGGAGGAGGACGGCGCGCGATGTGGCCCGACGGCTGCGGGCCGATCGGGAAACGGCGGGAGGGCGACGGAAGGCGATGGGGCGGCGGAGGCGCGTTTGCACGGCCGTCATCGCCGCACGCCTCGGCTTGTGTGGCTGTGGCGCCGGCCGCGCTGGCCGGGCTGCCGCGGCGACGGTGTGGGAGTTTTGCCGAAGGTTTGGCCATTGTGGCGGGTCGTCGGCTGGGGCTGTGGGGGCGGCATTTGGGCGGGGGCGGCGATTCTCGGCGGGCCGACCCAGGCTGTAGCGCGCGGTAGCTGCAGTTTGGCCGTGGTTTGCGGCGCTGCCGTGGCGACTGGTTGGCGACTGTGGTGTGGCTGTGTGTAGCCCCATCCTCGGTGGTTTGAAAGGCGCGGGCGGTTGTGGCGCAGGTTTGGGGCTGCTCCGCACAGGCTGTCGGACGTTGGGCGGTAGCAAGCGCGGGAGGCGCGGCGCGGCGGCGCGCAGAGTGGCGGCCGCTCTCTCGGCCGTCCGCGCCCGCCCGCGACACTGGCTGGGCCTTGTGATATGGCTGCGCTACGTGGGGAATCACATCCACCACCAACATCCGCAAACTACAACGACTACAAAACCGGTGTCTAAGAATCATTCTCAAAGCGCCCAGGTGGTCCCGAATTGTATCTTTACATGATGAACTGCAAGTCTCAACAATAGATCAAGTAATCCAACTACACGTCCAGCGTCTCATCAACAAAATAGACGACTTAAGGGTATCAACGAGACAACTCGAAGGAATCGCAACCACCCAACCTGAACCATGGCATAAAGTCAAGGTCCCCAGGGCCCTCACAACACAATGAAAAGTGAAGCAAAGGTATGTAGGGCAAAAAGGACCCCTGTGAGCCCAAAGTCCTACAAAAGATAACAATAAAGATGTACAAACCTACCTCTCACCCTTGGAAGTCCAGCCGCCAAAGGCGGTAGCACTTCGGCAACGACACCACACAAGTAAAAAAAAAAAAAAAAAAAAAAAAAAAAAAAAAAAAAAAAAATGATTCTCTGCTCTGCTGCTGTGCTGTGCTTGCGTGCCTGCCGTCCCGCTCGCTCTCGCTGTGTGTTACGCGCGTCGTCGAAATGGCAGATCAGGCGGCTGCGAACGAGACTGCTGCGGCACCCGCCGCCACCGGCACTACGAAGAAGGCCAAGTCTGCGTCGTCTGCGAAGAAGCCGCGCGCCAAGCCTGCGCACCCGCGCACCTCTGAGATGGTGACGGCCGCCATCAAGAGTCTGAAGGAGCGCGGCGGGTCGTCGCTGCAGGCGATCAAGAAGTACATAGCCGCGCACTACAAGCTGGACGCGGAGAAGCTGGCGCCGTTTATCAAGAAGTACCTCAAGTCGGCCGTCGTGGCGGGCGAGCTGGTGCAGACGAAGGGGAAGGGCGCGTCCGGCTCGTTCAAGCTTGCCGGCGCCGGCGGCGGCGGGGGGGCGGCCGAGGGCGGCAAGGCTCGTGCTGGCGGTGCCAAGAAGAAGCGCGCCGCTCCGGCCAGCAAGGAGAAGAAGGGCGCCCGTGCGGCCGGCGCAAAGAAGGCTGGTGGCGTGAAGGCGGCGACCGGTCGGAAGGCGGGCGCCGCCAAGAAGGCGTCTGCGGCGTCGGCCGCTCCCGCGGGTGCGAAGAAGGCGGCTGCGGCCAAGCCGGCCAAGGCCAAGTCGCCGTCGAAGGCGAAGAAGGCCGCCAAGGTTCCGACGAAGAAGCCGAAGGCGCCGCGCCCGAAGAAGGCGACGACGCCGTCTAAGGCGAAGGCTTCGCCCAAGAAGAAGAAGTAGAGTAGAGGAGAAAGAGATGGGAAAGGAAGGGTTTGGCGCTTGGCTCCGTCGTCCCCACCCCCCGTCGTCGTCTAGTGGCGCGCAAGAGACGCGCGGCCCAAAACGGCCCTTCTCAGGGCCATCAAAGCACGTCGGGGAAGGTTTTGATTGTCGTGTTGCGTTTGGTGTGGGGGTCTGTCTGTATGCCCGTGGGGATGCTGTTTGCGTGCCGCGGTGGTTGGATTGCGGGGGTCGGTGGCGGGTGTGGGCGGCGGTAGCGGTAAGCGGTGTTGTTGTTGTTGTCGTGGTTGATTGTCGCCGTGTTTGTGGCGGCGGCCGACGGTTGGTTTTCTGTCACGTTGTTGTTTTGTTTGAATACGTTGGTTGGCTTGCCTGCGTTCGTTCTTCTCGGATGTCTGTCGTCTTGTCGAGTCGTGTCTGGTCTTTGTTTTGTTCCTTTGTGTGTGTTATGTTTTGCAACGGGGGGCACGTTGAGATGTGGGAAGGAGTCGGCGGGGGATTTCGGTGGCGTGTAGAGCGAGCGAGCGCGCCTGCCTGGCCGTTGGCCGTCGGAGTGGAGTGCGGGTGTTTTTGTTTTTGTTTTCGAAACGAAAGCGGCGGCCGGCCAGCCACCCGTGCGGTGTGACGTCGGCCGTTGGGTATTGTGCGCCGGGGAGGGATGATGTGTGATTGTTGCGCGCTGCTAGCAGGCAGGCAGAGTGAGCGGGTGTGGCGGACGGACGGGAAGTGGTGGTTTTTGTTTTTGGGTTGCGGGGCGAGAGGCAGGCGACCGACAAAGGTTGCTCGCGACGGAGAGATGTTAGTGGCCCTGAAAAGGGCCGTTTTTGTTTGTGCGGTGCGGTGCGGTGCCGCGGCGCGGTTTAGGCGCGCTCGCCGCGGATGCGGCGCGCGAGCTGGATGTCCTTGGGCATGATGGTGACGCGCTTGGCGTGGATTGCGCACAGGTTGGTGTCTTCGAAGAGGCCGACGAGGTAGGCCTCGCTGGCCTCCTGCAGGGCCATGACTGCGGAGCTCTGGAAGCGCAGGTCGGTCTTGAAGTCCTGGGCGATCTCGCGCACTAGGCGCTGGAATGGCAGCTTGCGGATGAGCAGCTCTGTGCTCTTCTGGTAGCGCCTGATTTCTCGCAGGGCGACGGTGCCCGGCCTGTAGCGGTGGGGCTTCTTGACGCCTCCGGTGGCGGGCGCGCTCTTCCTCGCCGCCTTGGTGGCGAGCTGTTTGCGCGGCGCCTTTCCGCCGGTGGACTTGCGGGCCGTTTGCTTTGTGCGGGCCATGGCGGTAGCGGTAGCGGAGCGGCGTGCGTGGAGGTTAGGTGCGGCGCGGCGTCCGGTGCTGCCTTGACAACGGGCCCGCGCGCCTCCGTGCTGCGCTTATATGCCCTCGGTTGCGCGTGGTGGGGGGAGGGCGGGCCAGAGTCTATATAGGGGGGCGGCGGGCGCGCTGGGCGCAGACCGTAGCCGACTCTCCAGCCGCTGCAGCTGCTGTTTGTGCACGTTTTGCTTTGCCCGAGGAAGGAAGGATGACAGGCCGCGGCAAGGGAGGAAAGGGGCTCGGCAAGGGTGGCGCCAAGCGGCACCGCAAGGTGTTGCGCGACAACATCCAGGGCATCACGAAGCCCGCCATCCGCCGCCTGGCTCGCAGGGGCGGCGTGAAGCGCATCTCTGGTCTGATCTACGAGGAGACCCGCGGGGTGCTGAAGGTGTTCCTGGAGAACGTGATCCGCGACGCGGTGACGTACACTGAGCACGCCAAGCGCAAGACTGTGACGGCCATGGACGTGGTGTACGCCCTGAAGAGGCAGGGGCGCACCCTGTACGGTTTCGGCGGTTAGGCTGCGTCGCAGCGGGCGCTGGCCTTCCCGCGGCCGTGCTTGTGGGTGGGAGAGACTAGAAAACGGCCCTTTTCAGGGCCACCACACTGTTCGGAAGTTGAAAAGTGCGAAAGAGTCTGTGTTGTTGCTGCGTGTGTGCGCTGTGTTGTTTGTTTGTTTCTCTCTCTCTTTCTTTCTTTCCGTTTGTGAGCGACGTGATGTGACTGGGAGGGGAGAAGGAAAGGAAACGTGTCATGTGGCTGGCTGTGTGTGGAGCTGCTTCGTTTGTGTGTCTTTGTATCGATCGCGACGGAGATGGCGGGCTGTGTGTTGTTGTGCGAGAGGCGGTGATTATTTGCTTGCGTGGTTTGGCTCTGTGTGTTTGCGGCGGCGTTGGGGTTTCCGAGGCAAGGCGGCCGGATCAGCTGTTTCGTTCGTGTCGACGGCCGTTGCGCGCGGGAGTGGAGGGCGGTGTGTCGACACGCCTCCCTTTAACAATGGTCATTATTGCTGCCGTTGTCGTTTGGAAGGCGACTGCGACCGTGCAAAATGTGTGTGTGTGTGTGTGTTGGGCCACACGGGCTGTGTGGACGACAAGATGGCGGACGTGCGCCGGCGGCGGCTGTGCTGTGAAAGTGCAAAGTTAAAAAACAAAACAAGGTGCGGCGAGGACGACTGAAATTTTGCTTTGGACGTAGGTTTGTGTGGTGGCCCTGAAAAGGGCCGATTGTTGTGGGCCGAGCCGGCAAAGCGCGTTGCGTGCAGGGGAGCACGCGGCGGCTGCGATTGCCTGGCCTCCTTTAGGCCTTCTTCTCGGTCTTCTTTGGCAGCAGGACGGCCTGGATGTTGGGCAGGACACCACCCTGTGCGATGGTGACGCCCGACAGGAGCTTGTTGAGCTCCTCGTCGTTGCGGATGGCAAGCTGCAGGTGGCGCGGGATGATGCGCGTCTTCTTGTTGTCGCGGGCCGCGTTTCCGGCCAGCTCGAGCACCTCAGCCGCGAGGTACTCCATGACGGCGGCGAGGTAGACGGGCGCCCCGGCGCCGACGCGCTCTGCGTAGTTTCCCTTGCGCAGGAGGCGGTGGATTCTGCCGACCGGGAACTGGAGCCCAGCCCTGCTTGAGCGGGACTTTGACTTGCCCTTGACTTTGCCTCCCTTTCCGCGTCCGGACATGGCGATGGGCTAGCGACGGTGCACACGAAACGGAAACGAAAACGACCGGTGCGAGCGGCAGCGAGTCGAGCAGCGGAGTGCGTGCCGGCGCAGCCGCCGACTACTGCATTTGTGCTATCCTCTCTTTCGAGGAGAGCATATGTGGTGGAGGGTGTTGTCCTCTGGGACATTTCCTCCTCTATGCTTATGTGTGGTTTGTCTTTGCTGTCATGTATGTCATGTTATGGTGCAGTGTGTTTGGTGTTGCTGTGCTGCCTTTTAGGCTGTGTTAGTTAACATGCTTTTTGGTCGTCTGTGTCTGTCCAGTGTTGTGTCGTACTGTCCCAAGTATTTGATTAGTCGGTTGTCAGATCTGGCCGTGTTTTCGTAAAAACTTTCGGCCAGTTCTATGAAGCGCTCGTGGAGCGTTTGTATTCCAGCCGCTTCATGTAGGTCAGCAGTGGGGAAGCGGAAGGGAAGGTGTAGTGCCCTTTTGAGCGCGCGGTTTTGTACTGACTGAAGTTTGCGGAGGTGCCAGTGCGCCGCGTATCCCCAGACAGGGCAAGCGTACTCCATTAGTGGTCGTATCAGTGAGCAGTAGGTTCTGACTCCTATGTCAGCCGCTAGGGTGCTTTGGGTGTTTAGGATAGGATACAACATTTGCATCCTACCACTAGCTTTGCGGCGCAAGTCCTCGATGTGAGCCCTCCAGGTGAGCCTGGTGTCGAGGGTGACTCCAAGGTACCTGGCGGTTCGTCGCCATGGGAGTTCTTGGCCGTTCAGCTTAAGCAGTAGCGGCTGACGGGCGGGAGCCCGCTTGCCCAGTTTCCGGGTGATCATAATGGCTTGGGTTTTTGTTTCATTGAGAGTGATGCGCCACTTTTTAGCCCAGCGGCCGGTCTCGTCCAGCGCTGTTTGCAATCTTCGCGTAACCCTGTCTCTGTTCGGGTTACGCGTGAAGAACGCTGTGTCGTCGGCGTACTGGGCAGTGTGCACCAGCGGTACGGTCGGGAGGTCGGCAGTGTACAGGTTGTACAGTACCGGGCCCAGTACCGACCCCTGGGGCACGCCTGCCCTGATGCGCCGTTTTGTTGAAAGCGACGACTCGATCCTAACGGAGAAAGTCCTTTGGGAGAGATAGCTCGCGAGTAGCTTCACTATCGGACCTGGGAAGCCTTGGGAGAATAGCTTGTAGAGAAGCCCGGTGTGCCAGACAGAGTCAAAGGCAGCGGCTACGTCAAGTAGCACTACCCCGCAGTAACTTTTGCGATTGAAGCTTTCAGTAGCTGCTTCAACGACCCTCATTAGTTGCTGGGGCGCGGAGTGTTCCTGCCGGAAACCGAACTGAAAGTCAGGCAGGATTTGTTGTATTCTGACGTGGTCGAGAATGGGAATAAGTAGCAGGCGTTCGTAGATTTTGCTAAGGGTTGGCAAAAGGCTGATAGGTCGGTGGTTCTGCGGGATAACCGGGTCTTTACCGGGTTTCGCGATCGCAACGACTTCTGCGTGTTTCCAGCACCTTGGAAACTTGCGGGAACGCGTGATCTCATTAAAGATATTTGCGATGTGGGCTACGGCAGGGGGTGGGAGGTGTTTCACTACTACGTTGTTGAGCTGGTCGTGGCCAGGGGCTCTTTTGTTGGGTAGGGACCTGATTACTCTGTTCACGTCGTCGGGTGTGAAGAGCGGTGTGTTTTCTTCGTCGTCATCGGCGTCGTCCGCCGCGAGGAATGTGGCGAGCTGACGTCGAACAACGGCTTCATGGTCCCTGTCCTGCGCCTCTGCGGGGCGGAACTGTTTTTCAAAGGCATCTGCCAGGGCATTTGCCTTATCTGCGGTGCTAAAGACAAGTCCGCGCTCGCCGTGCAGAGGTGGCAGTCTGGCGCGTCTTTTGGTGATCTGTTTGGTCGCCTGCCAGAGGCTATTGTCGTCCACGCGGAGGGCCGAAAGTCGCGCCGACCATTGCTGGTTGCGGTGCTCAGGCCGGCGCAGCCGGGGTGGGGGTGCTTTATGGGCTCGGGTGCGGCGGCCGGTTGCGCGCGCGCCCCATTGGTCGGCGGCCGCAACAGGGCGAGCTGGTAAAGGTGCGGCGGCGGCTGGCGGCGGGTGCCACTGTGTGGGGAGACGCTGACTAGAGCGGAGCGCTTGGTACTGGTGTTGCTGCTGCCGTACGTTGGTTCGAGATGCCGCCCAAGACTAGCGGGAAGGCCGCCAAGAAGGCTGGCAAGGCGCAGAAGAACATTTCGAAGGGCGACAAGAAGAAGAAGCGCAAGAGGAAGGAGAGCTATGCCATCTACATCTACAAGGTGCTGAAGCAGGTGCACCCTGACACGGGCATCTCGTCGAAGGCGATGAGCATCATGAACAGCTTCGTGAACGACATTTTCGAGCGCATTGCGGCCGAGGCTTCTCGGCTGGCGCACTACAACAAGCGCTCGACCATCACGTCCCGCGAGATCCAGACCGCTGTGCGGCTGTTGCTGCCTGGCGAGCTGGCCAAGCACGCCGTGAGCGAGGGCACGAAGGCGGTGACCAAGTACACGAGCTCCAAGTAAGGAGGTGGCTCTGGAATGGAAGGAAGGATGGAGAATGCTCCTCCGTTGCGAGAGCGGCAAAACGGCCCTTTTCAGGGCCACCAACTTGCCTTTTGCGGGAAGGGCGGAATTGTTGTTGTTGTTTGTGTGGACGGCTGTGATGTATGTGTGCATTTTGATTGTGGGTGGGGGGGCGCGTCAAAGCGTGTTGCGCGGGGTACGGCCACGAGGTTGGTCGCCGTGGCGTGGAATGGTGGCACGCCTCGTTGGCGTGGTTTTTGACCCATTGGTGTTGTTGGTGTGTGTGTGTGTGTTACCCGTCTGCGAGGGGGGACTGTGCGATCGGCGACTTTTGTGTCACCGTAACGACGGCCGTTTGCGGGTTTGTTTTTTTGCACATCATACATGGCGAGGGTGAAATGTGAAATGTTTTTGTTTGGTTGTTTTTTTTTTTTTTTGCCGCCCACTATTCCCTTTGCTGTACGCCGAGTTTGACAATGGTGCGACGTAACTGCAGCGTGGAGGTGTGTGAGTGACGTTGAAATGAACGTGCCATTAAGACGCATTGTTGTTGTATTGTACTGTACGTGTACGGCGAACACGCACGATGATGTACCATTCGACTCTGATGTTTGATAGCCGTGTCTGACTGATTGCGTACGACGCACGCACACCGATGTCGTCATTCAAGATGCACGCGTGTCCAGTGCAGTACAGTAAGCGCGACGCTAGACGACGACGGCGGCGGCGGCGGCGGCGGCGGCGGTCGTTTGTTTGGCGAATGTCTGTACACGTGTTTGTCTGTGTCCATCCGGTGCGTATTTGTTTGTTTGAAAGTGTTTTGTGTGTCGGTGACGTGGTCCGATCCGTCGCCCCCTGAGTAACTGTCGATCGGCGCGATAGACGGGCGTCACGCAACTGAACCGAAGTCTTGGGCACACCCGTCATACTGTTGTACACCGTCGCGCTGAGAACGGTAACGAAAGGTTGACTTTGATCGGTCGAATGTCTGGGCAGAACGTGAGGAATGAGGCAAGAGTGCAAGGAGGGGGGGCAAAAGAGAGAGGAAGGGAAAAAGGGGAGAAACGCATTCGTAGAGCAACGGAACGTTCCCGTGTCGGAGGCGTATTGGAGCCGCACTGAAATGCGTTTAACGGCGGCGCGGCTGCAAGTGTCTGCCGTGGTGAACGTTACCTTTGACGGCTGCATTGGGCTTTGCCTTTGCTTTTGCTTTCGCTTTCGCTTTCCCGGATGTACGTAACGTTTGTTGATATGGTTCTGAGGAAGAGTGTATGACAGTGCCGTGCCGTCCATGTTCGTGTGCCCTCCCATTGTGTGTATGCTATTGTCTGTGTACGTGAATGATGTATGTAGGTGTTAGTGGACATGTTTTACCATTGGGGGGAAATGGATCGTCGATAGTTGCCGTCACTCTGTCACGGTCGAGATGACGCACCCTCCGTACAGAAAGGTGTCGAGAAAGTGAGTGTGTGTGTGCGTGCGTCCGTGAATTGGCAGTGTTTGGAGGTGGGCGTGCCCTGCATGTGGCCCGGAAGGCTGTTCGTTAGGCGGTAGTGTTGTGTGGACAGGGGAGGGGCATGCGTAACGCTGCTGGCATGGCATTTCGGGAGATGGGAGGGGGCAAACGAGGAGCGGCGGCCAAAGACGGGACGGGGAGGGGCGCGGTGTGGGTGGCTTGCGCCTGTGCTCGGCGTTGTGGTTTGTGCAAAAGAGGAGGAGAAAAACAATGTGAGTTGCCAGGGAGGGGAGCGGTGTTGTGTTGTGGTTGTCGTGGTGTAGCCGCAGACGCGGCTGTCAGTGAACGTGGCGAGACGGACGGATGCGCGGAGGGGCGGGGGCGGCGCATTTCGCCGGTGCCGTGCCATGCCTGAAAGCCGCGTGGTCGCTGTGTTGTTGGTGGCGTGGGGGCGAGGAGAGTACCGTACGGGTGTGCTTGTGCGCCGGAAATGGCACACTGCGCCCGCCCGTCTTGGAGGCTGATGGCTGTGGTGTGGAAATGGGGCGCGGTGATGTTGAAGCAGTTGAAGAACAGAAAAGAAACCAAGAAAACGGAAGGCGTGATGCGGCGGTGGTGGTGAGAGCGGGAAAAACAAAACAAAAAAAAAAGAAGGAAAAACAACGAGAAAACAAAAAGTCTATCAATATTAAAATGGAAATGGACCCAGGTATAACCTCCCTGCACAAATAGCAGAGAGTCCGATGATAATAAAAATGTGCCAGAATGTTAACGTCCCTACAAAACAAACCCAACGATAATATTAATGAAAGAGTGAACCGTATGTAACATTGCAACAGACATAATGAAACCTGATAAATTGTATAAGGGCAGCAGCGTTGACCTTTGGCCCTGTATTCAGAATAAAAAGAGCCAAAGATCGTTACCCCAATGAAAAAGACACTGAAACACGTATGTAACATAGTAGCGATGGCGAGACATTGTAGCATCTGTGACCAGAGAGTTTGCGCTGGACTGCGCGAGTGTTGCGAGCGGTTCTCAGTCAGTCAGTAGTCGTTGCGAGTCCGTAGCTATGTGTAGTTGAGGGCTGTACTCTGTCAGTAGTCGTCGCGTGCAGTACGCTAATAGTCGTCATGCAGAGCGGTCGGTCAGTAGTAGCAGCCGAGCGCGGTTGTGTGATGTAGGCGGTCGGCAACACTGGTCAAGATGGTGAATAAGGTATACTGTTAATTAATATAATCATTAGATAATGAAAAATTGTATTTATTGTAATTATTCTCCAACAAGTTCCCCAATAATAATTTTTATTTCAAAAGCATTTTTCAAACATTTAATTGTTTATTGAACTAAAGAGTTCGTTGCACTTCACATTTCATTCCACTTCTTTGAAGAAAAATGTCACTAAAATCACAAAAAAAGAGAATATTATTATTTGCAATGCAGTTCCTCCAAGCGCTGCGCAACAACCAGAGCAGAAATGTGACATCCATTTATTCGGAGGTAAGACTTTAATTCTGATTGTTTTGCACAGGGCCAAAGACCGATATTTCGGTTTAATTGAAGTTTCTTGTCACTGAACGGACTTTTTTAAATGTTGTGTGAAGACTTTATATTTGAGTCAGATTGCGAATTTCACATTTTTGTTGCCATTTTCAATACCTCTCATTGTGGGCGAGGTTACAATTAGCGCAATGTCCATTAGCATCCGTAAATAACATTGTCCATTATTTTAAATTTTGCTGGGAGGTTACAACACACACACACACACACAAAAAAAAAAAAAAAAAAAAAACAAAAACAAAAAAAAACAAAAAAATTGCATTTATATCCGCTCCTCAATTGTAGATACCCCTTACACAGCTGTGTGCAATGAATGAGTGCTGGCTGGTAATTAATTGCACTCCTTGGAGGGAAATGCCATAGGAAGTAGTCTTTAAAAAGTGAATGTTTTTCGTTAAGAGACAAAAGTTACTTTAGAAAAAAAGTAATAGTGGGGCTTTTGTTGTTGAACAAAATAAGTACAATGAACATACGTTATCAGATTTGCGCAATGCAGCGTCACACCACCTTTTGATTATAACACAATAGACTATACATCGTCCCGAACCGTGACCAGAGTCGCGAGACGAGCAGAGCACGCCGCCGACGCCCGCTCAGTACAACCGTCCACCCGCTACTACTGTCGACCGACTACTACCTCTCCCGACTCGCGCTACAATATATATATAACAACTGTTCCTGGCGACCCGGTGCGTGCCACTACTGTCGTCTGGCGCGGTCCAAGCGCCGACTAGCAGCGATAAAGAACTCTCTGGTCAGACAGAGATGCTGTCATGCCTCGCCATCGCTCTGGTAATGAATACATACGTGTTGCAGCGTGCGTACCACCGGAACACGCAGTGGCGGAGCCAAAGACTGTGTTGTCGAGGTCGAGTGCGAGCGGGAAGAGAGGCAGCGTCGGCACGGAGATGCAAGCGAGCGCGAGACGCACGGGGGCTGCGGCGTGGCGCGTTTGCGGTCGGCGCCTTTGGTGGCAACGGCCGGGACAAGCAGCGGTGTATGGTGTGGTGCGGGGCGGACAGGGGCGGCGGTGGACGGGGAGGAGGCGGCGCGACGACGGCATGGGGGCGAAAACGGGACGGGGGACGGCGGATGTTGAGAGGCGTCACGCGCGGACAGGACACAGACACAGAGACACACAGATTGGAAAGGGAGGGTGCGCGGTAGTAGTTGGGAATGTGCGTACCGTGCGGGATGGGAGTGGGCGAGGAACACGGTCGTGGCCCCTGTTTTGGGTGCGTGTGATGACGTCGGTGTGTTGTGGGAAGGGAAGGTGCTGTGGCGGCGGCGCGTAATGGGCGTAGGCCGAAAAGAGAAAGGAACGTGGGCAGTGTGTTGGCAAGCGTCGGTTCGACTGCGACGTTGATGGGCAGGGCAGGGCAGGGCAGGGCAGGGCAGGGCAAGGTTAATGGTGGTAGGAGTAGGCGTGTGGGCGCAAAAAAATCTGCCGCTGCAGCGCGGTGCCGTAACCGCCATGGCGGGAAGGAGAGAGGGCCAAAGAAAGAAAGAAAGAAAGAAGAAAACAAAAAAAAAAAAAAAAAGGAGGGGGGGGCGAAAGTGGAGAGGCGGTGGTGTGAGAAGGGCGGGGGCGGAAGGAAGGCAGGAAGGACAAGAGGCGAGGCGACGGCTTGCTTTGTGTATCGGTCGGTCTCTGGCTATGCTTCGTTTTCTGCAGCAGGGTCGGTGCGCGGCGTGGCTCGCGGCAGTGGGAACGCCTGGTGGCTGGACGGCCAGCAATGCGGTTGGATGGGCGGCCACAGCACCGCACCTGTGCCCGAGGAGGAGACGCTGGCGGCGGGCCCTGAGGTGAGGCCGGCTCGGCTGGGGCTGTGGATGTGTAGGTGTGCGCCGCTGCTGCAACAACGAGTAAAACGCGAGAAGAAGGGATGGCGGTAGAGAGAGAAAAAAAAAAAACAAAAGGTCGTGTTGTGTTGATGCGCAGGCAGACGCGTACAGAGGGACGAGCCCGGTCTGCAGCAGGGTGTGGCCGTGCCGAGTGCAGAGCAGCGGCGGCTCGGTTCGGTTCGGCCCGGCCCGGCGGGCCGCGCTGTTGTCGCGGACGTGAGCGCCCCCTGGCGGGTGGCCGGAGGCGGCGCGGCGTGTTGGACGTGTGGCTGGTGGCAGTGCACAATTTGCGAGTGGCTGGCGGTGCGGTGTGGTGTGGCGTGGCGGTTGGCGCGTCGGGCGGCGGAGAGGTATGTGTTGCGGGCGCCCTTTGCTGCGCTGCGTCGTTGCGTGTGCCGTACAGGGCGGGCGCTTGTCGACTGTGTGGGCGGTGTGGCGAATTGGCGTGAAAACGGCTGCCGAGAGGTGTGTGGTAGCGAGCCGGTCGGTGGTGTCAGTGCGAAGGGGAATGTGCGTGCGTGTTTGGCGGTGTCGGTGTGCTTTTTGCGGCGTGAGAGTGGGAATTAGTGGGGCCGGCTGTTGTGTTGGTTCCTTGTGTCTTGTGTCGCGTAGCTTGATGGCAACGTGGAAGGACGCCGGTTTCGTTTTCGTTTCGAGCCTTGCGTGTGGTTGTCGACGTTGACTGGTTGGCGTGTGCCGATGCACGTGCATGTGTGGGTCGCGAGTGCGTTTTTGGCTGGCTGTGTGTGTGTGTGTGTGTGTGTGTGTGTGTGTGTGTGTTTTGGGGGGGAAGGGGGAGGCGGTGGTGAAAGTGCAGTCGTCGGGTGGGGCTGGGGCTGTGCGTCGTGGCGGAAAGGTGGTAGGTTGCGGGAAGCGAGCCCGTCGTTGACGGTGTCGCGTGAGTTGTGAATCGAGTGGGGCGCGGGGCGCGGGGCGCGGGACAGGAGCAGCGTGCCGCTGCGTCGTGGTCGTCAGCAGAGGCTGTGCGTGTGCTTGTCCTTTTTGTGGGCGGTTCGGTTCGTGCGAGGCGTTTTTGTTTTGTGTTGCCCTAGTTGTTAGTTTATTTTGTTTGTGTTTGTTATTTTGAGACGACGACTGGTTGGTGGCGTGCGCGCGAAGTGGCGGTGTGCGCTTCCCGTGTCGTTTGTGTTGTTTGGTTTTTTTGTTTTTGTGTGTTTTTTTTTTTTTTTTTTTTTTTTTTTTTTTTTTTTTTTTTTTGCACTGGGCCCCGGTGGGTGGGTGCGTGTGTGTCGATTGCCGGCTGGCGAAAGGTGCGCCATCGGCGGGGTGGGTCGCCGGCACAAGTAGAGGCGGCGGCGTTGTTGTTGCTGTTGTTGTGTGGTGTTTGTTTTGTTCGGCTGTGTCGGCGAGCTGTGTTGCGGTGCGTGTGAATGGTGGTGCAAAAGTGCTGGCGTTGGGGCTGCGACTGCGACGGCGGCGAGCCGCGGGCGCGCCATTGATAGTGATGTTGTGAACAGCGGCTGTGTACGGTAGTGGTGTTGTTGTAGCACGACGTGCATCCGGGCCGGCGCGGAAAGCGCAGTTGCGGGCGGTTGCCCTTCGGTGCCAGCCATGTCGCGTGAGCGGCGGGTTGCTCTGGTGTCGACACGTGGTGCTCTGGGTTGTTGTGTGGTGCCCTTTGGCCGGTGGGGGTGGTTCGCGTGTGTCTCGTTCGCGCTCGGTGTCTGGTCGTGGTCGTGCTGCTCCCCCGTCTGTCGGCGGTTTCCGACGTCGTCTGTACGTTTTTGTTCGTTTGCGGCGTGCGTGCCGACGTCGTCCCGTCGCGACCTTTCAACCGAAAGTGTGGCGCCCGAAGGTGAACGAACGTAACCCTGACCTCGGCGCTTTACGCTGAGCCGAGCGAACCGAACCGAACCTAACCTGTGGTGTGGCGAGGTGAGCTCAGCCTGTGAGCCCCTAACGTCTACGTAAGGTAAGCTGTCCGGCTCACGCCTCACGTTTGAACGCTTTTTTAACCTACGTTTGACGCTTCTTAACCTAGCACTGACCCCTTAACCTAACGTGTAACCTAACCTAACCTAACCTCTGACGCCTGACGTGTTTGAATGCTTAACCTAAGTTTGACGCTTAACCTAACCCAAGTCCCCTTAACCTAACCCACGTCCACCTAACCTAACCTAACGTAGACGTGTAAACGTAATGTGTAACGCGTAACGTGTAAGGTCGGCTGTCGTGTGTGCTTGACGGCAGATTGGGTTGGTCTGTAGATTCGGATTGCGGTTTGCCTCGGTCGAGGGGTTGGGTCGGAAGCGGCGAGGGGCGGCGGCGCCTGTTGCGCAGGCGGCGTCCGTTTGCGGCGGGCAATTGGTGAGAAACGGCTGTGAATGTTGGCCGGCGAGAGGAGGAGGACGGCGCGCGATGTGGCCCGACGGCTGCGGGCCGATCGGGAAACGGCGGGAGGGCGACGGAAGGCGATGGGGCGGCGGAGGCGCGTTTGCACGGCCGTCATCGCCGCACGCCTCGGCTTGTGTGGCTGTGGCGCCGGCCGCGCTGGCCGGGCTGCCGCGGCGACGGTGTGGGAGTTTTGCCGAAGGTTTGGCCATTGTGGCGGGTCGTCGGCTGGGGCTGTGGGGGCGGCATTTGGGCGGGGGCGGCGATTCTCGGCGGGCCGACCCAGGCTGTAGCGCGCGGTAGCTGCAGTTTGGCCGTGGTTTGCGGCGCTGCCGTGGCGACTGGTTGGCGACTGTGGTGTGGCTGTGTGTAGCCCCATCCTCGGTGGTTTGAAAGGCGCGGGCGGTTGTGGCGCAGGTTTGGGGCTGCTCCGCACAGGCTGTCGGACGTTGGGCGGTAGCAAGCGCGGGAGGCGCGGCGCGGCGGCGCGCAGAGTGGCGGCCGCTCTCTCGGCCGTCCGCGCCCGCCCGCGACACTGGCTGGGCCTTGTGATTCTCTGCTCTGCTGCTGTGCTGTGCTTGCGTGCCTGCCGTCCCGCTCGCTCTCGCTGTGTGTTACGCGCGTCGTCGAAATGGCAGATCAGGCGGCTACGAACGAGACTGCTGCGGCACCCGCCGCCACCGGCACTACGAAGAAGGCCAAGTCTGCGTCGTCTGCGAAGAAGCCGCGCGCCAAGCCTGCGCACCCGCGCACCTCTGAGATGGTGACGGCCGCCATCAAGAGTCTGAAGGAGCGCGGCGGGTCGTCGCTGCAGGCGATCAAGAAGTACATAGCCGCGCACTACAAGCTGGACGCGGAGAAGCTGGCGCCGTTTATCAAGAAGTACCTCAAGTCGGCCGTCGTGGCGGGCGAGCTGGTGCAGACGAAGGGGAAGGGCGCGTCCGGCTCGTTCAAGCTTGCCGGCGCCGGCGGCGGCGGGGGGGCGGCCGAGGGCGGCAAGGCTCGTGCTGGCGGTGCCAAGAAGAAGCGCGCCGCTCCGGCCAGCAAGGAGAAGAAGGGCGCCCGTGCGGCCGGCGCAAAGAAGGCTGGTGGCGTGAAGGCGGCGACCGGTCGGAAGGCGGGCGCCGCCAAGAAGGCGTCTGCGGCGTCGGCCGCTCCCGCGGGTGCGAAGAAGGCGGCTGCGGCCAAGCCGGCCAAGGCCAAGTCGCCGTCGAAGGCGAAGAAGGCCGCCAAGGTTCCGACGAAGAAGCCGAAGGCGCCGCGCCCGAAGAAGGCGACGACGCCGTCTAAGGCGAAGGCTTCGCCCAAGAAGAAGAAGTAGAGTAGAGGAGAAAGAGATGGGAAAGGAAGGGTTTGGCGCTTGGCTCCGTCGTCCCCACCCCCCGTCGTCGTCTAGTGGCGCGCAAGAGACGCGCGGCCCAAAACGGCCCTTCTCAGGGCCATCAAAGCACGTCGGGGAAGGTTTTGATTGTCGTGTTGCGTTTGGTGTGGGGGTCTGTCTGTATGCCCGTGGGGATGCTGTTTGCGTGCCGCGGTGGTTGGATTGCGGGGGTCGGTGGCGGGTGTGGGCGGCGGTAGCGGTAAGCGGTGTTGTTGTTGTTGTCGTGGTTGATTGTCGCCGTGTTTGTGGCGGCGGCCGACGGTTGGTTTTCTGTCACGTTGTTGTTTTGTTTGAATACGTTGGTTGGCTTGCCTGCGTTCGTTCTTCTCGGATGTCTGTCGTCTTGTCGAGTCGTGTCTGGTCTTTGTTTTGTTCCTTTGTGTGTGTTATGTTTTGCAACGGGGGGCACGTTGAGATGTGGGAAGGAGTCGGCGGGGGATTTCGGTGGCGTGTAGAGCGAGCGAGCGCGCCTGCCTGGCCGTTGGCCGTCGGAGTGGAGTGCGGGTGTTTTTGTTTTTGTTTTCGAAACGAAAGCGGCGGCCGGCCAGCCACCCGTGCGGTGTGACGTCGGCCGTTGGGTATTGTGCGCCGGGGAGGGATGATGTGTGATTGTTGCGCGCTGCTAGCAGGCAGGCAGAGTGAGCGGGTGTGGCGGACGGACGGGAAGTGGTGGTTTTTGTTTTTGGGTTGCGGGGCGAGAGGCAGGCGACCGACAAAGGTTGCTCGCGACGGAGAGATGTTAGTGGCCCTGAAAAGGGCCGTTTTTGTTTGTGCGGTGCGGTGCGGTGCCGCGGCGCGGTTTAGGCGCGCTCGCCGCGGATGCGGCGCGCGAGCTGGATGTCCTTGGGCATGATGGTGACGCGCTTGGCGTGGATTGCGCACAGGTTGGTGTCTTCGAAGAGGCCGACGAGGTAGGCCTCGCTGGCCTCCTGCAGGGCCATGACTGCGGAGCTCTGGAAGCGCAGGTCGGTCTTGAAGTCCTGGGCGATCTCGCGCACTAGGCGCTGGAATGGCAGCTTGCGGATGAGCAGCTCTGTGCTCTTCTGGTAGCGCCTGATTTCTCGCAGGGCGACGGTGCCCGGCCTGTAGCGGTGGGGCTTCTTGACGCCTCCGGTGGCGGGCGCGCTCTTCCTCGCCGCCTTGGTGGCGAGCTGTTTGCGCGGCGCCTTTCCGCCGGTGGACTTGCGGGCCGTTTGCTTTGTGCGGGCCATGGCGGTAGCGGTAGCGGAGCGGCGTGCGTGGAGGTTAGGTGCGGCGCGGCGTCCGGTGCTGCCTTGACAACGGGCCCGCGCGCCTCCGTGCTGCGCTTATATGCCCTCGGTTGCGCGTGGTGGGGGGAGGGCGGGCCAGAGTCTATATAGGGGGGCGGCGGGCGCGCTGGGCGCAGACCGTAGCCGACTCTCCAGCCGCTGCAGCTGCTGTTTGTGCACGTTTTGCTTTGCCCGAGGAAGGAAGGATGACAGGCCGCGGCAAGGGAGGAAAGGGGCTCGGCAAGGGTGGCGCCAAGCGGCACCGCAAGGTGTTGCGCGACAACATCCAGGGCATCACGAAGCCCGCCATCCGCCGCCTGGCTCGCAGGGGCGGCGTGAAGCGCATCTCTGGTCTGATCTACGAGGAGACCCGCGGGGTGCTGAAGGTGTTCCTGGAGAACGTGATCCGCGACGCGGTGACGTACACTGAGCACGCCAAGCGCAAGACTGTGACGGCCATGGACGTGGTGTACGCCCTGAAGAGGCAGGGGCGCACCCTGTACGGTTTCGGCGGTTAGGCTGCGTCGCAGCGGGCGCTGGCCTTCCCGCGGCCGTGCTTGTGGGTGGGAGAGACTAGAAAACGGCCCTTTTCAGGGCCACCACACTGTTCGGAAGTTGAAAAGTGCGAAAGAGTCTGTGTTGTTGCTGCGTGTGTGCGCTGTGTTGTTTGTTTGTTTCTCTCTCTCTTTCTTTCTTTCCGTTTGTGAGCGACGTGATGTGACTGGGAGGGGAGAAGGAAAGGAAACGTGTCATGTGGCTGGCTGTGTGTGGAGCTGCTTCGTTTGTGTGTCTTTGTATCGATCGCGACGGAGATGGCGGGCTGTGTGTTGTTGTGCGAGAGGCGGTGATTATTTGCTTGCGTGGTTTGGCTCTGTGTGTTTGCGGCGGCGTTGGGGTTTCCGAGGCAAGGCGGCCGGATCAGCTGTTTCGTTCGTGTCGACGGCCGTTGCGCGCGGGAGTGGAGGGCGGTGTGTCGACACGCCTCCCTTTAACAATGGTCATTATTGCTGCCGTTGTCGTTTGGAAGGCGACTGCGACCGTGCAAAATGTGTGTGTGTGTGTGTGTTGGGCCACACGGGCTGTGTGGACGACAAGATGGCGGACGTGCGCCGGCGGCGGCTGTGCTGTGAAAGTGCAAAGTTAAAAAACAAAACAAGGTGCGGCGAGGACGACTGAAATTTTGCTTTGGACGTAGGTTTGTGTGGTGGCCCTGAAAAGGGCCGATTGTTGTGGGCCGAGCCGGCAAAGCGCGTTGCGTGCAGGGGAGCACGCGGCGGCTGCGATTGCCTGGCCTCCTTTAGGCCTTCTTCTCGGTCTTCTTTGGCAGCAGGACGGCCTGGATGTTGGGCAGGACACCACCCTGTGCGATGGTGACGCCCGACAGGAGCTTGTTGAGCTCCTCGTCGTTGCGGATGGCAAGCTGCAGGTGGCGCGGGATGATGCGCGTCTTCTTGTTGTCGCGGGCCGCGTTTCCGGCCAGCTCGAGCACCTCAGCCGCGAGGTACTCCATGACGGCGGCGAGGTAGACGGGCGCCCCGGCGCCGACGCGCTCTGCGTAGTTTCCCTTGCGCAGGAGGCGGTGGATTCTGCCGACCGGGAACTGGAGCCCAGCCCTGCTTGAGCGGGACTTTGACTTGCCCTTGACTTTGCCTCCCTTTCCGCGTCCGGACATGGCGATGGGCTAGCGACGGTGCACACGAAACGGAAACGAAAACGACCGGTGCGAGCGGCAGCGAGTCGAGCAGCGGAGTGCGTGCCGGCGCAGCGCGCGCTCCTCTCTAATTTCTTCCTCTTATTGGAAGGTGTTGCTGGGAAGGTTATTGTCCCTTGGGGACATTTCCTTCACTGTGGCTGGGTGTTTTTGGATGTACTGTTCTTTTGTTTTTATCTGTTGTGGTGAGAGGTGTGTGGTTCTGTTGTTTTACTCGTGAGAGGTGTGTGTTTCTGTTGTTTTACTCAGGAGAGTATTGATTTGGGTCTCTTATATTTATCATGTGTTTGGTCGTATTGGCCAAGTGTGTTGATGAGTTCATTATATGCGGTACCGGCTGTGGCATAAAACTGTTCTGCCAGGTTTCGGAACCGTGTTTGTAGTGTATCGATATCCGCAGCAGCATGTAGATCTGCTGTGGGGAATCGTGGAGGTACGTGTAAGGCTCTCCGGAGAGCTCTGTTTTGAATCTTTTGTAGGCGGCCTATTGTCGATCTGGCTGCATAGCCCCATACGGGGCATGCGTATTCCAGTATCGGCCTAATAAGGCTTCTATAGACCGCTACTCCGGTGCTGGGGTCTAGTGAACTGCGTTCATTCAATATAGGATAGAGGACTTGCATCCTTCCTAGGGCTTTCTTGCGGAGTTCCTCGATGTGGCACTTCCAAGTTAGTCGCTTGTCCAGTGTCACACCGAGGTATCTCGCCGTGTTTCTCCAGGGGAGATTTTGCCCTTGTAGCTGCAGCAGTTGGATGGGTCTTCTTAGGGGGCGGCGTTTCCCGATGCGTCTTGTTATCATAAGTGCCTGGGTCTTTTCAGTATTCAATGAGATGCGCCATTTCTTGGCCCATGAGTCAGTCCTGTTTAGTGCTGTTTGTAGTCTTCTCGTTGCCAGGTTCCTGTTCGTGGAGCAGGAGAAGAAGGCGGTGTCGTCTGCATATTGTGCTGTTTGGACGTGCTGCGTTACAGGAATGTCGGCTGTGTAAAGGTTGTACAGGGTAGGACCCAGTACGGACCCTTGGGGCACTCCAGCGCGTATTCTTCTCCTGCTCGACTGTGATCGATCGATCTTAACGGAGAATGTCCTACTGGTTAGATAGCTCTGTATAAGTTTTACTATCGTCCCTGGGAAGCCTTGGGTGTACATTTTGTGCAAGATTCCGGTGTGCCAGACTGAATCAAAAGCCTTGGCGACGTCTAATAAGACGATCCCGCAGTAGCCCTTTCGGTTGAAGCTTTCTGTAGCTGCTTCAACTACCCTCATTATTTGTTGGGGGGCGGAGTGTTGTTGCTGGAAACCGAATTGAAATTTTGGCATAATTTGCTCTCTTCTGATGTGATCTTGAATCGGAGTTAAGAGGAGGCGCTCGTACAGTTTGCTGAGGGTGGGCAGGAGACTAATTGGTCTGTAGTGCTGCGGGAATACCGGGTCTTTCCCTGGTTTTGCGATCGCGACTACTTCTGCATGTTTCCACTGGGTCGGGAATTTTTGTGATCGCGTAATTTCATTGAAGATATCAGCTAAGTGGGTTATTGCCAGTGGCGGGATATGTTTTAGGAGTTCGTTGGTGAGCTGGTCGTGGCCTGGTGCCTTTTTTATTGGCAGTGACTTGATGGCTCCTGCCACGTCTTCAGGGCTGAAGAGTGGCGTGTATTCATCTTCGTCTTCTGCTGCTAAAAAGGTGGCCAGTTGTCTGCGAACTGTTTCGACGTGTTCCCTGTCCTGTGCCTCTGCTGGCGTGAATTGCTTCTCGAACACGTCGGCTAGCGCGTTTGCTTTGTCTACGGCGCTGAACTGCAGTCCACGTTCGCCGTGCAGAGGCGGCATTCTAGCGCGTCTTTTCGTGAACTGTTTCGTGGCTTGCCATAGACTGTGGTCTTCTAAGTTGAGAGTTGATAGTCTTTCGGACCATTGCTGGTTGCGGTGCTCAGTGAGCGCAACTTTCAACTCTCTTTGTAGTCTGTTGAGCAGCCTCCTTGTGTTTCTGTTGCCTGTGAGTTTCCACTCTTTGGCGATCCTGTTTTTGTGTCTTATTTGTGCAAGCAGGTGCTGGGGAAGTTGCCTGGGGCGGGGGGGACCCGCTGGCGCAGGCGTGGCTTCCTCAGCTGCTTGCAGGATCGCTTTCGTGAGGTCTTCCAGCGTTTGCTCGACAGTGTCTGCTGTTGGAGGCGGGGCTTGGGTCAGTTCTGTAGCTATATTGGCGCGGAACTGTTCCCAATTTGTGCGTTTGTGTGAGGTTCTTAGCTGTGGGATAGAGAGCCATTCTCCCATATCGACCTCGAGAATGACAGGGTTGTGGTCCGACGACATTCTGTTCATTGAACTTGCGGACACAAAACCCATGATGTGTTTTGTGAGCGCAATGTCGAGGACGTCTGCCCTGTTCCCGTTTTTCGGGAAGTGGGTGGGTTCCTCTGGGCCCCACACTTGGAACTGATGCGTGCGCGCGAGTCGTTGCAGTTGTCGACCAGCTCTATTACTTACTCTTGAGTGCCAGTCTGCGTGTTTGGCATTGAGGTCTCCTCCTATTAGGAGCTTGCCTCTTATTTGGCTTAATGCAGCTATGTCGTCCTCTTCAAGCGTTGGGGAAGGGGGGCGGTAGGCTGCAACGACTGTGAGGGGTCCTGTTACGGTGGCTATTTGTATTGCGACCGTTTCTACCTGTTGGGTTGCTGGTGGGTACACCTGGTGGTGTTCTATGCCTCGTTTGACGTATACTGCGACCCCGCCTCCTGCAGTGGGCCGATCGCGTCTGTAACAATTGTAATTTGGTACAGATGCCCTTACCCCTGGTTTAAGGTGTGTTTCGGCTACTAGGCATACGTCAATGTTTTCCTCTTTTATGAATTCTCTAAATTCGAGGGCTTGATTGAATAGACCGTCTGCGTTGAAGACGCAGATTTTGAGACCTTGTATATTTGGTCGTCTATCCATGGTGGGGTGTGGGGTTTCCTGTGGTAGTCGCTGTAGGTTGCGACTGCTTAGCTGCCGTAGCGAGTTCGGCTGGAAGGCGCGTGATGCTGGCAAGAACGTTGACCAAGTGGGTCATCTGTTCTTGCAGCATTTTGATCGACGAGGCGAGTCCCTGTATAGTGGCGTCCTCGGTTGATTGATGCAGACTGGGCTTGGGGGGGCGCTGAGGGGCTTCCCTAGGCAGTTCTCCGTTTCCAGGAACCTGGTTTGGGTCGGGTGGTTTGTTGGGATCGCCTACGGTTGCTGCGTATGTACGCGATGCGTACACTCTCGTTGTTGTCTGTCTAAATTGTCGGTAAGGGGGCGGTTGTTGGGGTGCCGTTTTATTTGCCGGTCTTTGAGAGCGGCCACCGTTGGTTTGTTTTCCCCTGTGGCGATCCCTGGCGTGCCGATATGCAGGGCACCCTAGGTAGCTGGCAGGGTGTGCTCCTCTGCAGTTGCAGCACGATTCCTTGCCTTCCCCCCTAGGCACCCTGCATTCGTCATATGTGTGGGCATCTCCGCATCTGACGCATCTCATTGGCATGCCACAGTCCCTTGCTAGGTGTCCTATTTCCTGGCAGTTGAAGCATCTACCCGGTCCTGATTTCTTCTTCAGTTTTTCGGGAGTTACTTCCACTGCCAGGATTCTCTCCACCTCCCAAATCTTTCTGTTCTGTGAGGAGTCTGGGAGGGTGACAGTGTGTAGGGGCCATGGCCTCTTTGGGTGGGTTTTTACCACCGTGCTTACCTCGAAGCCTTGTTCCTCGAGGAATGTTTTGATGTCAGCTGTGTTAGTTTTATGCGGCATGCCGCGGAACACTACCTTAATGGGTTTCTTAGCCGCTATTGGAAACGTATAGTAGTGGACTTTGTGGTTTTGTAACATTGTTTTGACGTTCTTGTATTCGTCTACTGTGTGTAGTGTTACTTTTATTTTATCTTCCCCTGTAGTTTTTACCGTAAATTTTCCGTCTCCTACGGTTTGTTTAATCAGGTCATGGATGGTTTTATACGATTGGTCGTACTGAACTACTAGTGGGGGGATTCTATATTTTGTCACCTCTTCCTCTGTTGTTTTTGTGTTGTTAGTTTGTGTGTCGTCCGGTGCCGTTGTCTCTGTGTTTTGTTCATCTATTGTGTCGTACCTATTGTGTGTTGTGACTGGTGTGTGTGTGACGGGGGTGGTGAGTCGACTGGCTGTTTTTCTGGCGAGTATGAAGCCATCCTCGTCTGCGTCTGTTGTGTTCACGTCGGCGTGGGCTAGCTCTTCGACGTCCGTCGTGACGGCTCGTTGCGGCCCGCCGGCCGCGGCCATTTCGTTTTGCCGCGGCCCGCCGGTCGCCCGTTCCGCCACGGCCGGCGCCTCGCCACGCGGCGCGCGGTCCGTGCCGCTCCGCTCCTGCACGTGTTCGGGTGACGCGGCCGACTCGGGCCGCTGGCCGCATACCTGAGGGCTTTGTTCGCTCGCGCGGTCACCCTCCCCGCTTCCGGGGTGGGCGGCCGCCTTTGTGTGGTGTTGGTGAGCGCTCGCTAGTGCGGTCTGCTGCTCCGCGCTCGGGTCTGCGGGCAGGTGTGAGACTTTACGCTTGCGTGACCGTGTAAGCGTCTGCTTCTGTTTTGTCCTTGTTGGGGAGCTGCGCGGTTTTTTTGTGGAGGTCTTTTTCTGGCGCGCTCCGCAGTTCGATTTCGGTGGTCGTGTTGGTGTTGGTATTTTTTCGTTTTCCGTTTTCGGTTTCAGCGCTCTTTCGAGACGCCGTTCATATTTCTTTCTATCTTTGCCCGTGAGTCCCGCGATAGCGTTAGCAAGCAGAAGCTTGGACTTCGGGCTGATTTCAACCTGGCAGTCCGTGTGGTCGGTCCTTTGGACCGCGTAGCTGCCAGGTGTCTCTGTGTTCCTTGTGACCGTGAGGACCACTGGGGACTGTGTCTTATGCTCCATGTCCGGACGAAAACGGGAGGCTGCCAAAGGAGTGTCAGTCACCGCCTTGGTTGGCACCGTTAGGTTTCCAGCTGGTTGTTCTGACCCTAACAAGCCTATCACGCGCGGGTAACTGGCCATCGACCAGGCCCTGACGTGCAGTATGCCCTAACTTAGGAGGAGCAGAGCTATTCTCTGCGGCAGCAGGAGTACCTGTGCGGCTGAGGCGCTCGACGTGGCCGGAAAAACGGCGCGCGACAACAGGAAGGCGCGCACCAAACCGCGCCAACAACAGTCCGCCACACACAACGACAAGTTTTGCTCACCAGACGCCGTCTTAGGTGCTGGTGCCAGTTCGCAGTGAGTGCCCGTCTACGTTTTAATAAAAACGCATCCGAGATCACCCCTTGTTTGTCTCCCGTACAAGCGGGGGCCTATGGCTTTGTGTCACAGACTGACAGAGACGATGCTCGATGCCAGACTGCCACGCAGCGAATGCCGGCGCAGCCTGCTGCTCACATCTTTTACTTTCCCCTCTTTGGGGAAGTGTGTGTGGGGGAGTTTGTAGCCTTTCGGCTTTTACTCCCCTGTGAACGTGTGTGTGTGATTTTTCTATAGTTTTTTGGTGTCTGTGACTTGTGATGTTTGGGGGTGGGGGTGCTTTATGGGCTCGGGTGCGGCGGCCGGTTGCGCGCGCGCCCCATTGGTCGGCGGCCGCAACAGGGCGAGCTGGTAAAGGTGCGGCGGCGGCTGGCGGCGGGTGCCACTGTGTGGGGAGACGCTGACTAGAGCGGAGCGCTTGCTACTGGTGTTGCTGCCGTCGCGATAGTTTAGTGTGTTTTCCGCGCGATTCTGTGTATTCGGCGTTAGTCGAACGTTCTTTTTCTACGTTTTGCCGCGTCGTCTTTCAGTCGGAGCGGTTAATTTCTGCGTTGGTGTTGGTCGTCGCGCGCGTTGATTTCGTCGTTCGCGGCGGAGTCAAAGGCCACGATGGCCAGTTCTTCAGCCGGTTCTCGAGGTTTGTTTCCCTCGTCTGGCAAGAATATCATGTCATGCGCTGAATTGCTGTCGTATTCATCAGAGTCTTGTCTGCCTATCTCTCGATCAGTCCACCGTCGGCTGTCGGATCCTACAATTCAGTTTACGTCAGAACAAGTCAATCAGGCGACCGATCAGATGCAGCAGGACAGCGTTGAGCTGGGTTCATCCGGCCCAGGGCCGAGTAGCGTGGGGCCAGGCTCCGGCGGGATACCTAACGGTGACAACGATGCCGTCCTGGCCGCCCCTACACCCGGCTCCGCTGACGCTGCACCGCCTGTAACGCGTCGAAAATCGACGAAATCCACGAAGGCGCGGGATGCTCCATACTCGCATGCTTCACGTAAGCATGCGCATCCCCCTTCGCACACCGACTCTGAATCAGCTGAATCCAGGGCGCCTGACAGGAAGAAGCAATCAACCGACCGTCAGGACCCTGTTTCGCCTCAGAACGCCTCCGCTTCCAATGCGGCGACCGACTCCAGTCTGGTCGACATGGCGACTGACTACGAGGTCACAGTTCCAACGTCGAACAGATTTGAAAGTTTAGATGATGTCACATCAGCTGACCAAGACAATCCAGACAATATGCCGGCTCCTACTCCAGTCAAGGCCCCCAAGGTGCCACCTATTATAGTTCACGACACGGTCAACTACCTCGATCGCGTCAGGGAACTGAAGGGGCACCTGAAGGGTTCCTTTTCCTGCCAATATAAAAGAGGTAATATCCGTTACGAGTTTGAACACCCATCAGATTATCGATACATGATCGATTATCTCAAGACTCGTGCCATTCAGTACCACACATATGATCTCGACCCTTTCAAAGTTTTGAAGGTCGTCGTCAGGCACCTTGAGCCCACCACCCCTCCCGCTGACGTTAAGGAAGCGCTGGAGGAGCTGGGCTTCACTGTGCAATCTGTCGCTGTTATGCACCAGCAAGTGCCAGACGCACAGGGAAAACTGACCGACGTCAAGTGGCCTCTATTCGTCGCTGTACTGCATTGTACACCGAATGTCTACGACGTCTACAAAATTAAATTCCTTCTGCACATGAAAGTGGATGTAGAATCCTACCGAAATGAATCTGGCTTGACACAATGCTTTAATTGCCAGCGTTTTGGTCACGGCTCCCGCAACTGCGGCCGTCTGCCGCGTTGCGTCAAGTGTGCCGGAGACCATCTCACACGACTCTGCCAAAAGAAGACTAATGAACCGCCCAAATGCTGTAATTGCGGTCAGGCTCACCCAGCTAATTATCGTAAATGCTCTGCATATCAAAAAGCACTAGCGAACTCTCGCAGTTCTTCCACTCCGGCAGCCTCGGCGCCTTCGACGCCAGCTGCTCCACCAGCTGATACTACCAACTTTCCAAACCTGCGAGCACGTCGTGCCCCTCCCTCACCTTCTTCCTCTGCTGCCGGCCCGGGGCCCTTGCCTCCGCGTCGTCCAGCTTCACGCCCAGAGACAGCTTCCCACTCTGCTTGGGGAAAAACAAACCCATCCCCAGAGCCTTCTACACCCCCGCCCCCTACCTTCTCCTTCCCATTTTCAAACCATCTTGCAGATCTTGCTGCCTTACTGCAGCAGTTCAACATCCGCAAAATCATTTCTACACTCCGTTCAACTATCCAACAACTCAATTCAGCTTCTGATCCGTTCAGTAAATTAATGATAATTCTGTCTGCCTTCATCTCTTACTTCTCCGATGGACCGTAATCTACACCGCCCATTTCGTATATTCAGTTGGAACGCCGATGGTGTTCTCCGCCAACGCCATTCTCTTGAGGGCTTTCTCGATGACAGGGGGATCGACATTGCCCTTATTTGCGAAACGCACTTAAAACCACATCAACAGTTTTCCGTTCCTAATTATTACGCATACCGATCCGACCGCGCGGATCGGCCACATGGAGGTACTCTTGTCCTAGTCAAACAGTGCCATACGCACAGACTTCGACAGATACCGCAACTACAACACTTGGAGGCCACAGCTATAGATATACAGATATATGGACAGTCGTTGACTCTCGCCGCAGCTTACAACTCCCCCGCTCGAGCTATACTCCCGGCCGACTTGGATATCCTCTTCCACCTGGGCCCCAAGGTCCTCGTGGGAGGGGACTTCAATTCCAAGCACGGGACGTGGGGATGCCGTACCACAAATGCAAATGGACGTCGGCTATTCCAGTACCTAGAACTGAACGCCGCTATCCGTGTTATTGCACCAGACTCTCCCACACACTATCACAAAACCGGTCTTTACCGTCCTGACATCCTCGACATTTTCCTGGCGCGGGACATTCCGTGGGTCCACCGGATCTCTGTGATTTCGGAACTTGATTCCGACCACAATCCGGTGACCCTCGAGTTCCTAGACGCTCGCCCACAAGACCAGCTCCGTCCGGCTTACGTTATCAACACAGACTGGGAGCGCTACCAACAACTTGTTGACCTTCATGTCCTCGAGCTTCCGCCCATTACCCGCCGCAGCCACATCGATCCGTCGGCGGACCGTTTTGCAAAAATCCTCACCGAATGCTACCGCACCTCTTCCCGACGAGTCCTCCAGCCTCCTCGTCGCCTGGACCTTCCGCCAGACGTCCAGGAACTAATTCGTACCAAACGTCGATTTCGTCGCCGGTGGCAACGCCTCCGCGACCCAATCGACAAGCGAATTTGGAAGTCACTGGCTCAAGAGCTTCGGGTACGCTTACAAGAGGTCCATGATCAGGCATGGAACCAACGCCTTCGAGAGGCCGCAGACCGTCCTGACCGACTGTGGCGCATAGTCAAGGAGACTACAACCACTCCCCCTCCTTCTCAGCCCCTCCATGGTCCCCAAGGCCTGGTTTACTCGCCTCAAGACAAGGCGGAGGCCCTCGCACACAGCCTTGAGCGGCAATTTCGCCTCAACGAAGTCGACGACGACGAGGCTGACGCCCACGAGACCCGCGTTCATCGTCGGGTCCGTCAGCTTCTTCGCCGTCGTACAGACACCACCTTTCCACCGGTCACTCTCCCGGTGGTGGCGACTTACATTAGTAGTATTCCAGCCCGAAAGGCCCCTGGTCCCGACGGTATCCGGCCGACCCTTCTTCATCACCTCTCTCCAGCTGCGCTTTCGTACCTGGTTAATCTTTACAATAGCTGCCTTTCCTACAACTACTTCCCTCCCGTATGGAAACTGGCCCGTGTCATTGCCCTCCCGAAACCTCGCAAAGATCCACTCTTCCCACAGAACTACCGTCCCATCTCCCTCCTCAACTTCCTCGGCAAGATTCTAGAACGCATCATCCTCTCCCACCTTCAATCCTTCCTCGATTCTCATTCTACCCTCATTCCCCAACAGTTTGGGTTTCGGGCGGGCCATGGCACGGTCCACCAACTCATCCGCCTCCACGACACCATCCGCAGAGCGCAACTGGAGCGACAAAGCACAGGCATGGTCTTACTAGACATTGAAAAAGCATTTGACCGAGTGTGGCACGAGGGCTTACTATATAAGCTCGACGAATATGGTTGCCCTCTCCACATCATTCACATTCTCCGACGCTTCTTAACTGGGCGCACATTTTATGTCATGCAAGGCCGAAGCCGAAGCTCAATCCGGGCCGTGGAAGCTGGTGTGCCCCAGGGGTCTCTCCTCTCCCCGATTTTGTACGCTATCTACACAAATGATATCCCCTCCCGTGTCCCCAACCATCTGGCCCTCTATGCTGACGATACTGCCGTCTTCACTTCACACCGAAACCTCCAGTTTATCGCTCTGAACCTTACACGCCACCTAGAACAGATCACTCAATGGAGCAACATATGGAAAATAAAAATTAACGCAGACAAGACACAGGCCATCCTCTTTACAAACAAACGAACTCCGCCAGCTCGCCTGGTGGAACTCGAAGGCCGACACATTCCTTGGTCACAGACAGTAACCTACCTAGGTCTCACCTTCGACAGCCGCCTCACGTGGAAACCCCACGTTGATGGCGCCTGCCACAAGGCTTACGGAATGATACACAAACTCTACCCTCTGCTGAAGAGCCCCGGCCTTTCGATACAATCCAAGTTGCTTATCTGGACGTCCTGTGTCCTGTCACTCCTGCTATATGGATGTGAACTATGGGGACTAGCTGCTGACACTCACGTACTCCAGGTCCAAATAGTGCAAAGCAAATCACTCAGGATCATATTAAACGCTCCACGTTATGTCTCCAACTACGACATCCGCCGTCTTCTCCACATTCCACCCCTTGTCCATCAAATCCGCCTTCGCGCCTCAAATACCCTTACCTTCCTACAAAACTCACCTCATGATCACCTCACAGTTCTTAGTCGTGCTGTTGGAGACACACCTTACGCTCATCCGACGCTGATACTCCAGCGCCGGTACCGTCCCAACTGACGGTTTCACTGCAGTTGCGTATCTACCGATCTTTTTAATCTGTCAAACTTTATCATTTCTATCGACCTAGACACATAACAAAGCCATTTCGAACCTAATACTCAATCTGAAGGCAGGCCTAAGGCGATCCTTCGGCACATAAGTGGACGAAAGTCCCGTCAAGTTTGCGGTGGTGGTGGTGGTGGTGGCGGCGGGTGCCACTGTGTGGGGAGACGCTGACTAGAGCGGAGCGCTTGGTACTGGTGTTGCTGCTGCCGTACGTTGGTTCGAGATGCCGCCCAAGACTAGCGGGAAGGCCGCCAAGAAGGCTGGCAAGGCGCAGAAGAACATTTCGAAGGGCGACAAGAAGAAGAAGCGCAAGAGGAAGGAGAGCTATGCCATCTACATCTACAAGGTGCTGAAGCAGGTGCACCCTGACACGGGCATCTCGTCGAAGGCGATGAGCATCATGAACAGCTTCGTGAACGACATTTTCGAGCGCATTGCGGCCGAGGCTTCTCGGCTGGCGCACTACAACAAGCGCTCGACCATCACGTCCCGCGAGATCCAGACCGCTGTGCGGCTGTTGCTGCCTGGCGAGCTGGCCAAGCACGCCGTGAGCGAGGGCACGAAGGCGGTGACCAAGTACACGAGCTCCAAGTAAGGAGGTGGCTCTGGAATGGAAGGAAGGATGGAGAAGGCTCCTCCGTTGCGAGAGCGGCAAAACGGCCCTTTTCAGGGCCACCAACTTGCCTTTTGCGGGAAGGGCGGAATTGTTGTTGTTGTTTGTGTGGACGGCTGTGATGTATGTGTGCATTTTGATTGTGGGTGGGGGGGCGCGTCAAAGCGTGTTGCGCGGGGTACGGCCACGAGGTTGGTCGCCGTGGCGTGGAATGGTGGCACGCCTCGTTGGCGTGGTTTTTGACCCATTGGTGTTGTTGGTGTGTGTGTGTGTGTTACCCGTCTGCGAGGGGGGACTGTGCGATCGGCGACTTTTGTGTCACCGTAACGACGGCCGTTTGCGGGTTTGTTTTTTTGCACATCATACATGGCGAGGGTGAAATGTGAAATGTTTTTGTTTGGTTGTTTTTTTTTTTTTTTGCCGCCCACTATTCCCTTTGCTGTACGCCGAGTTTGACAATGGTGCGACGTAACTGCAGCGTGGAGGTGTGTGAGTGACGTTGAAATGAACGTGCCATTAAGACGCATTGTTGTTGTATTGTACTGTACGTGTACGGCGAACACGCACGATGATGTACCATTCGACTCTGATGTTTGATAGCCGTGTCTGACTGATTGCGTACGACGCACGCACACCGATGTCGTCATTCAAGATGCACGCGTGTCCAGTGCAGTACAGTAAGCGCGACGCTAGACGACGACGGCGGCGGCGGCGGCGGCGGCGGCGGTCGTTTGTTTGGCGAATGTCTGTACACGTGTTTGTCTGTGTCCATCCGGTGCGTATTTGTTTGTTTGAAAGTGTTTTGTGTGTCGGTGACGTGGTCCGATCCGTCGCCCCCTGAGTAACTGTCGATCGGCGCGATAGACGGGCGTCACGCAACTGAACCGAAGTCTTGGGCACACCCGTCATACTGTTGTACACCGTCGCGCTGAGAACGGTAACGAAAGGTTGACTTTGATCGGTCGAATGTCTGGGCAGAACGTGAGGAATGAGGCAAGAGTGCAAGGAGGGGGGGCAAAAGAGAGAGGAAGGGAAAAAGGGGAGAAACGCATTCGTAGAGCAACGGAACGTTCCCGTGTCGGAGGCGTATTGGAGCCGCACTGAAATGCGTTTAACGGCGGCGCGGCTGCAAGTGTCTGCCGTGGTGAACGTTACCTTTGACGGCTGCATTGGGCTTTGCCTTTGCTTTTGCTTTCGCTTTCGCTTTCCCGGATGTACGTAACGTTTGTTGATATGGTTCTGAGGAAGAGTGTATGACAGTGCCGTGCCGTCCATGTTCGTGTGCCCTCCCATTGTGTGTATGCTATTGTCTGTGTACGTGAATGATGTATGTAGGTGTTAGTGGACATGTTTTACCATTGGGGGGAAATGGATCGTCGATAGTTGCCGTCACTCTGTCACGGTCGAGATGACGCACCCTCCGTACAGAAAGGTGTCGAGAAAGTGAGTGTGTGTGTGCGTGCGTCCGTGAATTGGCAGTGTTTGGAGGTGGGCGTGCCCTGCATGTGGCCCAGAAGGCTGTTCGTTAGGCGGTAGTGTTGTGTGGACAGGGGAGGGGCATGCGTAACGCTGCTGGCATGGCATTTCGGGAGATGGGAGGGGGCAAACGAGGAGCGGCGGCCAAAGACGGGACGGGGAGGGGCGCGGTGTGGGTGGCTTGCGCCTGTGCTCGGCGTTGTGGTTTGTGCAAAAGAGGAGGAGAAAAACAATGTGAGTTGCCAGGGAGGGGAGCGGTGTTGTGTTGTGGTTGTCGTGGTGTAGCCGCAGACGCGGCTGTCAGTGAACGTGGCGAGACGGACGGATGCGCGGAGGGGCGGGGGCGGCGCATTTCGCCGGTGCCGTGCCATGCCTGAAAGCCGCGTGGTCGCTGTGTTGTTGGTGGCGTGGGGGCGAGGAGAGTACCGTACGGGTGTGCTTGTGCGCCGGAAATGGCACACTGCGCCCGCCCGTCTTGGAGGCTGATGGCTGTGGTGTGGAAATGGGGCGCGGTGATGTTGAAGCAGTTGAAGAACAGAAAAGAAACCAAGAAAACGGAAGGCGTGATGCGGCGGTGGTGGTGAGAGCGGGAAAAACAAAACAAAAAAAAAAGAAGGAAAAACAACGAGAAAACAAAAAGTCTATCAATATTAAAATGGAAATGGACCCAGGTATAACCTCCCTGCACAAATAGCAGAGAGTCCGATGATAATAAAAATGTGCCAGAATGTTAACGTCCCTACAAAACAAACCCAACGATAATATTAATGAAAGAGTGAACCGTATGTAACATTGCAACAGACATAATGAAACCTGATAAATTGTATAAGGGCAGCAGCGTTGACCTTTGGCCCTGTATTCAGAATAAAAAGAGCCAAAGATCGTTACCCCAATGAAAAAGACACTGAAACACGTATGTAACATAGTAGCGATGGCGAGACATTGTAGCATCTGTGACCAGAGAGTTTGCGCTGGACTGCGCGAGTGTTGCGAGCGGTTCTCAGTCAGTCAGTAGTCGTTGCGAGTCCGTAGCTATGTGTAGTTGAGGGCTGTACTCTGTCAGTAGTCGTCGCGTGCAGTACGCTAATAGTCGTCATGCAGAGCGGTCGGTCAGTAGTAGCAGCCGAGCGCGGTTGTGTGATGTAGGCGGTCGGCAACACTGGTCAAGATGGTGAATAAGGTATACTGTTAATTAATATAATCATTAGATAATGAAAAATTGTATTTATTGTAATTATTCTCCAACAAGTTCCCCAATAATAATTTTTATTTCAAAAGCATTTTTCAAACATTTAATTGTTTATTGAACTAAAGAGTTCGTTGCACTTCACATTTCATTCCACTTCTTTGAAGAAAAATGTCACTAAAATCACAAAAAAAGAGAATATTATTATTTGCAATGCAGTTCCTCCAAGCGCTGCGCAACAACCAGAGCAGAAATGTGACATCCATTTATTCGGAGGTAAGACTTTAATTCTGATTGTTTTGCACAGGGCCAAAGACCGATATTTCGGTTTAATTGAAGTTTCTTGTCACTGAACGGACTTTTTTAAATGTTGTGTGAAGACTTTATATTTGAGTCAGATTGCGAATTTCACATTTTTGTTGCCATTTTCAATACCTCTCATTGTGGGCGAGGTTACAATTAGCGCAATGTCCATTAGCATCCGTAAATAACATTGTCCATTATTTTAAATTTTGCTGGGAGGTTACAACACACACACACACACACAAAAAAAAAAAAAAAAAAAAAAAAAAAAAACAAAAAAAAACAAAAAAATTGCATTTATATCCGCTCCTCAATTGTAGATACCCCTTACACAGCTGTGTGCAATGAATGAGTGCTGGCTGGTAATTAATTGCACTCCTTGGAGGGAAATGCCATAGGAAGTAGTCTTTAAAAAGTGAATGTTTTTCGTTAAGAGACAAAAGTTACTTTAGAAAAAAAGTAATAGTGGGGCTTTTGTTGTTGAACAAAATAAGTACAATGAACATACGTTATCAGATTTGCGCAATGCAGCGTCACACCACCTTTTGATTATAACACAATAGACTATACATCGTCCCGAACCGTGACCAGAGTCGCGAGACGAGCAGAGCACGCCGCCGACGCCCGCTCAGTACAACCGTCCACCCGCTACTACTGTCGACCGACTACTACCTCTCCCGACTCGCGCTACAATATATATATAACAACTGTTCCTGGCGACCCGGTGCGTGCCACTACTGTCGTCTGGCGCGGTCCAAGCGCCGACTAGCAGCGATAAAGAACTCTCTGGTCAGACAGAGATGCTGTCATGCCTCGCCATCGCTCTGGTAATGAATACATACGTGTTGCAGCGTGCGTACCACCGGAACACGCAGTGGCGGAGCCAAAGACTGTGTTGTCGAGGTCGAGTGCGAGCGGGAAGAGAGGCAGCGTCGGCACGGAGATGCAAGCGAGCGCGAGACGCACGGGGGCTGCGGCGTGGCGCGTTTGCGGTCGGCGCCTTTGGTGGCAACGGCCGGGACAAGCAGCGGTGTATGGTGTGGTGCGGGGCGGACAGGGGCGGCGGTGGACGGGGAGGAGGCGGCGCGACGACGGCATGGGGGCGAAAACGGGACGGGGGACGGCGGATGTTGAGAGGCGTCACGCGCGGACAGGACACAGACACAGAGACACACAGATTGGAAAGGGAGGGTGCGCGGTAGTAGTTGGGAATGTGCGTACCGTGCGGGATGGGAGTGGGCGAGGAACACGGTCGTGGCCCCTGTTTTGGGTGCGTGTGATGACGTCGGTGTGTTGTGGGAAGGGAAGGTGCTGTGGCGGCGGCGCGTAATGGGCGTAGGCCGAAAAGAGAAAGGAACGTGGGCAGTGTGTTGGCAAGCGTCGGTTCGACTGCGACGTTGATGGGCAGGGCAGGGCAGGGCAGGGCAGGGCAGGGCAAGGTTAATGGTGGTAGGAGTAGGCGTGTGGGCGCAAAAAAATCTGCCGCTGCAGCGCGGTGCCGTAACCGCCATGGCGGGAAGGAGAGAGGGCCAAAGAAAGAAAGAAAGAAAGAAGAAAACAAAAAAAAAAAAAAAAAAGGAGGGGGGGGCGAAAGTGGAGAGGCGGTGGTGTGAGAAGGGCGGGGGCGGAAGGAAGGCAGGAAGGACAAGAGGCGAGGCGACGGCTTGCTTTGTGTATCGGTCGGTCTCTGGCTATGCTTCGTTTTCTGCAGCAGGGTCGGTGCGCGGCGTGGCTCGCGGCAGTGGGAACGCCTGGTGGCTGGACGGCCAGCAATGCGGTTGGATGGGCGGCCACAGCACCGCACCTGTGCCCGAGGAGGAGACGCTGGCGGCGGGCCCTGAGGTGAGGACGGCTCGGCTGGGGCTGTGGATGTGTAGGTGTGCGCCGCTGCTGCAACAACGAGTAAAACGCGAGAAGAAGGGATGGCGGTAGAGAGAGAAAAAAAAAAAACAAAAGGTCGTGTTGTGTTGATGCGCAGGCAGACGCGTACAGAGGGACGAGCCCGGTCTGCAGCAGGGTGTGGCCGTGCCGAGTGCAGAGCAGCGGCGGCTCGGTTCGGTTCGGCCCGGCCCGGCGGGCCGCGCTGTTGTCGCGGACGTGAGCGCCCCCTGGCGGGTGGCCGGAGGCGGCGCGGCGTGTTGGACGTGTGGCTGGTGGCAGTGCACAATTTGCGAGTGGCTGGCGGTGCGGTGTGGTGTGGCGTGGCGGTTGGCGCGTCGGGCGGCGGAGAGGTATGTGTTGCGGGCGCCCTTTGCTGCGCTGCGTCGTTGCGTGTGCCGTACAGGGCGGGCGCTTGTCGACTGTGTGGGCGGTGTGGCGAATTGGCGTGAAAACGGCTGCCGAGAGGTGTGTGGTAGCGAGCCGGTCGGTGGTGTCAGTGCGAAGGGGAATGTGCGTGCGTGTTTGGCGGTGTCGGTGTGCTTTTTGCGGCGTGAGAGTGGGAATTAGTGGGGCCGGCTGTTGTGTTGGTTCCTTGTGTCTTGTGTCGCGTAGCTTGATGGCAACGTGGAAGGACGCCGGTTTCGTTTTCGTTTCGAGCCTTGCGTGTGGTTGTCGACGTTGACTGGTTGGCGTGTGCCGATGCACGTGCATGTGTGGGTCGCGAGTGCGTTTTTGGCTGGCTGTGTGTGTGTGTGTGTGTGTGTGTGTGTGTGTGTGTGTTTTGGGGGGGAAGGGGGAGGCGGTGGTGAAAGTGCAGTCGTCGGGTGGGGCTGGGGCTGTGCGTCGTGGCGGAAAGGTGGTAGGTTGCGGGAAGCGAGCCCGTCGTTGACGGTGTCGCGTGAGTTGTGAATCGAGTGGGGCGCGGGGCGCGGGGCGCGGGACAGGAGCAGCGTGCCGCTGCGTCGTGGTCGTCAGCAGAGGCTGTGCGTGTGCTTGTCCTTTTTGTGGGCGGTTCGGTTCGTGCGAGGCGTTTTTGTTTTGTGTTGCCCTAGTTGTTAGTTTATTTTGTTTGTGTTTGTTATTTTGAGACGACGACTGGTTGGTGGCGTGCGCGCGAAGTGGCGGTGTGCGCTTCCCGTGTCGTTTGTGTTGTTTGGTTTTTTTGTTTTTGTGTGTTTTTTTTTTTTTTTTTTTTTTTTTTTTTTTTTTTTGCACTGGGCCCCGGTGGGTGGGTGCGTGTGTGTCGATTGCCGGCTGGCGAAAGGTGCGCCATCGGCGGGGTGGGTCGCCGGCACAGGTAGAGGCGGCGGCGTTGTTGTTGCTGTTGTTGTGTGGTGTTTGTTTTGTTCGGCTGTGTCGGCGAGCTGTGTTGCGGTGCGTGTGAATGGTGGTGCAAAAGTGCTGGCGTTGGGGCTGCGACTGCGACGGCGGCGAGCCGCGGGCGCGCCATTGATAGTGATGTTGTGAACAGCGGCTGTGTACGGTAGTGGTGTTGTTGTAGCACGACGTGCATCCGGGCCGGCGCGGAAAGCGCAGTTGCGGGCGGTTGCCCTTCGGTGCCAGCCATGTCGCGTGAGCGGCGGGTTGCTCTGGTGTCGACACGTGGTGCTCTGGGTTGTTGTGTGGTGCCCTTTGGCCGGTGGGGGTGGTTCGCGTGTGTCTCGTTCGCGCTCGGTGTCTGGTCGTGGTCGTGCTGCTCCCCCGTCTGTCGGCGGTTTCCGACGTCGTCTGTACGTTTTTGTTCGTTTGCGGCGTGCGTGCCGACGTCGTCCCGTCGCGACCTTTCAACCGAAAGTGTGGCGCCCGAAGGTGAACGAACGTAACCCTGACCTCGGCGCTTTACGCTGAGCCGAGCGAACCGAACCGAACCTAACCTGTGGTGTGGCGAGGTGAGCTCAGCCTGTGAGCCCCTAACGTCTACGTAAGGTAAGCTGTCCGGCTCACGCCTCACGTTTGAACGCTTTTTTAACCTACGTTTGACGCTTCTTAACCTAGCACTGACCCCTTAACCTAACGTGTAACCTAACCTAACCTAACCTCTGACGCCTGACGTGTTTGAATGCTTAACCTAAGTTTGACGCTTAACCTAACCCAAGTCCCCTTAACCTAACCCACGTCCACCTAACCTAACCTAACGTAGACGTGTAAACGTAATGTGTAACGCGTAACGTGTAAGGTCGGCTGTCGTGTGTGCTTGACGGCAGATTGGGTTGGTCTGTAGATTCGGATTGCGGTTTGCCTCGGTCGAGGGGTTGGGTCGGAAGCGGCGAGGGGCGGCGGCGCCTGTTGCGCAGGCGGCGTCCGTTTGCGGCGGGCAATTGGTGAGAAACGGCTGTGAATGTTGGCCGGCGAGAGGAGGAGGACGGCGCGCGATGTGGCCCGACGGCTGCGGGCCGATCGGGAAACGGCGGGAGGGCGACGGAAGGCGATGGGGCGGCGGAGGCGCGTTTGCACGGCCGTCATCGCCGCACGCCTCGGCTTGTGTGGCTGTGGCGCCGGCCGCGCTGGCCGGGCTGCCGCGGCGACGGTGTGGGAGTTTTGCCGAAGGTTTGGCCATTGTGGCGGGTCGTCGGCTGGGGCTGTGGGGGCGGCATTTGGGCGGGGGCGGCGATTCTCGGCGGGCCGACCCAGGCTGTAGCGCGCGGTAGCTGCAGTTTGGCCGTGGTTTGCGGCGCTGCCGTGGCGACTGGTTGGCGACTGTGGTGTGGCTGTGTGTAGCCCCATCCTCGGTGGTTTGAAAGGCGCGGGCGGTTGTGGCGCAGGTTTGGGGCTGCTCCGCACAGGCTGTCGGACGTTGGGCGGTAGCAAGCGCGGGAGGCGCGGCGCGGCGGCGCGCAGAGTGGCGGCCGCTCTCTCGGCCGTCCGCGCCCGCCCGCGACACTGGCTGGGCCTTGTGATTCTCTGCTCTGCTGCTGTGCTGTGCTTGCGTGCCTGCCGTCCCGCTCGCTCTCGCTGTGTGTTACGCGCGTCGTCGAAATGGCAGATCAGGCGGCTACGAACGAGACTGCTGCGGCACCCGCCGCCACCGGCACTACGAAGAAGGCCAAGTCTGCGTCGTCTGCGAAGAAGCCGCGCGCCAAGCCTGCGCACCCGCGCACCTCTGAGATGGTGACGGCCGCCATCAAGAGTCTGAAGGAGCGCGGCGGGTCGTCGCTGCAGGCGATCAAGAAGTACATAGCCGCGCACTACAAGCTGGACGCGGAGAAGCTGGCGCCGTTTATCAAGAAGTACCTCAAGTCGGCCGTCGTGGCGGGCGAGCTGGTGCAGACGAAGGGGAAGGGCGCGTCCGGCTCGTTCAAGCTTGCCGGCGCCGGCGGCGGCGGGGGGGCGGCCGAGGGCGGCAAGGCTCGTGCTGGCGGTGCCAAGAAGAAGCGCGCCGCTCCGGCCAGCAAGGAGAAGAAGGGCGCCCGTGCGGCCGGCGCAAAGAAGGCTGGTGGCGTGAAGGCGGCGACCGGTCGGAAGGCGGGCGCCGCCAAGAAGGCGTCTGCGGCGTCGGCCGCTCCCGCGGGTGCGAAGAAGGCGGCTGCGGCCAAGCCGGCCAAGGCCAAGTCGCCGTCGAAGGCGAAGAAGGCCGCCAAGGTTCCGACGAAGAAGCCGAAGGCGCCGCGCCCGAAGAAGGCGACGACGCCGTCTAAGGCGAAGGCTTCGCCCAAGAAGAAGAAGTAGAGTAGAGGAGAAAGAGATGGGAAAGGAAGGGTTTGGCGCTTGGCTCCGTCGTCCCCACCCCCCGTCGTCGTCTAGTGGCGCGCAAGAGACGCGCGGCCCAAAACGGCCCTTCTCAGGGCCATCAAAGCACGTCGGGGAAGGTTTTGATTGTCGTGTTGCGTTTGGTGTGGGGGTCTGTCTGTATGCCCGTGGGGATGCTGTTTGCGTGCCGCGGTGGTTGGATTGCGGGGGTCGGTGGCGGGTGTGGGCGGCGGTAGCGGTAAGCGGTGTTGTTGTTGTTGTCGTGGTTGATTGTCGCCGTGTTTGTGGCGGCGGCCGACGGTTGGTTTTCTGTCACGTTGTTGTTTTGTTTGAATACGTTGGTTGGCTTGCCTGCGTTCGTTCTTCTCGGATGTCTGTCGTCTTGTCGAGTCGTGTCTGGTCTTTGTTTTGTTCCTTTGTGTGTGTTATGTTTTGCAACGGGGGGCACGTTGAGATGTGGGAAGGAGTCGGCGGGGGATTTCGGTGGCGTGTAGAGCGAGCGAGCGCGCCTGCCTGGCCGTTGGCCGTCGGAGTGGAGTGCGGGTGTTTTTGTTTTTGTTTTCGAAACGAAAGCGGCGGCCGGCCAGCCACCCGTGCGGTGTGACGTCGGCCGTTGGGTATTGTGCGCCGGGGAGGGATGATGTGTGATTGTTGCGCGCTGCTAGCAGGCAGGCAGAGTGAGCGGGTGTGGCGGACGGACGGGAAGTGGTGGTTTTTGTTTTTGGGTTGCGGGGCGAGAGGCAGGCGACCGACAAAGGTTGCTCGCGACGGAGAGATGTTAGTGGCCCTGAAAAGGGCCGTTTTTGTTTGTGCGGTGCGGTGCGGTGCCGCGGCGCGGTTTAGGCGCGCTCGCCGCGGATGCGGCGCGCGAGCTGGATGTCCTTGGGCATGATGGTGACGCGCTTGGCGTGGATTGCGCACAGGTTGGTGTCTTCGAAGAGGCCGACGAGGTAGGCCTCGCTGGCCTCCTGCAGGGCCATGACTGCGGAGCTCTGGAAGCGCAGGTCGGTCTTGAAGTCCTGGGCGATCTCGCGCACTAGGCGCTGGAATGGCAGCTTGCGGATGAGCAGCTCTGTGCTCTTCTGGTAGCGCCTGATTTCTCGCAGGGCGACGGTGCCCGGCCTGTAGCGGTGGGGCTTCTTGACGCCTCCGGTGGCGGGCGCGCTCTTCCTCGCCGCCTTGGTGGCGAGCTGTTTGCGCGGCGCCTTTCCGCCGGTGGACTTGCGGGCCGTTTGCTTTGTGCGGGCCATGGCGGTAGCGGTAGCGGAGCGGCGTGCGTGGAGGTTAGGTGCGGCGCGGCGTCCGGTGCTGCCTTGACAACGGGCCCGCGCGCCTCCGTGCTGCGCTTATATGCCCTCGGTTGCGCGTGGTGGGGGGAGGGCGGGCCAGAGTCTATATAGGGGGGCGGCGGGCGCGCTGGGCGCAGACCGTAGCCGACTCTCCAGCCGCTGCAGCTGCTGTTTGTGCACGTTTTGCTTTGCCCGAGGAAGGAAGGATGACAGGCCGCGGCAAGGGAGGAAAGGGGCTCGGCAAGGGTGGCGCCAAGCGGCACCGCAAGGTGTTGCGCGACAACATCCAGGGCATCACGAAGCCCGCCATCCGCCGCCTGGCTCGCAGGGGCGGCGTGAAGCGCATCTCTGGTCTGATCTACGAGGAGACCCGCGGGGTGCTGAAGGTGTTCCTGGAGAACGTGATCCGCGACGCGGTGACGTACACTGAGCACGCCAAGCGCAAGACTGTGACGGCCATGGACGTGGTGTACGCCCTGAAGAGGCAGGGGCGCACCCTGTACGGTTTCGGCGGTTAGGCTGCGTCGCAGCGGGCGCTGGCCTTCCCGCGGCCGTGCTTGTGGGTGGGAGAGACTAGAAAACGGCCCTTTTCAGGGCCACCACACTGTTCGGAAGTTGAAAAGTGCGAAAGAGTCTGTGTTGTTGCTGCGTGTGTGCGCTGTGTTGTTTGTTTGTTTCTCTCTCTCTTTCTTTCTTTCCGTTTGTGAGCGACGTGATGTGACTGGGAGGGGAGAAGGAAAGGAAACGTGTCATGTGGCTGGCTGTGTGTGGAGCTGCTTCGTTTGTGTGTCTTTGTATCGATCGCGACGGAGATGGCGGGCTGTGTGTTGTTGTGCGAGAGGCGGTGATTATTTGCTTGCGTGGTTTGGCTCTGTGTGTTTGCGGCGGCGTTGGGGTTTCCGAGGCAAGGCGGCCGGATCAGCTGTTTCGTTCGTGTCGACGGCCGTTGCGCGCGGGAGTGGAGGGCGGTGTGTCGACACGCCTCCCTTTAACAATGGTCATTATTGCTGCCGTTGTCGTTTGGAAGGCGACTGCGACCGTGCAAAATGTGTGTGTGTGTGTGTGTTGGGCCACACGGGCTGTGTGGACGACAAGATGGCGGACGTGCGCCGGCGGCGGCTGTGCTGTGAAAGTGCAAAGTTAAAAAACAAAACAAGGTGCGGCGAGGACGACTGAAATTTTGCTTTGGACGTAGGTTTGTGTGGTGGCCCTGAAAAGGGCCGATTGTTGTGGGCCGAGCCGGCAAAGCGCGTTGCGTGCAGGGGAGCACGCGGCGGCTGCGATTGCCTGGCCTCCTTTAGGCCTTCTTCTCGGTCTTCTTTGGCAGCAGGACGGCCTGGATGTTGGGCAGGACACCACCCTGTGCGATGGTGACGCCCGACAGGAGCTTGTTGAGCTCCTCGTCGTTGCGGATGGCAAGCTGCAGGTGGCGCGGGATGATGCGCGTCTTCTTGTTGTCGCGGGCCGCGTTTCCGGCCAGCTCGAGCACCTCAGCCGCGAGGTACTCCATGACGGCGGCGAGGTAGACGGGCGCCCCGGCGCCGACGCGCTCTGCGTAGTTTCCCTTGCGCAGGAGGCGGTGGATTCTGCCGACCGGGAACTGGAGCCCAGCCCTGCTTGAGCGGGACTTTGACTTGCCCTTGACTTTGCCTCCCTTTCCGCGTCCGGACATGGCGATGGGCTAGCGACGGTGCACACGAAACGGAAACGAAAACGACCGGTGCGAGCGGCAGCGAGTCGAGCAGCGGAGTGCGTGCCGGCGCAGCCGGGGTGGGGGTGCTTTATGGGCTCGGGTGCGGCGGCCGGTTGCGCGCGCGCCCCATTGGTCGGCGGCCGCAACAGGGCGAGCTGGTAAAGGTGCGGCGGCGGCTGGCGGCGGGTGCCACTGTGTGGGGAGACGCTGACTAGAGCGGAGCGCTTGGTACTGGTGTTGCTGCTGCCGTACGTTGGTTCGAGATGCCGCCCAAGACTAGCGGGAAGGCCGCCAAGAAGGCTGGCAAGGCGCAGAAGAACATTTCGAAGGGCGACAAGAAGAAGAAGCGCAAGAGGAAGGAGAGCTATGCCATCTACATCTACAAGGTGCTGAAGCAGGTGCACCCTGACACGGGCATCTCGTCGAAGGCGATGAGCATCATGAACAGCTTCGTGAACGACATTTTCGAGCGCATTGCGGCCGAGGCTTCTCGGCTGGCGCACTACAACAAGCGCTCGACCATCACGTCCCGCGAGATCCAGACCGCTGTGCGGCTGTTGCTGCCTGGCGAGCTGGCCAAGCACGCCGTGAGCGAGGGCACGAAGGCGGTGACCAAGTACACGAGCTCCAAGTAAGGAGGTGGCTCTGGAATGGAAGGAAGGATGGAGAAGGCTCCTCCGTTGCGAGAGCGGCAAAACGGCCCTTTTCAGGGCCACCAACTTGCCTTTTGCGGGAAGGGCGGAATTGTTGTTGTTGTTTGTGTGGACGGCTGTGATGTATGTGTGCATTTTGATTGTGGGTGGGGGGGCGCGTCAAAGCGTGTTGCGCGGGGTACGGCCACGAGGTTGGTCGCCGTGGCGTGGAATGGTGGCACGCCTCGTTGGCGTGGTTTTTGACCCATTGGTGTTGTTGGTGTGTGTGTGTGTGTTACCCGTCTGCGAGGGGGGACTGTGCGATCGGCGACTTTTGTGTCACCGTAACGACGGCCGTTTGCGGGTTTGTTTTTTTGCACATCATACATGGCGAGGGTGAAATGTGAAATGTTTTTGTTTGGTTGTTTTTTTTTTTTTTTGCCGCCCACTATTCCCTTTGCTGTACGCCGAGTTTGACAATGGTGCGACGTAACTGCAGCGTGGAGGTGTGTGAGTGACGTTGAAATGAACGTGCCATTAAGACGCATTGTTGTTGTATTGTACTGTACGTGTACGGCGAACACGCACGATGATGTACCATTCGACTCTGATGTTTGATAGCCGTGTCTGACTGATTGCGTACGACGCACGCACACCGATGTCGTCATTCAAGATGCACGCGTGTCCAGTGCAGTACAGTAAGCGCGACGCTAGACGACGACGGCGGCGGCGGCGGCGGCGGCGGCGGTCGTTTGTTTGGCGAATGTCTGTACACGTGTTTGTCTGTGTCCATCCGGTGCGTATTTGTTTGTTTGAAAGTGTTTTGTGTGTCGGTGACGTGGTCCGATCCGTCGCCCCCTGAGTAACTGTCGATCGGCGCGATAGACGGGCGTCACGCAACTGAACCGAAGTCTTGGGCACACCCGTCATACTGTTGTACACCGTCGCGCTGAGAACGGTAACGAAAGGTTGACTTTGATCGGTCGAATGTCTGGGCAGAACGTGAGGAATGAGGCAAGAGTGCAAGGAGGGGGGGCAAAAGAGAGAGGAAGGGAAAAAGGGGAGAAACGCATTCGTAGAGCAACGGAACGTTCCCGTGTCGGAGGCGTATTGGAGCCGCACTGAAATGCGTTTAACGGCGGCGCGGCTGCAAGTGTCTGCCGTGGTGAACGTTACCTTTGACGGCTGCATTGGGCTTTGCCTTTGCTTTTGCTTTCGCTTTCGCTTTCCCGGATGTACGTAACGTTTGTTGATATGGTTCTGAGGAAGAGTGTATGACAGTGCCGTGCCGTCCATGTTCGTGTGCCCTCCCATTGTGTGTATGCTATTGTCTGTGTACGTGAATGATGTATGTAGGTGTTAGTGGACATGTTTTACCATTGGGGGGAAATGGATCGTCGATAGTTGCCGTCACTCTGTCACGGTCGAGATGACGCACCCTCCGTACAGAAAGGTGTCGAGAAAGTGAGTGTGTGTGTGCGTGCGTCCGTGAATTGGCAGTGTTTGGAGGTGGGCGTGCCCTGCATGTGGCCCGGAAGGCTGTTCGTTAGGCGGTAGTGTTGTGTGGACAGGGGAGGGGCATGCGTAACGCTGCTGGCATGGCATTTCGGGAGATGGGAGGGGGCAAACGAGGAGCGGCGGCCAAAGACGGGACGGGGAGGGGCGCGGTGTGGGTGGCTTGCGCCTGTGCTCGGCGTTGTGGTTTGTGCAAAAGAGGAGGAGAAAAACAATGTGAGTTGCCAGGGAGGGGAGCGGTGTTGTGTTGTGGTTGTCGTGGTGTAGCCGCAGACGCGGCTGTCAGTGAACGTGGCGAGACGGACGGATGCGCGGAGGGGCGGGGGCGGCGCATTTCGCCGGTGCCGTGCCATGCCTGAAAGCCGCGTGGTCGCTGTGTTGTTGGTGGCGTGGGGGCGAGGAGAGTACCGTACGGGTGTGCTTGTGCGCCGGAAATGGCACACTGCGCCCGCCCGTCTTGGAGGCTGATGGCTGTGGTGTGGAAATGGGGCGCGGTGATGTTGAAGCAGTTGAAGAACAGAAAAGAAACCAAGAAAACGGAAGGCGTGATGCGGCGGTGGTGGTGAGAGCGGGAAAAACAAAACAAAAAAAAAAGAAGGAAAAACAACGAGAAAACAAAAAGTCTATCAATATTAAAATGGAAATGGACCCAGGTATAACCTCCCTGCACAAATAGCAGAGAGTCCGATGATAATAAAAATGTGCCAGAATGTTAACGTCCCTACAAAACAAACCCAACGATAATATTAATGAAAGAGTGAACCGTATGTAACATTGCAACAGACATAATGAAACCTGATAAATTGTATAAGGGCAGCAGCGTTGACCTTTGGCCCTGTATTCAGAATAAAAAGAGCCAAAGATCGTTACCCCAATGAAAAAGACACTGAAACACGTATGTAACATAGTAGCGATGGCGAGACATTGTAGCATCTGTGACCAGAGAGTTTGCGCTGGACTGCGCGAGTGTTGCGAGCGGTTCTCAGTCAGTCAGTAGTCGTTGCGAGTCCGTAGCTATGTGTAGTTGAGGGCTGTACTCTGTCAGTAGTCGTCGCGTGCAGTACGCTAATAGTCGTCATGCAGAGCGGTCGGTCAGTAGTAGCAGCCGAGCGCGGTTGTGTGATGTAGGCGGTCGGCAACACTGGTCAAGATGGTGAATAAGGTATACTGTTAATTAATATAATCATTAGATAATGAAAAATTGTATTTATTGTAATTATTCTCCAACAAGTTCCCCAATAATAATTTTTATTTCAAAAGCATTTTTCAAACATTTAATTGTTTATTGAACTAAAGAGTTCGTTGCACTTCACATTTCATTCCACTTCTTTGAAGAAAAATGTCACTAAAATCACAAAAAAAGAGAATATTATTATTTGCAATGCAGTTCCTCCAAGCGCTGCGCAACAACCAGAGCAGAAATGTGACATCCATTTATTCGGAGGTAAGACTTTAATTCTGATTGTTTTGCACAGGGCCAAAGACCGATATTTCGGTTTAATTGAAGTTTCTTGTCACTGAACGGACTTTTTTAAATGTTGTGTGAAGACTTTATATTTGAGTCAGATTGCGAATTTCACATTTTTGTTGCCATTTTCAATACCTCTCATTGTGGGCGAGGTTACAATTAGCGCAATGTCCATTAGCATCCGTAAATAACATTGTCCATTATTTTAAATTTTGCTGGGAGGTTACAACACACACACACACACACAAAAAAAAAAAAAAAAAAAACAAAAAAAAACAAAAAAAAACAAAAAAATTGCATTTATATCCGCTCCTCAATTGTAGATACCCCTTACACAGCTGTGTGCAATGAATGAGTGCTGGCTGGTAATTAATTGCACTCCTTGGAGGGAAATGCCATAGGAAGTAGTCTTTAAAAAGTGAATGTTTTTCGTTAAGAGACAAAAGTTACTTTAGAAAAAAAGTAATAGTGGGGCTTTTGTTGTTGAACAAAATAAGTACAATGAACATACGTTATCAGATTTGCGCAATGCAGCGTCACACCACCTTTTGATTATAACACAATAGACTATACATCGTCCCGAACCGTGACCAGAGTCGCGAGACGAGCAGAGCACGCCGCCGACGCCCGCTCAGTACAACCGTCCACCCGCTACTACTGTCGACCGACTACTACCTCTCCCGACTCGCGCTACAATATATATATAACAACTGTTCCTGGCGACCCGGTGCGTGCCACTACTGTCGTCTGGCGCGGTCCAAGCGCCGACTAGCAGCGATAAAGAACTCTGTGGTCAGACAGAGATGCTGTCATGCCTCGCCATCGCTCTGGTAATGAATACATACGTGTTGCAGCGTGCGTACCACCGGAACACGCAGTGGCGGAGCCAAAGACTGTGTTGTCGAGGTCGAGTGCGAGCGGGAAGAGAGGCAGCGTCGGCACGGAGATGCAAGCGAGCGCGAGACGCACGGGGGCTGCGGCGTGGCGCGTTTGCGGTCGGCGCCTTTGGTGGCAACGGCCGGGACAAGCAGCGGTGTATGGTGTGGTGCGGGGCGGACAGGGGCGGCGGTGGACGGGGAGGAGGCGGCGCGACGACGGCATGGGGGCGAAAACGGGACGGGGGACGGCGGATGTTGAGAGGCGTCACGCGCGGACAGGACACAGACACAGAGACACACAGATTGGAAAGGGAGGGTGCGCGGTAGTAGTTGGGAATGTGCGTACCGTGCGGGATGGGAGTGGGCGAGGAACACGGTCGTGGCCCCTGTTTTGGGTGCGTGTGATGACGTCGGTGTGTTGTGGGAAGGGAAGGTGCTGTGGCGGCGGCGCGTAATGGGCGTAGGCCGAAAAGAGAAAGGAACGTGGGCAGTGTGTTGGCAAGCGTCGGTTCGACTGCGACGTTGATGGGCAGGGCAGGGCAGGGCAGGGCAGGGCAGGGCAAGGTTAATGGTGGTAGGAGTAGGCGTGTGGGCGCAAAAAAATCTGCCGCTGCAGCGCGGTGCCGTAACCGCCATGGCGGGAAGGAGAGAGGGCCAAAGAAAGAAAGAAAGAAAGAAGAAAACAAAAAAAAAAAAAAAAAGGAGGGGGGGGCGAAAGTGGAGAGGCGGTGGTGTGAGAAGGGCGGGGGCGGAAGGAAGGCAGGAAGGACAAGAGGCGAGGCGACGGCTTGCTTTGTGTATCGGTCGGTCTCTGGCTATGCTTCGTTTTCTGCAGCAGGGTCGGTGCGCGGCGTGGCTCGCGGCAGTGGGAACGCCTGGTGGCTGGACGGCCAGCAATGCGGTTGGATGGGCGGCCACAGCACCGCACCTGTGCCCGAGGAGGAGACGCTGGCGGCGGGCCCTGAGGTGAGGCCGGCTCGGCTGGGGCTGTGGATGTGTAGGTGTGCGCCGCTGCTGCAACAACGAGTAAAACGCGAGAAGAAGGGATGGCGGTAGAGAGAGAAAAAAAAAAAACAAAAGGTCGTGTTGTGTTGATGCGCAGGCAGACGCGTACAGAGGGACGAGCCCGGTCTGCAGCAGGGTGTGGCCGTGCCGAGTGCAGAGCAGCGGCGGCTCGGTTCGGTTCGGCCCGGCCCGGCGGGCCGCGCTGTTGTCGCGGACGTGAGCGCCCCCTGGCGGGTGGCCGGAGGCGGCGCGGCGTGTTGGACGTGTGGCTGGTGGCAGTGCACAATTTGCGAGTGGCTGGCGGTGCGGTGTGGTGTGGCGTGGCGGTTGGCGCGTCGGGCGGCGGAGAGGTATGTGTTGCGGGCGCCCTTTGCTGCGCTGCGTCGTTGCGTGTGCCGTACAGGGCGGGCGCTTGTCGACTGTGTGGGCGGTGTGGCGAATTGGCGTGAAAACGGCTGCCGAGAGGTGTGTGGTAGCGAGCCGGTCGGTGGTGTCAGTGCGAAGGGGAATGTGCGTGCGTGTTTGGCGGTGTCGGTGTGCTTTTTGCGGCGTGAGAGTGGGAATTAGTGGGGCCGGCTGTTGTGTTGGTTCCTTGTGTCTTGTGTCGCGTAGCTTGATGGCAACGTGGAAGGACGCCGGTTTCGTTTTCGTTTCGAGCCTTGCGTGTGGTTGTCGACGTTGACTGGTTGGCGTGTGCCGATGCACGTGCATGTGTGGGTCGCGAGTGCGTTTTTGGCTGGCTGTGTGTGTGTGTGTGTGTGTGTGTGTGTGTGTGTGTGTGTGTTTTGGGGGGGAAGGGGGAGGCGGTGGTGAAAGTGCAGTCGTCGGGTGGGGCTGGGGCTGTGCGTCGTGGCGGAAAGGTGGTAGGTTGCGGGAAGCGAGCCCGTCGTTGACGGTGTCGCGTGAGTTGTGAATCGAGTGGGGCGCGGGGCGCGGGGCGCGGGACAGGAGCAGCGTGCCGCTGCGTCGTGGTCGTCAGCAGAGGCTGTGCGTGTGCTTGTCCTTTTTGTGGGCGGTTCGGTTCGTGCGAGGCGTTTTTGTTTTGTGTTGCCCTAGTTGTTAGTTTATTTTGTTTGTGTTTGTTATTTTGAGACGACGACTGGTTGGTGGCGTGCGCGCGAAGTGGCGGTGTGCGCTTCCCGTGTCGTTTGTGTTGTTTGGTTTTTTTGTTTTTGTGTGTTTTTTTTTTTTTTTTTTTTTTTTTTTTTTTTTTTTTTGCACTGGGCCCCGGTGGGTGGGTGCGTGTGTGTCGATTGCCGGCTGGCGAAAGGTGCGCCATCGGCGGGGTGGGTCGCCGGCACAAGTAGAGGCGGCGGCGTTGTTGTTGCTGTTGTTGTGTGGTGTTTGTTTTGTTCGGCTGTGTCGGCGAGCTGTGTTGCGGTGCGTGTGAATGGTGGTGCAAAAGTGCTGGCGTTGGGGCTGCGACTGCGACGGCGGCGAGCCGCGGGCGCGCCATTGATAGTGATGTTGTGAACAGCGGCTGTGTACGGTAGTGGTGTTGTTGTAGCACGACGTGCATCCGGGCCGGCGCGGAAAGCGCAGTTGCGGGCGGTTGCCCTTCGGTGCCAGCCATGTCGCGTGAGCGGCGGGTTGCTCTGGTGTCGACACGTGGTGCTCTGGGTTGTTGTGTGGTGCCCTTTGGCCGGTGGGGGTGGTTCGCGTGTGTCTCGTTCGCGCTCGGTGTCTGGTCGTGGTCGTGCTGCTCCCCCGTCTGTCGGCGGTTTCCGACGTCGTCTGTACGTTTTTGTTCGTTTGCGGCGTGCGTGCCGACGTCGTCCCGTCGCGACCTTTCAACCGAAAGTGTGGCGCCCGAAGGTGAACGAACGTAACCCTGACCTCGGCGCTTTACGCTGAGCCGAGCGAACCGAACCGAACCTAACCTGTGGTGTGGCGAGGTGAGCTCAGCCTGTGAGCCCCTAACGTCTACGTAAGGTAAGCTGTCCGGCTCACGCCTCACGTTTGAACGCTTTTTTAACCTACGTTTGACGCTTCTTAACCTAGCACTGACCCCTTAACCTAACGTGTAACCTAACCTAACCTAACCTCTGACGCCTGACGTGTTTGAATGCTTAACCTAAGTTTGACGCTTAACCTAACCCAAGTCCCCTTAACCTAACCCACGTCCACCTAACCTAACCTAACGTAGACGTGTAAACGTAATGTGTAACGCGTAACGTGTAAGGTCGGCTGTCGTGTGTGCTTGACGGCAGATTGGGTTGGTCTGTAGATTCGGATTGCGGTTTGCCTCGGTCGAGGGGTTGGGTCGGAAGCGGCGAGGGGCGGCGGCGCCTGTTGCGCAGGCGGCGTCCGTTTGCGGCGGGCAATTGGTGAGAAACGGCTGTGAATGTTGGCCGGCGAGAGGAGGAGGACGGCGCGCGATGTGGCCCGACGGCTGCGGGCCGATCGGGAAACGGCGGGAGGGCGACGGAAGGCGATGGGGCGGCGGAGGCGCGTTTGCACGGCCGTCATCGCCGCACGCCTCGGCTTGTGTGGCTGTGGCGCCGGCCGCGCTGGCCGGGCTGCCGCGGCGACGGTGTGGGAGTTTTGCCGAAGGTTTGGCCATTGTGGCGGGTCGTCGGCTGGGGCTGTGGGGGCGGCATTTGGGCGGGGGCGGCGATTCTCGGCGGGCCGACCCAGGCTGTAGCGCGCGGTAGCTGCAGTTTGGCCGTGGTTTGCGGCGCTGCCGTGGCGACTGGTTGGCGACTGTGGTGTGGCTGTGTGTAGCCCCATCCTCGGTGGTTTGAAAGGCGCGGGCGGTTGTGGCGCAGGTTTGGGGCTGCTCCGCACAGGCTGTCGGACGTTGGGCGGTAGCAAGCGCGGGAGGCGCGGCGCGGCGGCGCGCAGAGTGGCGGCCGCTCTCTCGGCCGTCCGCGCCCGCCCGCGACACTGGCTGGGCCTTGTGATTCTCTGCTCTGCTGCTGTGCTGTGCTTGCGTGCCTGCCGTCCCGCTCGCTCTCGCTGTGTGTTACGCGCGTCGTCGAAATGGCAGATCAGGCGGCTACGAACGAGACTGCTGCGGCACCCGCCGCCACCGGCACTACGAAGAAGGCCAAGTCTGCGTCGTCTGCGAAGAAGCCGCGCGCCAAGCCTGCGCACCCGCGCACCTCTGAGATGGTGACGGCCGCCATCAAGAGTCTGAAGGAGCGCGGCGGGTCGTCGCTGCAGGCGATCAAGAAGTACATAGCCGCGCACTACAAGCTGGACGCGGAGAAGCTGGCGCCGTTTATCAAGAAGTACCTCAAGTCGGCCGTCGTGGCGGGCGAGCTGGTGCAGACGAAGGGGAAGGGCGCGTCCGGCTCGTTCAAGCTTGCCGGCGCCGGCGGCGGCGGGGGGGCGGCCGAGGGCGGCAAGGCTCGTGCTGGCGGTGCCAAGAAGAAGCGCGCCGCTCCGGCCAGCAAGGAGAAGAAGGGCGCCCGTGCGGCCGGCGCAAAGAAGGCTGGTGGCGTGAAGGCGGCGACCGGTCGGAAGGCGGGCGCCGCCAAGAAGGCGTCTGCGGCGTCGGCCGCTCCCGCGGGTGCGAAGAAGGCGGCTGCGGCCAAGCCGGCCAAGGCCAAGTCGCCGTCGAAGGCGAAGAAGGCCGCCAAGGTTCCGACGAAGAAGCCGAAGGCGCCGCGCCCGAAGAAGGCGACGACGCCGTCTAAGGCGAAGGCTTCGCCCAAGAAGAAGAAGTAGAGTAGAGGAGAAAGAGATGGGAAAGGAAGGGTTTGGCGCTTGGCTCCGTCGTCCCCACCCCCCGTCGTCGTCTAGTGGCGCGCAAGAGACGCGCGGCCCAAAACGGCCCTTCTCAGGGCCATCAAAGCACGTCGGGGAAGGTTTTGATTGTCGTGTTGCGTTTGGTGTGGGGGTCTGTCTGTATGCCCGTGGGGATGCTGTTTGCGTGCCGCGGTGGTTGGATTGCGGGGGTCGGTGGCGGGTGTGGGCGGCGGTAGCGGTAAGCGGTGTTGTTGTTGTTGTCGTGGTTGATTGTCGCCGTGTTTGTGGCGGCGGCCGACGGTTGGTTTTCTGTCACGTTGTTGTTTTGTTTGAATACGTTGGTTGGCTTGCCTGCGTTCGTTCTTCTCGGATGTCTGTCGTCTTGTCGAGTCGTGTCTGGTCTTTGTTTTGTTCCTTTGTGTGTGTTATGTTTTGCAACGGGGGGCACGTTGAGATGTGGGAAGGAGTCGGCGGGGGATTTCGGTGGCGTGTAGAGCGAGCGAGCGCGCCTGCCTGGCCGTTGGCCGTCGGAGTGGAGTGCGGGTGTTTTTGTTTTTGTTTTCGAAACGAAAGCGGCGGCCGGCCAGCCACCCGTGCGGTGTGACGTCGGCCGTTGGGTATTGTGCGCCGGGGAGGGATGATGTGTGATTGTTGCGCGCTGCTAGCAGGCAGGCAGAGTGAGCGGGTGTGGCGGACGGACGGGAAGTGGTGGTTTTTGTTTTTGGGTTGCGGGGCGAGAGGCAGGCGACCGACAAAGGTTGCTCGCGACGGAGAGATGTTAGTGGCCCTGAAAAGGGCCGTTTTTGTTTGTGCGGTGCGGTGCGGTGCCGCGGCGCGGTTTAGGCGCGCTCGCCGCGGATGCGGCGCGCGAGCTGGATGTCCTTGGGCATGATGGTGACGCGCTTGGCGTGGATTGCGCACAGGTTGGTGTCTTCGAAGAGGCCGACGAGGTAGGCCTCGCTGGCCTCCTGCAGGGCCATGACTGCGGAGCTCTGGAAGCGCAGGTCGGTCTTGAAGTCCTGGGCGATCTCGCGCACTAGGCGCTGGAATGGCAGCTTGCGGATGAGCAGCTCTGTGCTCTTCTGGTAGCGCCTGATTTCTCGCAGGGCGACGGTGCCCGGCCTGTAGCGGTGGGGCTTCTTGACGCCTCCGGTGGCGGGCGCGCTCTTCCTCGCCGCCTTGGTGGCGAGCTGTTTGCGCGGCGCCTTTCCGCCGGTGGACTTGCGGGCCGTTTGCTTTGTGCGGGCCATGGCGGTAGCGGTAGCGGAGCGGCGTGCGTGGAGGTTAGGTGCGGCGCGGCGTCCGGTGCTGCCTTGACAACGGGCCCGCGCGCCTCCGTGCTGCGCTTATATGCCCTCGGTTGCGCGTGGTGGGGGGAGGGCGGGCCAGAGTCTATATAGGGGGGCGGCGGGCGCGCTGGGCGCAGACAGTCGTCGCTCCGGCAGCGCGCAGAGATGTCGTGGGCACGCCCGGAGTTTAGAGGATCGCTGAGTAGAGCTATGGGTGTGGCGGATCGCCGTTCGGCCGAGCCCGCTCGGTCGACGGCCCCATCCGGCCCCCCACATACGACGACTGGAGATGTTGGTGTGGCAGACCGCCGTCCGGAGGAGCTTGCTCCCCCGGCGGCCCCGTCTGACCCGCCGCCTAGGACGACCCGGCCACCGTCCACGGACTACGACTTGGATGACGGATCCAGTGAAGATGACATCGTAGTGCACGGCGCACTACCGGCCGACGAGAGGGCGCGGAGAACGACGGCCATCACGCAGCAGCGCCCTGCGGGCGAGCGGCGCAAGCGGTCGTGTACTACCGCAGCATCCGGCGCCAAAAAGACGCCAAAGAAGAGGAGGCAGCTGGCTGTCTCCACAAACGGGGGCAGAAGACGCGCCCTACCTGACGACAGCGGTGCGGGAGCAACCTGGACGACTGTTACGTCGAAACGTGCGGCCAGGCCCAGGAAGACGCCTACACCGCCGCCCACATCGACCGCAAACCGCTTTGGGGCCCTTGCGGTCGAAACTACGACTGAACAGCCTACTCCAGAGCGGTCGGCGCCCACGGCCGCCGCCCAAGCAGGCTGTTCAAATGATGAAGAAGACGAAGAAGCCGTCCCCACCACCGGACGGTCACACCGGAGGCCGCCGCCCATAGTCTTCGAGGTGGCCGAAGACTATAAAGGTTTCCTGCAGCTCGTAAGGCAGTGGACGACTGCCGACTTCACCTTGCGAGCTGCAGCGGGGAACCTGGTGCGGCTACAGGTCGCCAACACAGACGACTACATCAAGGTGACGAGCGAGGCGTCAAACCAGGGCCTCCACTGGTTCACACACGCCGCCGTCCCTGAGCGACTATTGAAGATAGTCTTTAAGGGACTACCGATGGCAGCTCAACCGGAGCTGCTACGAGAGGAGCTGACAGATCTCGACTTCAGCGTGCGCAACGTGACGCGCGTGAAGTCGCACGTCAGCCACAAAGAGTCGCCGTCACTTCTGGTTATCGCCACCGATACACCAGAAAACAGGCGGCTCTACCAGGTGACGAGGGTGGCCAATACCAAGGTCACCGTCGAGAACTTGAAGCAGAAGAGGGGCCTGGTACAATGCTTCCGCTGCCAGGGGATGGGGCACGTGGCTCGCCACTGCTCCTTCCCCGAGAAGTGCGTGAAGTGTGCCGGGGCCCATGCCAGCAGACTTTGTCCGCTACCGAGGTCGCACACGCCCAAGTGTGCGAACTGCAGCGGCCGACACGTGGCGAGCTACCGCGGCTGCGAAGTCTTCAAAGCCGCAATAGCTCGCCAAAACGGGCAGCAGGCGAAGACGACTGCCGGCCGCTCCCTCCGCCGTCCGCGCCCAGGCGCAAAACCGGCGAGGCGGCCGGCACACGCCAGGCAGACGCCGGCAGCCAATGCTGCCACCACCGTCCCCACTGAAGGGGGTAACAAAAGCTGGCGCACCCGCGTCAGAAAACGTGCGCGCGAGCGCACGCCAGATGACCAGCACGCCTACCACGGGAAGGCGCGCAAAGAAGACAACCAAACGACGGGAGGCGAAAGGCGCGGCAACGCGCCAGCCGCCTCACGTCACCCTGCAGCAACCAGCCAAGGCGCCGCAACATCAGCGCTTGAAGGAGGGCTGGCTGCAGCAATTTCAGCACTCTCTGCGGCAATCGACAAGGTAACACACCTTGCCGCCACGCTGCAGAGAGTGGCTGAAACAGTGATGACCGCCTCACCGGCGGCTGTTCAACAGCCGTCGAAATAAGACGCTCCCAACGCCGTCCGCGCCGGGAGCACTGAAGACGGCTTGTCCACGGACAAGCACCGTTGCCCGCATGTGCGGGCAACCCAGAAGCCAGCATATACCTGAAAAGGGCCAACGAGAAGACACGAAAGAAAAGAGAAGCATTAGCAACATCTAGTCGAAGAGATGAATGGAGGCAGTGCAGGGACATCCTGCAGGGACTCCAAGAAACCGGGGTGAAGAGCGCACACCCTGAAGAAGATGGTCTATCGGCTGGGCGCAGACCGTAGCCGACTCTCCAGCCGCTGCAGCTGCTGTTTGTGCACGTTTTGCTTTGCCCGAGGAAGGAAGGATGACAGGCCGCGGCAAGGGAGGAAAGGGGCTCGGCAAGGGTGGCGCCAAGCGGCACCGCAAGGTGTTGCGCGACAACATCCAGGGCATCACGAAGCCCGCCATCCGCCGCCTGGCTCGCAGGGGCGGCGTGAAGCGCATCTCTGGTCTGATCTACGAGGAGACCCGCGGGGTGCTGAAGGTGTTCCTGGAGAACGTGATCCGCGACGCGGTGACGTACACTGAGCACGCCAAGCGCAAGACTGTGACGGCCATGGACGTGGTGTACGCCCTGAAGAGGCAGGGGCGCACCCTGTACGGTTTCGGCGGTTAGGCTGCGTCGCAGCGGGCGCTGGCCTTCCCGCGGCCGTGCTTGTGGGTGGGAGAGACTAGAAAACGGCCCTTTTCAGGGCCACCACACTGTTCGGAAGTTGAAAAGTGCGAAAGAGTCTGTGTTGTTGCTGCGTGTGTGCGCTGTGTTGTTTGTTTGTTTCTCTCTCTCTTTCTTTCTTTCCGTTTGTGAGCGACGTGATGTGACTGGGAGGGGAGAAGGAAAGGAAACGTGTCATGTGGCTGGCTGTGTGTGGAGCTGCTTCGTTTGTGTGTCTTTGTATCGATCGCGACGGAGATGGCGGGCTGTGTGTTGTTGTGCGAGAGGCGGTGATTATTTGCTTGCGTGGTTTGGCTCTGTGTGTTTGCGGCGGCGTTGGGGTTTCCGAGGCAAGGCGGCCGGATCAGCTGTTTCGTTCGTGTCGACGGCCGTTGCGCGCGGGAGTGGAGGGCGGTGTGTCGACACGCCTCCCTTTAACAATGGTCATTATTGCTGCCGTTGTCGTTTGGAAGGCGACTGCGACCGTGCAAAATGTGTGTGTGTGTGTGTGTTGGGCCACACGGGCTGTGTGGACGACAAGATGGCGGACGTGCGCCGGCGGCGGCTGTGCTGTGAAAGTGCAAAGTTAAAAAACAAAACAAGGTGCGGCGAGGACGACTGAAATTTTGCTTTGGACGTAGGTTTGTGTGGTGGCCCTGAAAAGGGCCGATTGTTGTGGGCCGAGCCGGCAAAGCGCGTTGCGTGCAGGGGAGCACGCGGCGGCTGCGATTGCCTGGCCTCCTTTAGGCCTTCTTCTCGGTCTTCTTTGGCAGCAGGACGGCCTGGATGTTGGGCAGGACACCACCCTGTGCGATGGTGACGCCCGACAGGAGCTTGTTGAGCTCCTCGTCGTTGCGGATGGCAAGCTGCAGGTGGCGCGGGATGATGCGCGTCTTCTTGTTGTCGCGGGCCGCGTTTCCGGCCAGCTCGAGCACCTCAGCCGCGAGGTACTCCATGACGGCGGCGAGGTAGACGGGCGCCCCGGCGCCGACGCGCTCTGCGTAGTTTCCCTTGCGCAGGAGGCGGTGGATTCTGCCGACCGGGAACTGGAGCCCAGCCCTGCTTGAGCGGGACTTTGACTTGCCCTTGACTTTGCCTCCCTTTCCGCGTCCGGACATGGCGATGGGCTAGCGACGGTGCACACGAAACGGAAACGAAAACGACCGGTGCGAGCGGCAGCGAGTCGAGCAGCGGAGTGCGTGCCGGCGCAGCAGCAGCACACTCTAATTTCTTCCTCTGTCTTTAGAGAGAGGATGTTTACTGCGAAGGTTTTTGTCCTATTCGGACATTTCCTTCAATTTTTGGTTAGTTTTTGGATGTGCCTATCTTTTGTTAATTCTGTTCTTTAGAGTATTATGTGTTTCTCTTCTGTCACTCTAGTGGTGACGGCTTTTTTGTTTTCTATTTATTTATTTATATATTTTTTTTTTTTTTTTTATTTTAAGCTACGAGTAATGCCTTTGGTCTTTTGTATCGGTCTGGTACGTTATTGTACCGACCAAGTGAGTTTATTAAATCGTTTGGCGACCTTTCCGCGTTGGCGTAGAACTGCTCCGCCAGGGTACGGAATCGCGTGTTTAATTTTATAATGTCGGCCGCTATGTGGAGGTCTTCCGTCGGGAAGCGCGGCGGTGTGTGTAGGGCTCTTCTGAGCGCTCTGTTTTGAATTTTTTGTAGCCGTTCTACCGTCGATCTAGCAGCGTAACCCCATACTGGGCACGCATACTCCAGTATCGGTCTAATTAGACTTCGATATACGGCTACTCCTGTGCTCGGGTCAAGGGAACTTGTACTGTTGAGTATTGGGTAAAGGATCTGCATCCTGCCTAGGGCCTTTTTGCGAACCTCCTCGATGTGGCACTTCCAAGTCAGACGCTTGTCTAGTGTCACACCGAGGTACCTCGCAGAGTTTCTCCAGGGGAGGTTTTGGCCCTGCAGGTGCAGCATTTGGTAGGGTCTTCTGGGGGGGCGGCGTTTACCGAGACGTCTAGTCATCAGCATGGCTTGTGTTTTCTCGGAGTTAAGTGAGATTCGCCATTGTTTGGCCCATTCGTCTGTCTTGTTCAGGGCGGTTTGAAGACGTCTCGTGACCAGGTTCCTGTTTGTTGAGCAGGAGAAGAATGCAGTGTCATCAGCATACTGTGCTGTTTGTACGTGTAGTGTGGTTGGTATGTCTGCAGTGTAGAGACTGTACAGGGTTGGTCCAAGAACCGAACCCTGTGGTACCCCTGCATGTATTCTTCTCCTGCTTGACAGTGATGTTTCTACTTTTACGGAGAATGTCCTACCGGAGAGATAGCTTTTTATAAGTTTCACAATCTTTCCGGGGAAGCCCTGGGTGTACATTTTGTGGAGTAGCCCGGTGTGCCAAACAGAATCAAAGGCTTTTGCCACGTCTAGTAAGACTATCCCGCAGTAGCCTTTGCGGTTGAAGCTTTCTGTGGCTGCTTCAACCACCCTCATTATTTGTTGGGGGGCCGAATGATGTGGGCGAAACCCAAACTGGAATTTGGGCAGGATTTGCTCTCTACTGATGTGATCCTGTATCGGTACTAAGAGGAGGCGCTCATATAGTTTACTGAGGGTAGGCAGTAGACTAATTGGTCTGTAGTGTTGCGGGAACACCGGGTCTTTTCCAGGTTTTGCGATCGAGACTACTTCAGCGTGTTTCCACTGTGTCGGGAATTTTAGCGATCGCGTAATTTCGTTAAGTATATCTGTTAAGTGTGTTATTGCCATGGGCGGGATATGTTTTAATAGTTCGTTGGTGAGCTGGTCGTGGCCTGGTGCCTTTTTTGTTGGCAGCGATTTGATGACACTCGCCACGTCTTCGGAACTGAAGATCGGCGTGTATTCCTCATCGTCGTCTGCCTCTAAAAAGGTGGCCAGTTGTCTGCGGACGATTGCGACGTGTTCTCTGTCTTGTACCTCTGCTGGCGTAAATTGTTTTTCGAACACGTCTGCTAGCGCATTTGCTTTGTCTTCAGTGCTGAATTGCAGTCCACGTTCACCATGCAGAGGGGGCATTTTTGCGCGTCTTCTCGTGAACTGCTTTGTGGCTTGCCACAAGCTGTGGTCATCTAGTTTGAGAGTTGATAGTCGTTCTGACCATTGCTGGTTGCGATACTCAGTGAGTGTAACTTTCAACTCTCTTTGTAGTCTGTTGAGCAGCCTCCTTGTGGTTTTGTTCCTAGTAAGTTTCCATTCTTTGGCGATCCTATTTTTGTGTCTTATTTGGGCAAGCAGGTGCTGTGGGAGCTGCCTGGAGCGGGGGGCTCCCGCTGGCGCAGGCGTTGCTTCCTCAGCTGCTTGCAGGATCGCTTTAGTGAAGTCGTCCAGCGCTTGTTCAGCAGTCTCTGCTGTTGGAGGCGGGGCTTGGGCAAGTTCAGCAGCTATTCCGTTGCTGAACTGTTCCCAGTTTGTTCGTTTGTAATTTGTGGTGCGCTGTGGGAGCGAGAGCCATTCTCCCATGTCGACCTCTAGGATAACTGGATTGTGGTCCGACGACATCCTGTTTATCGAACTGGCAGACACGAAACCCGTGACGTGTTTCGTGAGTGCGATGTCGAGGACGTCCGCCCTGTTTCCGTTGTTTGGGAAGTGGGTGGGCTCCTCGGGGCCCCATACCTGAAACTGGTGGGTGCGCGCGAGTCGTTGCAGTTGTCGACCAGCTCTGTTGCTTACTCGTGAGTGCCAGTCTGCGTGCTTGGCATTGAGGTCTCCTCCTATTAGGAGTTTGCCTCTTATTCTCCCTAGTGCAGCTATGTCCTCTTCTTCTAACGTTTGGGAAGGGGGGCGGTAGGCTGCAACGACTGTGAGGGGCCCTGTTACAGTGGCAATTTCTATTGCGACTGTTTCAATTTGGCGAGTTGCTGGTGGGTACACTTGATGGTGTCTAATACCTCGTTTGACATATACTGCAACCCCGCCTCCAGCGGTAGGCCGATCGCGTCTGTAGCAGTTGTAGTTAGCTACAGATGCTCTTACACCTGGCTTCAGGTGTGTTTCGGCCACTAAGCATATGTCAATGTCTTCCTCTTTTATGAATTCCCTGAATTCGAGGGCTTGCTGGAATAGACCGTTTGCGTTGAAGACGCACATTTTTAGACCTTGTATGTTAGGTCGTCTATCCATGTCGGGGGGTGGGGTTTCCTGAAGTCATCGCCGATGACGGCGCCTGCTTTGCTGCCGATAAGTGCTCGGCGGGGTGTTGGGTCATGGTGGCCAAGATGTTTGCCAGTTGGTTCACCTGAGCCTGAAGGGCCTTTATGGTCGCTGCTAGGTGTTCTACCGAGACGTTCTGTGTCGTGTCACGCAGACTGGGCTCTAGTGAGTAGGGGGGGGCTTCCCTAGGCGATTCTCCGTTGACAGGAACCTGGTTGTGTGGTGGAGGGCGAGTTGGGGCACTGACAGCTGACGAGTATGTTCTGGATTGAAATACCCTTGTCGCTGTGGATCTTGGATATCGGCTTGGTGGCGGTGGTGGAGGTGCGGTGCGATGCTTTGCCCCTGCTGTCTGTGGTTGCTTTCCCCTTAGGCGGTCCCTAGCTTTGCGGAATTCCGGGCACCCCAGGTAGCTGGCAGGATGCGCGCCTGCACAATTGCAGCACTTCTCCTTGCCCTCCCCCTGCGGTACCGGGCATTCCTCATACTTGTGCTTTTCACCGCACCTGACACACCTCATAGGCATGTCGCAGTCCCTAGCCATGTGCCCTACTTTTTGGCAATTGAAACATCGCCCTGGGCCCGATCTTTTCTTCAGTTTCTCCGGCGTGACTGTTACTCGCATGATCATTGTCACTTCCCATATCTTTCGATTCTGGGCGGAGTCTGGTAGGGTGACTGTGTGTAGCGGCCACGGTCGTCTAGGGTTTGTCTTGACGACCGAGCTCACTTCGAAACCTTCCCTTTCCAAGTAATGTTTTATTTCCTCTGTGTCCGTCTTGTGCGGCATGCCCCTGAACACTATTTTTATTGGCTTTTTGGCCGCTATGGGGAAGGTATAGAAGTGAGTTTGCTTTTCTTTTAGCATGGCCTTCACCGCTTTGTAATCGTCGACTGTCTTTAGTGTGATCTTGAGTTGGTCCTCCCCGGTTGTTTTTGCAGTGAATTTGTTTTCGCCGAGAGTTTCATTGATGTCGTTATACAACTCCGAGTACGATTTATTGTAATGGATTATAAGAGGAGGGATCCTATATCGTCTCTCCTCCGTGTCTCCGTCTGTGTCGGTTGGCTGGATGGTGTTGTCCTGTGTGTGAGGGGGGTCTTCTATGGGGGAGAACCTGTTACTTGTTGCTACCGGGGAGGTTGTGTGCAGCACAGGGGAGCGGCCGGCGGTTCTTTTGGGCCTCTTGAAACCGTCATCGTCGTGTGGTGTGGTAGCTTCGGCGTCAGCCACGTCCGCGCACTGCTGCCCGCCCGCCGTTGCATTCTCATGCCGCGGCGTGCCCGCAGCAGCGCGCTGCACGGCGGCCGCCGGTGCTGGCGAGGTACCTGCGTCGCGGCTTTGTTCCCGCGACGGGCCGGGTGACGCGGCCGGGCCATTGTGCTCGCCTCGCGCCTCGGCGCATTGTACCTGCGCGGGGCCGCCCGCTCCGTTACCTGGGCGCGTGGTGGCCTTTGTCTGCTCGGGCGCGTCCTGCGCTGACTCGGTCGGCTGTGCCTCGTTCGGGCTAGCCGGTCTTTCCGCGCGCTGAGTTTTCCTCGTCTTTGACGAAGTTTTCCTCAGCGGCGACTTTCGCTTTTTCATGGGGGTCTTTTTCTTGTTTGACTTGGGGCTCGCTTTTAGTGGGCGTGGACGAGTTGGTGTAGTTTCGCTCTCTGGGCGTGGTTTGAGTGCCCTCTCGAGACGTCGCTCGTACTTTTTTCTATCCTTCCCCGTTAATCCCGCTATCGCGTTCGCTAGTAAGAGGCGAGATTTGGGGCTTATTTCACCTTGGCTGTCCGTCTGGTCAGTCCTGTGGACCTCGTAACTGCCAGGGGAATTTTCTTGCCTCGTTATTGTTAGTAAGACCGGTGGTAGTGCCATGTCCGAAACGGTGAGAGTGGCTGCCAAGGGAGTGTCGGTCGCTGCCTTGGTTGGCACCGTTAGGTCTCAAGCAGGCGAGTCCGACCCTAATCGGCCTATCACGCGCGGGTAACTGGCCAGCGACCAGGCCCTGGCGTGCAGATTTCCCTAAGCTAGGGGGGGCAGAGCTAGCCTCTGCGGCAGCAGGAGTTCTTGTGACGACTGAGGTGCTCGACGTAGCCGGAAAAGCGGCCGGCGGCAGCAAGAGGACGCGCACCAACGCGCGCCAACCCACAGCCCGCAACCCGCAACGACAATTATGCTCACAAGCAGCTGTCAAATCAGCCGCCCGCGCCGTAATCTTCACGCTACTCCGCTCCAAATTTGAAAAAATCAGGAGCTCGGAAGCCTTAGTGCCGAACCGTCCAGCAAAAGCGCTAGGACAATCAGCGACTAAACCCGCAAGCAGGTTCCTATGGCTGAGTAGCAACGAAGAGGGAAAGTGCTAGCGCAGCCCTGCACACGCGTCCGCACTCTCCAGAAGCTACTCAGCGAGAGTGCCGGCGCAGCCGGGGTGGGGGTGCTTTATGGGCTCGGGTGCGGCGGCCGGTTGCGCGCGCGCCCCATTGGTCGGCGGCCGCAACAGGGCGAGCTGGTAAAGGTGCGGCGGCGGCTGGCGGCGGGTGCCACTGTGTGGGGAGACGCTGACTAGAGCGGAGCGCTTGGTACTGGTGTTGCTGCTGCCGTACGTTGGTTCGAGATGCCGCCCAAGACTAGCGGGAAGGCCGCCAAGAAGGCTGGCAAGGCGCAGAAGAACATTTCGAAGGGCGACAAGAAGAAGAAGCGCAAGAGGAAGGAGAGCTATGCCATCTACATCTACAAGGTGCTGAAGCAGGTGCACCCTGACACGGGCATCTCGTCGAAGGCGATGAGCATCATGAACAGCTTCGTGAACGACATTTTCGAGCGCATTGCGGCCGAGGCTTCTCGGCTGGCGCACTACAACAAGCGCTCGACCATCACGTCCCGCGAGATCCAGACCGCTGTGCGGCTGTTGCTGCCTGGCGAGCTGGCCAAGCACGCCGTGAGCGAGGGCACGAAGGCGGTGACCAAGTACACGAGCTCCAAGTAAGGAGGTGGCTCTGGAATGGAAGGAAGGATGGAGAAGGCTCCTCCGTTGCGAGAGCGGCAAAACGGCCCTTTTCAGGGCCACCAACTTGCCTTTTGCGGGAAGGGCGGAATTGTTGTTGTTGTTTGTGTGGACGGCTGTGATGTATGTGTGCATTTTGATTGTGGGTGGGGGGGCGCGTCAAAGCGTGTTGCGCGGGGTACGGCCACGAGGTTGGTCGCCGTGGCGTGGAATGGTGGCACGCCTCGTTGGCGTGGTTTTTGACCCATTGGTGTTGTTGGTGTGTGTGTGTGTGTTACCCGTCTGCGAGGGGGGACTGTGCGATCGGCGACTTTTGTGTCACCGTAACGACGGCCGTTTGCGGGTTTGTTTTTTTGCACATCATACATGGCGAGGGTGAAATGTGAAATGTTTTTGTTTGGTTGTTTTTTTTTTTTTTGCCGCCCACTATTCCCTTTGCTGTACGCCGAGTTTGACAATGGTGCGACGTAACTGCAGCGTGGAGGTGTGTGAGTGACGTTGAAATGAACGTGCCATTAAGACGCATTGTTGTTGTATTGTACTGTACGTGTACGGCGAACACGCACGATGATGTACCATTCGACTCTGATGTTTGATAGCCGTGTCTGACTGATTGCGTACGACGCACGCACACCGATGTCGTCATTCAAGATGCACGCGTGTCCAGTGCAGTACAGTAAGCGCGACGCTAGACGACGACGGCGGCGGCGGCGGCGGCGGCGGCGGTCGTTTGTTTGGCGAATGTCTGTACACGTGTTTGTCTGTGTCCATCCGGTGCGTATTTGTTTGTTTGAAAGTGTTTTGTGTGTCGGTGACGTGGTCCGATCCGTCGCCCCCTGAGTAACTGTCGATCGGCGCGATAGACGGGCGTCACGCAACTGAACCGAAGTCTTGGGCACACCCGTCATACTGTTGTACACCGTCGCGCTGAGAACGGTAACGAAAGGTTGACTTTGATCGGTCGAATGTCTGGGCAGAACGTGAGGAATGAGGCAAGAGTGCAAGGAGGGGGGGCAAAAGAGAGAGGAAGGGAAAAAGGGGAGAAACGCATTCGTAGAGCAACGGAACGTTCCCGTGTCGGAGGCGTATTGGAGCCGCACTGAAATGCGTTTAACGGCGGCGCGGCTGCAAGTGTCTGCCGTGGTGAACGTTACCTTTGACGGCTGCATTGGGCTTTGCCTTTGCTTTTGCTTTCGCTTTCGCTTTCCCGGATGTACGTAACGTTTGTTGATATGGTTCTGAGGAAGAGTGTATGACAGTGCCGTGCCGTCCATGTTCGTGTGCCCTCCCATTGTGTGTATGCTATTGTCTGTGTACGTGAATGATGTATGTAGGTGTTAGTGGACATGTTTTACCATTGGGGGGAAATGGATCGTCGATAGTTGCCGTCACTCTGTCACGGTCGAGATGACGCACCCTCCGTACAGAAAGGTGTCGAGAAAGTGAGTGTGTGTGTGCGTGCGTCCGTGAATTGGCAGTGTTTGGAGGTGGGCGTGCCCTGCATGTGGCCCGGAAGGCTGTTCGTTAGGCGGTAGTGTTGTGTGGACAGGGGAGGGGCATGCGTAACGCTGCTGGCATGGCATTTCGGGAGATGGGAGGGGGCAAACGAGGAGCGGCGGCCAAAGACGGGACGGGGAGGGGCGCGGTGTGGGTGGCTTGCGCCTGTGCTCGGCGTTGTGGTTTGTGCAAAAGAGGAGGAGAAAAACAATGTGAGTTGCCAGGGAGGGGAGCGGTGTTGTGTTGTGGTTGTCGTGGTGTAGCCGCAGACGCGGCTGTCAGTGAACGTGGCGAGACGGACGGATGCGCGGAGGGGCGGGGGCGGCGCATTTCGCCGGTGCCGTGCCATGCCTGAAAGCCGCGTGGTCGCTGTGTTGTTGGTGGCGTGGGGGCGAGGAGAGTACCGTACGGGTGTGCTTGTGCGCCGGAAATGGCACACTGCGCCCGCCCGTCTTGGAGGCTGATGGCTGTGGTGTGGAAATGGGGCGCGGTGATGTTGAAGCAGTTGAAGAACAGAAAAGAAACCAAGAAAACGGAAGGCGTGATGCGGCGGTGGTGGTGAGAGCGGGAAAAACAAAACAAAAAAAAAAGAAGGAAAAACAACGAGAAAACAAAAAGTCTATCAATATTAAAATGGAAATGGACCCAGGTATAACCTCCCTGCACAAATAGCAGAGAGTCCGATGATAATAAAAATGTGCCAGAATGTTAACGTCCCTACAAAACAAACCCAACGATAATATTAATGAAAGAGTGAACCGTATGTAACATTGCAACAGACATAATGAAACCTGATAAATTGTATAAGGGCAGCAGCGTTGACCTTTGGCCCTGTATTCAGAATAAAAAGAGCCAAAGATCGTTACCCCAATGAAAAAGACACTGAAACACGTATGTAACATAGTAGCGATGGCGAGACATTGTAGCATCTGTGACCAGAGAGTTTGCGCTGGACTGCGCGAGTGTTGCGAGCGGTTCTCAGTCAGTCAGTAGTCGTTGCGAGTCCGTAGCTATGTGTAGTTGAGGGCTGTACTCTGTCAGTAGTCGTCGCGTGCAGTACGCTAATAGTCGTCATGCAGAGCGGTCGGTCAGTAGTAGCAGCCGAGCGCGGTTGTGTGATGTAGGCGGTCGGCAACACTGGTCAAGATGGTGAATAAGGTATACTGTTAATTAATATAATCATTAGATAATGAAAAATTGTATTTATTGTAATTATTCTCCAACAAGTTCCCCAATAATAATTTTTATTTCAAAAGCATTTTTCAAACATTTAATTGTTTATTGAACTAAAGAGTTCGTTGCACTTCACATTTCATTCCACTTCTTTGAAGAAAAATGTCACTAAAATCACAAAAAAAGAGAATATTATTATTTGCAATGCAGTTCCTCCAAGCGCTGCGCAACAACCAGAGCAGAAATGTGACATCCATTTATTCGGAGGTAAGACTTTAATTCTGATTGTTTTGCACAGGGCCAAAGACCGATATTTCGGTTTAATTGAAGTTTCTTGTCACTGAACGGACTTTTTTAAATGTTGTGTGAAGACTTTATATTTGAGTCAGATTGCGAATTTCACATTTTTGTTGCCATTTTCAATACCTCTCATTGTGGGCGAGGTTACAATTAGCGCAATGTCCATTAGCATCCGTAAATAACATTGTCCATTATTTTAAATTTTGCTGGGAGGTTACAACACACACACACACACAAAAAAAAAAAAAAAAAAACAAAAAAAAACAAAAAAAAAACAAAAAAATTGCATTTATATCCGCTCCTCAATTGTAGATACCCCTTACACAGCTGTGTGCAATGAATGAGTGCTGGCTGGTAATTAATTGCACTCCTTGGAGGGAAATGCCATAGGAAGTAGTCTTTAAAAAGTGAATGTTTTTCGTTAAGAGACAAAAGTTACTTTAGAAAAAAAGTAATAGTGGGGCTTTTGTTGTTGAACAAAATAAGTACAATGAACATACGTTATCAGATTTGCGCAATGCAGCGTCACACCACCTTTTGATTATAACACAATAGACTATACATCGTCCCGAACCGTGACCAGAGTCGCGAGACGAGCAGAGCACGCCGCCGACGCCCGCTCAGTACAACCGTCCACCCGCTACTACTGTCGACCGACTACTACCTCTCCCGACTCGCGCTACAATATATATATAACAACTGTTCCTGGCGACCCGGTGCGTGCCACTACTGTCGTCTGGCGCGGTCCAAGCGCCGACTAGCAGCGATAAAGAACTCTCTGGTCAGACAGAGATGCTGTCATGCCTCGCCATCGCTCTGGTAATGAATACATACGTGTTGCAGCGTGCGTACCACCGGAACACGCAGTGGCGGAGCCAAAGACTGTGTTGTCGAGGTCGAGTGCGAGCGGGAAGAGAGGCAGCGTCGGCACGGAGATGCAAGCGAGCGCGAGACGCACGGGGGCTGCGGCGTGGCGCGTTTGCGGTCGGCGCCTTTGGTGGCAACGGCCGGGACAAGCAGCGGTGTATGGTGTGGTGCGGGGCGGACAGGGGCGGCGGTGGACGGGGAGGAGGCGGCGCGACGACGGCATGGGGGCGAAAACGGGACGGGGGACGGCGGATGTTGAGAGGCGTCACGCGCGGACAGGACACAGACACAGAGACACACAGATTGGAAAGGGAGGGTGCGCGGTAGTAGTTGGGAATGTGCGTACCGTGCGGGATGGGAGTGGGCGAGGAACACGGTCGTGGCCCCTGTTTTGGGTGCGTGTGATGACGTCGGTGTGTTGTGGGAAGGGAAGGTGCTGTGGCGGCGGCGCGTAATGGGCGTAGGCCGAAAAGAGAAAGGAACGTGGGCAGTGTGTTGGCAAGCGTCGGTTCGACTGCGACGTTGATGGGCAGGGCAGGGCAGGGCAGGGCAGGGCAGGGCAAGGTTAATGGTGGTAGGAGTAGGCGTGTGGGCGCAAAAAAATCTGCCGCTGCAGCGCGGTGCCGTAACCGCCATGGCGGGAAGGAGAGAGGGCCAAAGAAAGAAAGAAAGAAAGAAGAAAACAAAAAAAAAAAAAAAAAGGAGGGGGGGGCGAAAGTGGAGAGGCGGTGGTGTGAGAAGGGCGGGGGCGGAAGGAAGGCAGGAAGGACAAGAGGCGAGGCGACGGCTTGCTTTGTGTATCGGTCGGTCTCTGGCTATGCTTCGTTTTCTGCAGCAGGGTCGGTGCGCGGCGTGGCTCGCGGCAGTGGGAACGCCTGGTGGCTGGACGGCCAGCAATGCGGTTGGATGGGCGGCCACAGCACCGCACCTGTGCCCGAGGAGGAGACGCTGGCGGCGGGCCCTGAGGTGAGGCCGGCTCGGCTGGGGCTGTGGATGTGTAGGTGTGCGCCGCTGCTGCAACAACGAGTAAAACGCGAGAAGAAGGGATGGCGGTAGAGAGAGAAAAAAAAAAAACAAAAGGTCGTGTTGTGTTGATGCGCAGGCAGACGCGTACAGAGGGACGAGCCCGGTCTGCAGCAGGGTGTGGCCGTGCCGAGTGCAGAGCAGCGGCGGCTCGGTTCGGTTCGGCCCGGCCCGGCGGGCCGCGCTGTTGTCGCGGACGTGAGCGCCCCCTGGCGGGTGGCCGGAGGCGGCGCGGCGTGTTGGACGTGTGGCTGGTGGCAGTGCACAATTTGCGAGTGGCTGGCGGTGCGGTGTGGTGTGGCGTGGCGGTTGGCGCGTCGGGCGGCGGAGAGGTATGTGTTGCGGGCGCCCTTTGCTGCGCTGCGTCGTTGCGTGTGCCGTACAGGGCGGGCGCTTGTCGACTGTGTGGGCGGTGTGGCGAATTGGCGTGAAAACGGCTGCCGAGAGGTGTGTGGTAGCGAGCCGGTCGGTGGTGTCAGTGCGAAGGGGAATGTGCGTGCGTGTTTGGCGGTGTCGGTGTGCTTTTTGCGGCGTGAGAGTGGGAATTAGTGGGGCCGGCTGTTGTGTTGGTTCCTTGTGTCTTGTGTCGCGTAGCTTGATGGCAACGTGGAAGGACGCCGGTTTCGTTTTCGTTTCGAGCCTTGCGTGTGGTTGTCGACGTTGACTGGTTGGCGTGTGCCGATGCACGTGCATGTGTGGGTCGCGAGTGCGTTTTTGGCTGGCTGTGTGTGTGTGTGTGTGTGTGTGTGTGTTTTGGGGGGGAAGGGGGAGGCGGTGGTGAAAGTGCAGTCGTCGGGTGGGGCTGGGGCTGTGCGTCGTGGCGGAAAGGTGGTAGGTTGCGGGAAGCGAGCCCGTCGTTGACGGTGTCGCGTGAGTTGTGAATCGAGTGGGGCGCGGGGCGCGGGGCGCGGGACAGGAGCAGCGTGCCGCTGCGTCGTGGTCGTCAGCAGAGGCTGTGCGTGTGCTTGTCCTTTTTGTGGGCGGTTCGGTTCGTGCGAGGCGTTTTTGTTTTGTGTTGCCCTAGTTGTTAGTTTATTTTGTTTGTGTTTGTTATTTTGAGACGACGACTGGTTGGTGGCGTGCGCGCGAAGTGGCGGTGTGCGCTTCCCGTGTCGTTTGTGTTGTTTGGTTTTTTTGTTTTTGTGTTTTTTTTTTTTTTTTTTTTTTTTTTTTTTTTTTTTTTTGCACTGGGCCCCGGTGGGTGGGTGCGTGTGTGTCGATTGCCGGCTGGCGAAAGGTGCGCCATCGGCGGGGTGGGTCGCCGGCACAAGTAGAGGCGGCGGCGTTGTTGTTGCTGTTGTTGTGTGGTGTTTGTTTTGTTCGGCTGTGTCGGCGAGCTGTGTTGCGGTGCGTGTGAATGGTGGTGCAAAAGTGCTGGCGTTGGGGCTGCGACTGCGACGGCGGCGAGCCGCGGGCGCGCCATTGATAGTGATGTTGTGAACAGCGGCTGTGTACGGTAGTGGTGTTGTTGTAGCACGACGTGCATCCGGGCCGGCGCGGAAAGCGCAGTTGCGGGCGGTTGCCCTTCGGTGCCAGCCATGTCGCGTGAGCGGCGGGTTGCTCTGGTGTCGACACGTGGTGCTCTGGGTTGTTGTGTGGTGCCCTTTGGCCGGTGGGGGTGGTTCGCGTGTGTCTCGTTCGCGCTCGGTGTCTGGTCGTGGTCGTGCTGCTCCCCCGTCTGTCGGCGGTTTCCGACGTCGTCTGTACGTTTTTGTTCGTTTGCGGCGTGCGTGCCGACGTCGTCCCGTCGCGACCTTTCAACCGAAAGTGTGGCGCCCGAAGGTGAACGAACGTAACCCTGACCTCGGCGCTTTACGCTGAGCCGAGCGAACCGAACCGAACCTAACCTGTGGTGTGGCGAGGTGAGCTCAGCCTGTGAGCCCCTAACGTCTACGTAAGGTAAGCTGTCCGGCTCACGCCTCACGTTTGAACGCTTTTTTAACCTACGTTTGACGCTTCTTAACCTAGCACTGACCCCTTAACCTAACGTGTAACCTAACCTAACCTAACCTCTGACGCCTGACGTGTTTGAATGCTTAACCTAAGTTTGACGCTTAACCTAACCCAAGTCCCCTTAACCTAACCCACGTCCACCTAACCTAACCTAACGTAGACGTGTAAACGTAATGTGTAACGCGTAACGTGTAAGGTCGGCTGTCGTGTGTGCTTGACGGCAGATTGGGTTGGTCTGTAGATTCGGATTGCGGTTTGCCTCGGTCGAGGGGTTGGGTCGGAAGCGGCGAGGGGCGGCGGCGCCTGTTGCGCAGGCGGCGTCCGTTTGCGGCGGGCAATTGGTGAGAAACGGCTGTGAATGTTGGCCGGCGAGAGGAGGAGGACGGCGCGCGATGTGGCCCGACGGCTGCGGGCCGATCGGGAAACGGCGGGAGGGCGACGGAAGGCGATGGGGCGGCGGAGGCGCGTTTGCACGGCCGTCATCGCCGCACGCCTCGGCTTGTGTGGCTGTGGCGCCGGCCGCGCTGGCCGGGCTGCCGCGGCGACGGTGTGGGAGTTTTGCCGAAGGTTTGGCCATTGTGGCGGGTCGTCGGCTGGGGCTGTGGGGGCGGCATTTGGGCGGGGGCGGCGATTCTCGGCGGGCCGACCCAGGCTGTAGCGCGCGGTAGCTGCAGTTTGGCCGTGGTTTGCGGCGCTGCCGTGGCGACTGGTTGGCGACTGTGGTGTGGCTGTGTGTAGCCCCATCCTCGGTGGTTTGAAAGGCGCGGGCGGTTGTGGCGCAGGTTTGGGGCTGCTCCGCACAGGCTGTCGGACGTTGGGCGGTAGCAAGCGCGGGAGGCGCGGCGCGGCGGCGCGCAGAGTGGCGGCCGCTCTCTCGGCCGTCCGCGCCCGCCCGCGACACTGGCTGGGCCTTGTGATTCTCTGCTCTGCTGCTGTGCTGTGCTTGCGTGCCTGCCGTCCCGCTCGCTCTCGCTGTGTGTTACGCGCGTCGTCGAAATGGCAGATCAGGCGGCTACGAACGAGACTGCTGCGGCACCCGCCGCCACCGGCACTACGAAGAAGGCCAAGTCTGCGTCGTCTGCGAAGAAGCCGCGCGCCAAGCCTGCGCACCCGCGCACCTCTGAGATGGTGACGGCCGCCATCAAGAGTCTGAAGGAGCGCGGCGGGTCGTCGCTGCAGGCGATCAAGAAGTACATAGCCGCGCACTACAAGCTGGACGCGGAGAAGCTGGCGCCGTTTATCAAGAAGTACCTCAAGTCGGCCGTCGTGGCGGGCGAGCTGGTGCAGACGAAGGGGAAGGGCGCGTCCGGCTCGTTCAAGCTTGCCGGCGCCGGCGGCGGCGGGGGGGCGGCCGAGGGCGGCAAGGCTCGTGCTGGCGGTGCCAAGAAGAAGCGCGCCGCTCCGGCCAGCAAGGAGAAGAAGGGCGCCCGTGCGGCCGGCGCAAAGAAGGCTGGTGGCGTGAAGGCGGCGACCGGTCGGAAGGCGGGCGCCGCCAAGAAGGCGTCTGCGGCGTCGGCCGCTCCCGCGGGTGCGAAGAAGGCGGCTGCGGCCAAGCCGGCCAAGGCCAAGTCGCCGTCGAAGGCGAAGAAGGCCGCCAAGGTTCCGACGAAGAAGCCGAAGGCGCCGCGCCCGAAGAAGGCGACGACGCCGTCTAAGGCGAAGGCTTCGCCCAAGAAGAAGAAGTAGAGTAGAGGAGAAAGAGATGGGAAAGGAAGGGTTTGGCGCTTGGCTCCGTCGTCCCCACCCCCCGTCGTCGTCTAGTGGCGCGCAAGAGACGCGCGGCCCAAAACGGCCCTTCTCAGGGCCATCAAAGCACGTCGGGGAAGGTTTTGATTGTCGTGTTGCGTTTGGTGTGGGGGTCTGTCTGTATGCCCGTGGGGATGCTGTTTGCGTGCCGCGGTGGTTGGATTGCGGGGGTCGGTGGCGGGTGTGGGCGGCGGTAGCGGTAAGCGGTGTTGTTGTTGTTGTCGTGGTTGATTGTCGCCGTGTTTGTGGCGGCGGCCGACGGTTGGTTTTCTGTCACGTTGTTGTTTTGTTTGAATACGTTGGTTGGCTTGCCTGCGTTCGTTCTTCTCGGATGTCTGTCGTCTTGTCGAGTCGTGTCTGGTCTTTGTTTTGTTCCTTTGTGTGTGTTATGTTTTGCAACGGGGGGCACGTTGAGATGTGGGAAGGAGTCGGCGGGGGATTTCGGTGGCGTGTAGAGCGAGCGAGCGCGCCTGCCTGGCCGTTGGCCGTCGGAGTGGAGTGCGGGTGTTTTTGTTTTTGTTTTCGAAACGAAAGCGGCGGCCGGCCAGCCACCCGTGCGGTGTGACGTCGGCCGTTGGGTATTGTGCGCCGGGGAGGGATGATGTGTGATTGTTGCGCGCTGCTAGCAGGCAGGCAGAGTGAGCGGGTGTGGCGGACGGACGGGAAGTGGTGGTTTTTGTTTTTGGGTTGCGGGGCGAGAGGCAGGCGACCGACAAAGGTTGCTCGCGACGGAGAGATGTTAGTGGCCCTGAAAAGGGCCGTTTTTGTTTGTGCGGTGCGGTGCGGTGCCGCGGCGCGGTTTAGGCGCGCTCGCCGCGGATGCGGCGCGCGAGCTGGATGTCCTTGGGCATGATGGTGACGCGCTTGGCGTGGATTGCGCACAGGTTGGTGTCTTCGAAGAGGCCGACGAGGTAGGCCTCGCTGGCCTCCTGCAGGGCCATGACTGCGGAGCTCTGGAAGCGCAGGTCGGTCTTGAAGTCCTGGGCGATCTCGCGCACTAGGCGCTGGAATGGCAGCTTGCGGATGAGCAGCTCTGTGCTCTTCTGGTAGCGCCTGATTTCTCGCAGGGCGACGGTGCCCGGCCTGTAGCGGTGGGGCTTCTTGACGCCTCCGGTGGCGGGCGCGCTCTTCCTCGCCGCCTTGGTGGCGAGCTGTTTGCGCGGCGCCTTTCCGCCGGTGGACTTGCGGGCCGTTTGCTTTGTGCGGGCCATGGCGGTAGCGGTAGCGGAGCGGCGTGCGTGGAGGTTAGGTGCGGCGCGGCGTCCGGTGCTGCCTTGACAACGGGCCCGCGCGCCTCCGTGCTGCGCTTATATGCCCTCGGTTGCGCGTGGTGGGGGGAGGGCGGGCCAGAGTCTATATAGGGGGGCGGCGGGCGCGCTGGGCGCAGACCGTAGCCGACTCTCCAGCCGCTGCAGCTGCTGTTTGTGCACGTTTTGCTTTGCCCGAGGAAGGAAGGATGACAGGCCGCGGCAAGGGAGGAAAGGGGCTCGGCAAGGGTGGCGCCAAGCGGCACCGCAAGGTGTTGCGCGACAACATCCAGGGCATCACGAAGCCCGCCATCCGCCGCCTGGCTCGCAGGGGCGGCGTGAAGCGCATCTCTGGTCTGATCTACGAGGAGACCCGCGGGGTGCTGAAGGTGTTCCTGGAGAACGTGATCCGCGACGCGGTGACGTACACTGAGCACGCCAAGCGCAAGACTGTGACGGCCATGGACGTGGTGTACGCCCTGAAGAGGCAGGGGCGCACCCTGTACGGTTTCGGCGGTTAGGCTGCGTCGCAGCGGGCGCTGGCCTTCCCGCGGCCGTGCTTGTGGGTGGGAGAGACTAGAAAACGGCCCTTTTCAGGGCCACCACACTGTTCGGAAGTTGAAAAGTGCGAAAGAGTCTGTGTTGTTGCTGCGTGTGTGCGCTGTGTTGTTTGTTTGTTTCTCTCTCTCTTTCTTTCTTTCCGTTTGTGAGCGACGTGATGTGACTGGGAGGGGAGAAGGAAAGGAAACGTGTCATGTGGCTGGCTGTGTGTGGAGCTGCTTCGTTTGTGTGTCTTTGTATCGATCGCGACGGAGATGGCGGGCTGTGTGTTGTTGTGCGAGAGGCGGTGATTATTTGCTTGCGTGGTTTGGCTCTGTGTGTTTGCGGCGGCGTTGGGGTTTCCGAGGCAAGGCGGCCGGATCAGCTGTTTCGTTCGTGTCGACGGCCGTTGCGCGCGGGAGTGGAGGGCGGTGTGTCGACACGCCTCCCTTTAACAATGGTCATTATTGCTGCCGTTGTCGTTTGGAAGGCGACTGCGACCGTGCAAAATGTGTGTGTGTGTGTGTGTTGGGCCACACGGGCTGTGTGGACGACAAGATGGCGGACGTGCGCCGGCGGCGGCTGTGCTGTGAAAGTGCAAAGTTAAAAAACAAAACAAGGTGCGGCGAGGACGACTGAAATTTTGCTTTGGACGTAGGTTTGTGTGGTGGCCCTGAAAAGGGCCGATTGTTGTGGGCCGAGCCGGCAAAGCGCGTTGCGTGCAGGGGAGCACGCGGCGGCTGCGATTGCCTGGCCTCCTTTAGGCCTTCTTCTCGGTCTTCTTTGGCAGCAGGACGGCCTGGATGTTGGGCAGGACACCACCCTGTGCGATGGTGACGCCCGACAGGAGCTTGTTGAGCTCCTCGTCGTTGCGGATGGCAAGCTGCAGGTGGCGCGGGATGATGCGCGTCTTCTTGTTGTCGCGGGCCGCGTTTCCGGCCAGCTCGAGCACCTCAGCCGCGAGGTACTCCATGACGGCGGCGAGGTAGACGGGCGCCCCGGCGCCGACGCGCTCTGCGTAGTTTCCCTTGCGCAGGAGGCGGTGGATTCTGCCGACCGGGAACTGGAGCCCAGCCCTGCTTGAGCGGGACTTTGACTTGCCCTTGACTTTGCCTCCCTTTCCGCGTCCGGACATGGCGATGGGCTAGCGACGGTGCACACGAAACGGAAACGAAAACGACCGGTGCGAGCGGCAGCGAGTCGAGCAGCGGAGTGCGTGCCGGCGCAGCCGGGGTGGGGGTGCTTTATGGGCTCGGGTGCGGCGGCCGGTTGCGCGCGCGCCCCATTGGTCGGCGGCCGCAACAGGGCGAGCTGGTAAAGGTGCGGCGGCGGCTGGCGGCGGGTGCCAGGCCAGATTCCGAGGTGGGACTGCGAAGCGGACGGACGTGCGTCTACCTGTGCTCCGCGCCGCTATTGTGCTCCCAGCCCTGGAAATTCCCACCGCGCGCTCTCGCCGCCTTTGTCCAGAGCACGCCTCGTTGCTTGCTTCTCGTGTGCTTGGTCGTCGCCTTGCGTGCTCGCGCCATAGCGGCGTGTTTCGCCGGCGCTGTTTTTCTGGGTTTCCGGACGTGGTCGGGCGTGTGCTATCTGAAAAAGCAAATTGTCGTGTCGAGAAAAGCAAAAGTCGTGTTGCACACGTACGACACGGGACGGAGCTCTAGACTACTTGGGCGCTCGTTCGGACGAATGGCATAGCTCGAGGAGAAGAAGAAAAGAAGAACATCCCGCCTGAGAAGGTGGCTGTAAATCACCATCTTTCGAGAATTTCGGTGCCATAGGCGTTAGGGAAGTTGCAGTCCAGGGACCCGCCGAGCCACACAGTCAAACAGACTGACTGTGAGGCCCGTGGTGGCATCCCGCGCCTGCCAGGTGTAGGGAAAATACATTGGCACGGAAATTGTCGAAATATAGGAAAGTACGAGTAAACCATTTCATATCGTGGCTACCCCTCCATGGAGCGCCCGCACGACTTTGAACATCAGGAGGCCAAAATGGACCCACCTGCAAACCTGTCAATATCATCTTCTGCCCCACATCCCCCACTAATCTCACCAATTCATACACCCTCACTGAGCAGCAGCTCTGACTCAGATAAGCTCATAGTAGACACCGACTCTTCTGGCTCTGACAGCAACTCTAATTCCTCAATACCTGGAATTGAACCAAATTCTCCCCTCCATCTCCGAAACGGAAAGAGAGTGACACTTATGAGGCAAGAGCAACAACTGCCTACAACCAAAAACATCGCGGAGCCAGCCCAAAAAGTGGCGCAAGGCAACCACAAAACCATCCCGCAAGAAACGAGCAGGCGCGATGCAGCGAATCAGGAACCAACTACATCACAACAAGGAGAGTTGGTCACTGCCCAGCCTGCACCGCAAGACAAAGACACACAAGTTACCCAAATACCAAAGGCATCACAAGCCAGGGGAAGAAAAATACCCCCCATTACAGTTTTCGAGACAAAGGGGTATACAACTTTTATCGGCCAGATACAAGGCAAGCTAAAAGGGGCCCTCAGCACAACATACAAGGGAGACAGTATTGTCTACCAGGCGACAAACTCAGAGGACTTCTATTTCCTAAAGCAGGAATTCCGTAAAAGACAAATAGAATTCTATACATATAATGATGACCCAAAACACACACTAAAAGTGGTCATAAAGAGATTAACCCCACATTGGACCCCTGACGAAGTGAAGCAGGCACTATTAGAAAGCGGCTTTCAGGTGCAGGGCGTGTACCAGGTGGCGCAGCCACAAACAGAAATAGACGCAGAAGGTAGAGTCATCTCTGCCCCACGCAGGAAGACCAGGAACTTCCAAGTAAACTTACTGAATACAGCAGAATCCAGAAAGATTTTCAAGCTGCAAAGACTGCTGCACATGACGATCGCAGTAGAGCTTTATAAAAAACCAGCAGGTCCAACCCAATGCTACATTTGCCAACGCTTCAGGCACGGAGCTCAGCAATGCAACATGGCCCCAAGGTGTGTGAAGTGTGCTGGACCACACCTGTCGAGCACCTGCACAAAATCGAGAGACACGCCAGCCACTTGCGCAAACTGTGGAGGGGCTCACCCTGCATCCTATGGGGGATGCCCAGTACGTATCAAGCTTGTCGAGGCCTGGGAAGCGAGACACACGACCACAGCCAGAAATGCCCCACCCTCACCCCCCCCCCACCATCAATCTTGGAGGAAGCGCACTTCCCCACGCCACCAACACCCGCAAACGCGGGAAGAAACCCTAATAACCAAACCACTTCACCACCTCCTCCGCAAGATTGCACAACAGGACCACCTAAAGAACACAGAAACGATAACCGCACCTTAGCCCAGGTGGTAAAAACAAACCCCCAACCGGCAAAGGCGACAAAACCAGAAGCCCAACCACGACCCCAACGTCTACCAGCAGCGCAAAGACGCCCAGCCACCCCACCAAACCAACCAGTTGCCACCCAGGTCTCACGGCCCTCCCCCAAAAGGACAAAAACCCCCCCTCTGCCCACAAACCCTGCCAACAATCCAGACTCACCAACTCTCCCCACACCCATGCTATCACCAGCAGCAACATCCACAGAAGTACCTCCCCTGCCACTACTGGCACCAACCACCACAACAACTCCACCACCACAAACAGCATCCCAGCAGCTCCTGCAAGCCCCCATCTCTTCCACAACACCCCACACAGAATCAGATATCAGAACTGTCGAGATCACAGCATCTCCAACACAGCACCAATCACCACATATCCAACAAAACCGAAATACCCAGGAGCATAGTTCAAACCAAAACCAGCCCTGGGACTTCGTCAAGAAGGTTATAAACCTTATCCAGAAATTATTAACCACCGACTTCTTCACGAAAGTGAAAAAAGCAATAAGCCAAATCCTAGCAGCTCCAGACACCTTCACGAAGGTATCAATGTTTTTCACCACCATTCTCCCACTGTTTTCCGATGGCGAATAGAAAACGACACATCACCATCGCCATCTGGAATGCAGACGGAGTATTCCACGACCGACACGAACTGGAAATGTTTCTAGAAGATTACGGCATCGACGTAGCACTAGTAAATGAAACCCATCTAACCCCTGATGAACAATTTCGAGTCAAAAATTACATTCTAATCCGGACTGACCGTCCTAACAGACCTGGTGGCGGAACTGGAGTCCTCATAAAACACCGGATATGCCACCGACAAGTCACCATCCCACCTCTAATCAACACAGAGGCAACTGCAATAGAAATCATGTTAAACCAACACCCAACTGTCCTGGTGGCAACCTACCACCCTCCAAACGAACGCTTCCATCACAGTGACCTCGACAGCTTGCTAAATGTGAACAACAGGACCATAGTAGGGGGGGACCTGAATGCCAAGCACAGGGCATGGGGTTGCCGCACTGGAAATACAAGTGGGAACCAGCTGCTGAGATACCTGGATACCCACCCAGCAGTTCAAGTGGTAGCCCCAGATGAACCCACCCACTTCCCGTACAACTCACGCCATCTGCCAGACAAGCTGGACATATTCTTACTAAAAAATATTGACCTGGGCACAAGCACAGAAGTCATAAACACGCTGAACTCTGACCATAACCCAGTCATCTTAAGATTCGAAAATGACCACATCATACCAACAGAAAGCATCCACACTACGTACCACACAAACTGGGTACGATATAAAGAACTAGTGGCACATCACATACCAGACCCAGCACCGGAATATGCATCGACAGAAGACATAGACAAAGCCGCAGCAGACTTTACTAACATCATCAAAAGCTGTGCCCAAGTCACAACTATCAAACTCACACAAAATAGGGGCAGGACCAACTTACCACCAGACCTAGCCCAATTGATAACAGACAAAAACCGGACCAGGAAGCGATGGCAAACATACCGTTACCCTCAAGATAGGAGGTTAATGGACCAAATGGCCCGTGAAATCAAAACCAGACTGCATATGCTCCGGTGCAGCAGGTACCAACATAGCTTGCAGGCAGCCGAATCAAACCCTGAACAATTCTGGCGAATCATAAAGGCTAGGCGGCAACCCCAGACAGCCACAAGACCACTGCATGGGCAACAGGGGCTGGTTTACACCCCTGCAGATAAGGCGGCCGCCATGTCAGACACCTACGAACTCCAGTTCCAAGAAAACATAGTAGAGAACGACGAGGGAGAAGCAGAGAGGCTAGAGAGGAGAATCGAGAGGCACCTCGCACGAAAACTCAATGAGAGGATTAACACCACCTTCGCAGACACAACTGAACGCGAAATAACAGCTTACATCAGGCGGATCGGCAATGCAAAGGCCCCTGGTCCTGACCTTATAAAACCCCCACTTCTTAAACACCTTCCACCACCTGCCATTTCCCATCTATCAAATATCCTCAACCACTGTCTCAAACTACAATATTTCCCTTCAGCCTGGAAGGTTGCCAAGATCATCTCAATCCCCAAACCCAATAAAGACCATCTATTCCCACAAAACTATCGTCCTATCTCGCTATTAAATCACTTATCAAAACTTCTCGAAATCCTCATCCTAAACGCCCTACTTAAATTCCTAAACGATAACACTATCCTTACCCCGGAACAATTCGGTTTTCGTGCTGGCCATAGCACCACCCAGCAAGCCATCCGCCTGGTGGAGCACATCTGTGCCGAGAAACAACATGGAGACAGCACAGCAGCCATATTCCTCGACATAGAGAAGGCGTTTGACCGTGTCTGGCATGACGGCCTACTCTACAAGCTGTCGAAGCTAAATTGCCCCAATCACCTGTTAAAAATGATTCACTCATTTTTGACAGACAGGAGGTTTTTTGCTTCAGTTGATGGAGCGAAAAGTCCAATAACTAATATAGAAGCAGGTGTCCCACAGGGATCTGTGCTTGGCCCCCTCCTCTATCTTGTGTTCACAAATGATATCCCAAAAGAGCCGGGTGGGAACATAGCGCTCTACGCTGATGACACAGCGCTGTACCACAGCGGGCGTAACATAAATCGTATAACGTGTAGCCTCCAGCGGCACCTCAACAAAGTCGACCACTGGTGTAACTTGTGGAAAGTAAAAGTAAATCCGGACAAGTGCCAAGCCATAATTTTCACACACAAAATAACAAGACCCATCAGAAATCTCAACCACAATGGACAACAACTCCCATGGAGAAAAGTTATAAAATACCTGGGACTGAACATAGACAAAAATCTCACGTTCAAACAGCATATAACAGAGGCCAAAAACAAAGGTTCCGCCCGGCTCTACCAACTGTATCCCCTTCTTAAGGGCAGGGGCTTATCAACAGAGGCGAAGCTCCGAATATGGAAAACAATAATTTTGCCAGTTATTCTTTATGGATCGGAGGTGTGGAGCATGGCGGCAAACACACACCTGGCCTCACTAGAAGTGATACAAAATAAGACGTTTAGAATAATCACAGATGCCCCCTGGTTCTCCAGTAACGAGGAAATTAGAGGTATGCTAGGACAACCAACATTTAACCATCTCATAAAAATCAAGTCAACGAAATTCTATGAAACATCTCATTCTTCACCTTTCCCCCTCATTAGATCCCTGGGACCAGATATTCTCCCTACACACAGAACTCCCATCACTACCATTCACCGTCAGTTCAGATGACGAGCTACACTGACTTTCATCCACTCATATCATAACCATCATTAATCAAACACAGTTCATATACCCGGGGAACACCCCCAAACAAATACAGACAAAAAGCCAATCTTAACCTAAAGGTACCATCTCGAAAGTCAGGGCATCAACAGGATGCCGGTACTTCAATTAACAAAGGGGGAGAATACCCCAAACATATCAGGTCGGCGGGTGCCACTGTGTGGGGAGACGCTGACTAGAGCGGAGCGCTTGGTACTGGTGTTGCTGCTGCCGTACGTTGGTTCGAGATGCCGCCCAAGACTAGCGGGAAGGCCGCCAAGAAGGCTGGCAAGGCGCAGAAGAACATTTCGAAGGGCGACAAGAAGAAGAAGCGCAAGAGGAAGGAGAGCTATGCCATCTACATCTACAAGGTGCTGAAGCAGGTGCACCCTGACACGGGCATCTCGTCGAAGGCGATGAGCATCATGAACAGCTTCGTGAACGACATTTTCGAGCGCATTGCGGCCGAGGCTTCTCGGCTGGCGCACTACAACAAGCGCTCGACCATCACGTCCCGCGAGATCCAGACCGCTGTGCGGCTGTTGCTGCCTGGCGAGCTGGCCAAGCACGCCGTGAGCGAGGGCACGAAGGCGGTGACCAAGTACACGAGCTCCAAGTAAGGAGGTGGCTCTGGAATGGAAGGAAGGATGGAGAAGGCTCCTCCGTTGCGAGAGCGGCAAAACGGCCCTTTTCAGGGCCACCAACTTGCCTTTTGCGGGAAGGGCGGAATTGTTGTTGTTGTTTGTGTGGACGGCTGTGATGTATGTGTGCATTTTGATTGTGGGTGGGGGGGCGCGTCAAAGCGTGTTGCGCGGGGTACGGCCACGAGGTTGGTCGCCGTGGCGTGGAATGGTGGCACGCCTCGTTGGCGTGGTTTTTGACCCATTGGTGTTGTTGGTGTGTGTGTGTGTGTTACCCGTCTGCGAGGGGGGACTGTGCGATCGGCGACTTTTGTGTCACCGTAACGACGGCCGTTTGCGGGTTTGTTTTTTTGCACATCATACATGGCGAGGGTGAAATGTGAAATGTTTTTGTTTGGTTGTTTTTTTTTTTTTTTGCCGCCCACTATTCCCTTTGCTGTACGCCGAGTTTGACAATGGTGCGACGTAACTGCAGCGTGGAGGTGTGTGAGTGACGTTGAAATGAACGTGCCATTAAGACGCATTGTTGTTGTATTGTACTGTACGTGTACGGCGAACACGCACGATGATGTACCATTCGACTCTGATGTTTGATAGCCGTGTCTGACTGATTGCGTACGACGCACGCACACCGATGTCGTCATTCAAGATGCACGCGTGTCCAGTGCAGTACAGTAAGCGCGACGCTAGACGACGACGGCGGCGGCGGCGGCGGCGGCGGCGGTCGTTTGTTTGGCGAATGTCTGTACACGTGTTTGTCTGTGTCCATCCGGTGCGTATTTGTTTGTTTGAAAGTGTTTTGTGTGTCGGTGACGTGGTCCGATCCGTCGCCCCCTGAGTAACTGTCGATCGGCGCGATAGACGGGCGTCACGCAACTGAACCGAAGTCTTGGGCACACCCGTCATACTGTTGTACACCGTCGCGCTGAGAACGGTAACGAAAGGTTGACTTTGATCGGTCGAATGTCTGGGCAGAACGTGAGGAATGAGGCAAGAGTGCAAGGAGGGGGGGCAAAAGAGAGAGGAAGGGAAAAAGGGGAGAAACGCATTCGTAGAGCAACGGAACGTTCCCGTGTCGGAGGCGTATTGGAGCCGCACTGAAATGCGTTTAACGGCGGCGCGGCTGCAAGTGTCTGCCGTGGTGAACGTTACCTTTGACGGCTGCATTGGGCTTTGCCTTTGCTTTTGCTTTCGCTTTCGCTTTCCCGGATGTACGTAACGTTTGTTGATATGGTTCTGAGGAAGAGTGTATGACAGTGCCGTGCCGTCCATGTTCGTGTGCCCTCCCATTGTGTGTATGCTATTGTCTGTGTACGTGAATGATGTATGTAGGTGTTAGTGGACATGTTTTACCATTGGGGGGAAATGGATCGTCGATAGTTGCCGTCACTCTGTCACGGTCGAGATGACGCACCCTCCGTACAGAAAGGTGTCGAGAAAGTGAGTGTGTGTGTGCGTGCGTCCGTGAATTGGCAGTGTTTGGAGGTGGGCGTGCCCTGCATGTGGCCCGGAAGGCTGTTCGTTAGGCGGTAGTGTTGTGTGGACAGGGGAGGGGCATGCGTAACGCTGCTGGCATGGCATTTCGGGAGATGGGAGGGGGCAAACGAGGAGCGGCGGCCAAAGACGGGACGGGGAGGGGCGCGGTGTGGGTGGCTTGCGCCTGTGCTCGGCGTTGTGGTTTGTGCAAAAGAGGAGGAGAAAAACAATGTGAGTTGCCAGGGAGGGGAGCGGTGTTGTGTTGTGGTTGTCGTGGTGTAGCCGCAGACGCGGCTGTCAGTGAACGTGGCGAGACGGACGGATGCGCGGAGGGGCGGGGGCGGCGCATTTCGCCGGTGCCGTGCCATGCCTGAAAGCCGCGTGGTCGCTGTGTTGTTGGTGGCGTGGGGGCGAGGAGAGTACCGTACGGGTGTGCTTGTGCGCCGGAAATGGCACACTGCGCCCGCCCGTCTTGGAGGCTGATGGCTGTGGTGTGGAAATGGGGCGCGGTGATGTTGAAGCAGTTGAAGAACAGAAAAGAAACCAAGAAAACGGAAGGCGTGATGCGGCGGTGGTGGTGAGAGCGGGAAAAACAAAACAAAAAAAAAAGAAGGAAAAACAACGAGAAAACAAAAAGTCTATCAATATTAAAATGGAAATGGACCCAGGTATAACCTCCCTGCACAAATAGCAGAGAGTCCGATGATAATAAAAATGTGCCAGAATGTTAACGTCCCTACAAAACAAACCCAACGATAATATTAATGAAAGAGTGAACCGTATGTAACATTGCAACAGACATAATGAAACCTGATAAATTGTATAAGGGCAGCAGCGTTGACCTTTGGCCCTGTATTCAGAATAAAAAGAGCCAAAGATCGTTACCCCAATGAAAAAGACACTGAAACACGTATGTAACATAGTAGCGATGGCGAGACATTGTAGCATCTGTGACCAGAGAGTTTGCGCTGGACTGCGCGAGTGTTGCGAGCGGTTCTCAGTCAGTCAGTAGTCGTTGCGAGTCCGTAGCTATGTGTAGTTGAGGGCTGTACTCTGTCAGTAGTCGTCGCGTGCAGTACGCTAATAGTCGTCATGCAGAGCGGTCGGTCAGTAGTAGCAGCCGAGCGCGGTTGTGTGATGTAGGCGGTCGGCAACACTGGTCAAGATGGTGAATAAGGTATACTGTTAATTAATATAATCATTAGATAATGAAAAATTGTATTTATTGTAATTATTCTCCAACAAGTTCCCCAATAATAATTTTTATTTCAAAAGCATTTTTCAAACATTTAATTGTTTATTGAACTAAAGAGTTCGTTGCACTTCACATTTCATTCCACTTCTTTGAAGAAAAATGTCACTAAAATCACAAAAAAAGAGAATATTATTATTTGCAATGCAGTTCCTCCAAGCGCTGCGCAACAACCAGAGCAGAAATGTGACATCCATTTATTCGGAGGTAAGACTTTAATTCTGATTGTTTTGCACAGGGCCAAAGACCGATATTTCGGTTTAATTGAAGTTTCTTGTCACTGAACGGACTTTTTTAAATGTTGTGTGAAGACTTTATATTTGAGTCAGATTGCGAATTTCACATTTTTGTTGCCATTTTCAATACCTCTCATTGTGGGCGAGGTTACAATTAGCGCAATGTCCATTAGCATCCGTAAATAACATTGTCCATTATTTTAAATTTTGCTGGGAGGTTACAACACACACACACACACACAAAAAAAAAAAAAAAAAAAAAAAAAAAAAACAAAAAAAAACAAAAAAATTGCATTTATATCCGCTCCTCAATTGTAGATACCCCTTACACAGCTGTGTGCAATGAATGAGTGCTGGCTGGTAATTAATTGCACTCCTTGGAGGGAAATGCCATAGGAAGTAGTCTTTAAAAAGTGAATGTTTTTCGTTAAGAGACAAAAGTTACTTTAGAAAAAAAGTAATAGTGGGGCTTTTGTTGTTGAACAAAATAAGTACAATGAACATACGTTATCAGATTTGCGCAATGCAGCGTCACACCACCTTTTGATTATAACACAATAGACTATACATCGTCCCGAACCGTGACCAGAGTCGCGAGACGAGCAGAGCACGCCGCCGACGCCCGCTCAGTACAACCGTCCACCCGCTACTACTGTCGACCGACTACTACCTCTCCCGACTCGCGCTACAATATATATATAACAACTGTTCCTGGCGACCCGGTGCGTGCCACTACTGTCGTCTGGCGCGGTCCAAGCGCCGACTAGCAGCGATAAAGAACTCTCTGGTCAGACAGAGATGCTGTCATGCCTCGCCATCGCTCTGGTAATGAATACATACGTGTTGCAGCGTGCGTACCACCGGAACACGCAGTGGCGGAGCCAAAGACTGTGTTGTCGAGGTCGAGTGCGAGCGGGAAGAGAGGCAGCGTCGGCACGGAGATGCAAGCGAGCGCGAGACGCACGGGGGCTGCGGCGTGGCGCGTTTGCGGTCGGCGCCTTTGGTGGCAACGGCCGGGACAAGCAGCGGTGTATGGTGTGGTGCGGGGCGGACAGGGGCGGCGGTGGACGGGGAGGAGGCGGCGCGACGACGGCATGGGGGCGAAAACGGGACGGGGGACGGCGGATGTTGAGAGGCGTCACGCGCGGACAGGACACAGACACAGAGACACACAGATTGGAAAGGGAGGGTGCGCGGTAGTAGTTGGGAATGTGCGTACCGTGCGGGATGGGAGTGGGCGAGGAACACGGTCGTGGCCCCTGTTTTGGGTGCGTGTGATGACGTCGGTGTGTTGTGGGAAGGGAAGGTGCTGTGGCGGCGGCGCGTAATGGGCGTAGGCCGAAAAGAGAAAGGAACGTGGGCAGTGTGTTGGCAAGCGTCGGTTCGACTGCGACGTTGATGGGCAGGGCAGGGCAGGGCAGGGCAGGGCAGGGCAAGGTTAATGGTGGTAGGAGTAGGCGTGTGGGCGCAAAAAAATCTGCCGCTGCAGCGCGGTGCCGTAACCGCCATGGCGGGAAGGAGAGAGGGCCAAAGAAAGAAAGAAAGAAAGAAGAAAACAAAAAAAAAAAAAAAAAAGGAGGGGGGGGCGAAAGTGGAGAGGCGGTGGTGTGAGAAGGGCGGGGGCGGAAGGAAGGCAGGAAGGACAAGAGGCGAGGCGACGGCTTGCTTTGTGTATCGGTCGGTCTCTGGCTATGCTTCGTTTTCTGCAGCAGGGTCGGTGCGCGGCGTGGCTCGCGGCAGTGGGAACGCCTGGTGGCTGGACGGCCAGCAATGCGGTTGGATGGGCGGCCACAGCACCGCACCTGTGCCCGAGGAGGAGACGCTGGCGGCGGGCCCTGAGGTGAGGCCGGCTCGGCTGGGGCTGTGGATGTGTAGGTGTGCGCCGCTGCTGCAACAACGAGTAAAACGCGAGAAGAAGGGATGGCGGTAGAGAGAGAAAAAAAAAAACAAAAGGTCGTGTTGTGTTGATGCGCAGGCAGACGCGTACAGAGGGACGAGCCCGGTCTGCAGCAGGGTGTGGCCGTGCCGAGTGCAGAGCAGCGGCGGCTCGGTTCGGTTCGGCCCGGCCCGGCGGGCCGCGCTGTTGTCGCGGACGTGAGCGCCCCCTGGCGGGTGGCCGGAGGCGGCGCGGCGTGTTGGACGTGTGGCTGGTGGCAGTGCACAATTTGCGAGTGGCTGGCGGTGCGGTGTGGTGTGGCGTGGCGGTTGGCGCGTCGGGCGGCGGAGAGGTATGTGTTGCGGGCGCCCTTTGCTGCGCTGCGTCGTTGCGTGTGCCGTACAGGGCGGGCGCTTGTCGACTGTGTGGGCGGTGTGGCGAATTGGCGTGAAAACGGCTGCCGAGAGGTGTGTGGTAGCGAGCCGGTCGGTGGTGTCAGTGCGAAGGGGAATGTGCGTGCGTGTTTGGCGGTGTCGGTGTGCTTTTTGCGGCGTGAGAGTGGGAATTAGTGGGGCCGGCTGTTGTGTTGGTTCCTTGTGTCTTGTGTCGCGTAGCTTGATGGCAACGTGGAAGGACGCCGGTTTCGTTTTCGTTTCGAGCCTTGCGTGTGGTTGTCGACGTTGACTGGTTGGCGTGTGCCGATGCACGTGCATGTGTGGGTCGCGAGTGCGTTTTTGGCTGGCTGTGTGTGTGTGTGTGTGTGTGTGTGTGTGTGTGTGTGTTTTGGGGGGGAAGGGGGAGGCGGTGGTGAAAGTGCAGTCGTCGGGTGGGGCTGGGGCTGTGCGTCGTGGCGGAAAGGTGGTAGGTTGCGGGAAGCGAGCCCGTCGTTGACGGTGTCGCGTGAGTTGTGAATCGAGTGGGGCGCGGGGCGCGGGGCGCGGGACAGGAGCAGCGTGCCGCTGCGTCGTGGTCGTCAGCAGAGGCTGTGCGTGTGCTTGTCCTTTTTGTGGGCGGTTCGGTTCGTGCGAGGCGTTTTTGTTTTGTGTTGCCCTAGTTGTTAGTTTATTTTGTTTGTGTTTGTTATTTTGAGACGACGACTGGTTGGTGGCGTGCGCGCGAAGTGGCGGTGTGCGCTTCCCGTGTCGTTTGTGTTGTTTGGTTTTTTTGTTTTTGTGTGTTTTTTTTTTTTTTTTTTTTTTTTTTTTTTTTTTTTTTTTGCACTGGGCCCCGGTGGGTGGGTGCGTGTGTGTCGATTGCCGGCTGGCGAAAGGTGCGCCATCGGCGGGGTGGGTCGCCGGCACAAGTAGAGGCGGCGGCGTTGTTGTTGCTGTTGTTGTGTGGTGTTTGTTTTGTTCGGCTGTGTCGGCGAGCTGTGTTGCGGTGCGTGTGAATGGTGGTGCAAAAGTGCTGGCGTTGGGGCTGCGACTGCGACGGCGGCGAGCCGCGGGCGCGCCATTGATAGTGATGTTGTGAACAGCGGCTGTGTACGGTAGTGGTGTTGTTGTAGCACGACGTGCATCCGGGCCGGCGCGGAAAGCGCAGTTGCGGGCGGTTGCCCTTCGGTGCCAGCCATGTCGCGTGAGCGGCGGGTTGCTCTGGTGTCGACACGTGGTGCTCTGGGTTGTTGTGTGGTGCCCTTTGGCCGGTGGGGGTGGTTCGCGTGTGTCTCGTTCGCGCTCGGTGTCTGGTCGTGGTCGTGCTGCTCCCCCGTCTGTCGGCGGTTTCCGACGTCGTCTGTACGTTTTTGTTCGTTTGCGGCGTGCGTGCCGACGTCGTCCCGTCGCGACCTTTCAACCGAAAGTGTGGCGCCCGAAGGTGAACGAACGTAACCCTGACCTCGGCGCTTTACGCTGAGCCGAGCGAACCGAACCGAACCTAACCTGTGGTGTGGCGAGGTGAGCTCAGCCTGTGAGCCCCTAACGTCTACGTAAGGTAAGCTGTCCGGCTCACGCCTCACGTTTGAACGCTTTTTTAACCTACGTTTGACGCTTCTTAACCTAGCACTGACCCCTTAACCTAACGTGTAACCTAACCTAACCTAACCTCTGACGCCTGACGTGTTTGAATGCTTAACCTAAGTTTGACGCTTAACCTAACCCAAGTCCCCTTAACCTAACCCACGTCCACCTAACCTAACCTAACGTAGACGTGTAAACGTAATGTGTAACGCGTAACGTGTAAGGTCGGCTGTCGTGTGTGCTTGACGGCAGATTGGGTTGGTCTGTAGATTCGGATTGCGGTTTGCCTCGGTCGAGGGGTTGGGTCGGAAGCGGCGAGGGGCGGCGGCGCCTGTTGCGCAGGCGGCGTCCGTTTGCGGCGGGCAATTGGTGAGAAACGGCTGTGAATGTTGGCCGGCGAGAGGAGGAGGACGGCGCGCGATGTGGCCCGACGGCTGCGGGCCGATCGGGAAACGGCGGGAGGGCGACGGAAGGCGATGGGGCGGCGGAGGCGCGTTTGCACGGCCGTCATCGCCGCACGCCTCGGCTTGTGTGGCTGTGGCGCCGGCCGCGCTGGCCGGGCTGCCGCGGCGACGGTGTGGGAGTTTTGCCGAAGGTTTGGCCATTGTGGCGGGTCGTCGGCTGGGGCTGTGGGGGCGGCATTTGGGCGGGGGCGGCGATTCTCGGCGGGCCGACCCAGGCTGTAGCGCGCGGTAGCTGCAGTTTGGCCGTGGTTTGCGGCGCTGCCGTGGCGACTGGTTGGCGACTGTGGTGTGGCTGTGTGTAGCCCCATCCTCGGTGGTTTGAAAGGCGCGGGCGGTTGTGGCGCAGGTTTGGGGCTGCTCCGCACAGGCTGTCGGACGTTGGGCGGTAGCAAGCGCGGGAGGCGCGGCGCGGCGGCGCGCAGAGTGGCGGCCGCTCTCTCGGCCGTCCGCGCCCGCCCGCGACACTGGCTGGGCCTTGTGATTCTCTGCTCTGCTGCTGTGCTGTGCTTGCGTGCCTGCCGTCCCGCTCGCTCTCGCTGTGTGTTACGCGCGTCGTCGAAATGGCAGATCAGGCGGCTACGAACGAGACTGCTGCGGCACCCGCCGCCACCGGCACTACGAAGAAGGCCAAGTCTGCGTCGTCTGCGAAGAAGCCGCGCGCCAAGCCTGCGCACCCGCGCACCTCTGAGATGGTGACGGCCGCCATCAAGAGTCTGAAGGAGCGCGGCGGGTCGTCGCTGCAGGCGATCAAGAAGTACATAGCCGCGCACTACAAGCTGGACGCGGAGAAGCTGGCGCCGTTTATCAAGAAGTACCTCAAGTCGGCCGTCGTGGCGGGCGAGCTGGTGCAGACGAAGGGGAAGGGCGCGTCCGGCTCGTTCAAGCTTGCCGGCGCCGGCGGCGGCGGGGGGGCGGCCGAGGGCGGCAAGGCTCGTGCTGGCGGTGCCAAGAAGAAGCGCGCCGCTCCGGCCAGCAAGGAGAAGAAGGGCGCCCGTGCGGCCGGCGCAAAGAAGGCTGGTGGCGTGAAGGCGGCGACCGGTCGGAAGGCGGGCGCCGCCAAGAAGGCGTCTGCGGCGTCGGCCGCTCCCGCGGGTGCGAAGAAGGCGGCTGCGGCCAAGCCGGCCAAGGCCAAGTCGCCGTCGAAGGCGAAGAAGGCCGCCAAGGTTCCGACGAAGAAGCCGAAGGCGCCGCGCCCGAAGAAGGCGACGACGCCGTCTAAGGCGAAGGCTTCGCCCAAGAAGAAGAAGTAGAGTAGAGGAGAAAGAGATGGGAAAGGAAGGGTTTGGCGCTTGGCTCCGTCGTCCCCACCCCCCGTCGTCGTCTAGTGGCGCGCAAGAGACGCGCGGCCCAAAACGGCCCTTCTCAGGGCCATCAAAGCACGTCGGGGAAGGTTTTGATTGTCGTGTTGCGTTTGGTGTGGGGGTCTGTCTGTATGCCCGTGGGGATGCTGTTTGCGTGCCGCGGTGGTTGGATTGCGGGGGTCGGTGGCGGGTGTGGGCGGCGGTAGCGGTAAGCGGTGTTGTTGTTGTTGTCGTGGTTGATTGTCGCCGTGTTTGTGGCGGCGGCCGACGGTTGGTTTTCTGTCACGTTGTTGTTTTGTTTGAATACGTTGGTTGGCTTGCCTGCGTTCGTTCTTCTCGGATGTCTGTCGTCTTGTCGAGTCGTGTCTGGTCTTTGTTTTGTTCCTTTGTGTGTGTTATGTTTTGCAACGGGGGGCACGTTGAGATGTGGGAAGGAGTCGGCGGGGGATTTCGGTGGCGTGTAGAGCGAGCGAGCGCGCCTGCCTGGCCGTTGGCCGTCGGAGTGGAGTGCGGGTGTTTTTGTTTTTGTTTTCGAAACGAAAGCGGCGGCCGGCCAGCCACCCGTGCGGTGTGACGTCGGCCGTTGGGTATTGTGCGCCGGGGAGGGATGATGTGTGATTGTTGCGCGCTGCTAGCAGGCAGGCAGAGTGAGCGGGTGTGGCGGACGGACGGGAAGTGGTGGTTTTTGTTTTTGGGTTGCGGGGCGAGAGGCAGGCGACCGACAAAGGTTGCTCGCGACGGAGAGATGTTAGTGGCCCTGAAAAGGGCCGTTTTTGTTTGTGCGGTGCGGTGCGGTGCCGCGGCGCGGTTTAGGCGCGCTCGCCGCGGATGCGGCGCGCGAGCTGGATGTCCTTGGGCATGATGGTGACGCGCTTGGCGTGGATTGCGCACAGGTTGGTGTCTTCGAAGAGGCCGACGAGGTAGGCCTCGCTGGCCTCCTGCAGGGCCATGACTGCGGAGCTCTGGAAGCGCAGGTCGGTCTTGAAGTCCTGGGCGATCTCGCGCACTAGGCGCTGGAATGGCAGCTTGCGGATGAGCAGCTCTGTGCTCTTCTGGTAGCGCCTGATTTCTCGCAGGGCGACGGTGCCCGGCCTGTAGCGGTGGGGCTTCTTGACGCCTCCGGTGGCGGGCGCGCTCTTCCTCGCCGCCTTGGTGGCGAGCTGTTTGCGCGGCGCCTTTCCGCCGGTGGACTTGCGGGCCGTTTGCTTTGTGCGGGCCATGGCGGTAGCGGTAGCGGAGCGGCGTGCGTGGAGGTTAGGTGCGGCGCGGCGTCCGGTGCTGCCTTGACAACGGGCCCGCGCGCCTCCGTGCTGCGCTTATATGCCCTCGGTTGCGCGTGGTGGGGGGAGGGCGGGCCAGAGTCTATATAGGGGGGCGGCGGGCGCGCTGGGCGCAGACCGTAGCCGACTCTCCAGCCGCTGCAGCTGCTGTTTGTGCACGTTTTGCTTTGCCCGAGGAAGGAAGGATGACAGGCCGCGGCAAGGGAGGAAAGGGGCTCGGCAAGGGTGGCGCCAAGCGGCACCGCAAGGTGTTGCGCGACAACATCCAGGGCATCACGAAGCCCGCCATCCGCCGCCTGGCTCGCAGGGGCGGCGTGAAGCGCATCTCTGGTCTGATCTACGAGGAGACCCGCGGGGTGCTGAAGGTGTTCCTGGAGAACGTGATCCGCGACGCGGTGACGTACACTGAGCACGCCAAGCGCAAGACTGTGACGGCCATGGACGTGGTGTACGCCCTGAAGAGGCAGGGGCGCACCCTGTACGGTTTCGGCGGTTAGGCTGCGTCGCAGCGGGCGCTGGCCTTCCCGCGGCCGTGCTTGTGGGTGGGAGAGACTAGAAAACGGCCCTTTTCAGGGCCACCACACTGTTCGGAAGTTGAAAAGTGCGAAAGAGTCTGTGTTGTTGCTGCGTGTGTGCGCTGTGTTGTTTGTTTGTTTCTCTCTCTCTTTCTTTCTTTCCGTTTGTGAGCGACGTGATGTGACTGGGAGGGGAGAAGGAAAGGAAACGTGTCATGTGGCTGGCTGTGTGTGGAGCTGCTTCGTTTGTGTGTCTTTGTATCGATCGCGACGGAGATGGCGGGCTGTGTGTTGTTGTGCGAGAGGCGGTGATTATTTGCTTGCGTGGTTTGGCTCTGTGTGTTTGCGGCGGCGTTGGGGTTTCCGAGGCAAGGCGGCCGCATCAGCTGTTTCGTTCGTGTCGACGGCCGTTGCGCGCGGGAGTGGAGGGCGGTGTGTCGACACGCCTCCCTTTAACAATGGTCATTATTGCTGCCGTTGTCGTTTGGAAGGCGACTGCGACCGTGCAAAATGTGTGTGTGTGTGTGTGTTGGGCCACACGGGCTGTGTGGACGACAAGATGGCGGACGTGCGCCGGCGGCGGCTGTGCTGTGAAAGTGCAAAGTTAAAAAACAAAACAAGGTGCGGCGAGGACGACTGAAATTTTGCTTTGGACGTAGGTTTGTGTGGTGGCCCTGAAAAGGGCCGATTGTTGTGGGCCGAGCCGGCAAAGCGCGTTGCGTGCAGGGGAGCACGCGGCGGCTGCGATTGCCTGGCCTCCTTTAGGCCTTCTTCTCGGTCTTCTTTGGCAGCAGGACGGCCTGGATGTTGGGCAGGACACCACCCTGTGCGATGGTGACGCCCGACAGGAGCTTGTTGAGCTCCTCGTCGTTGCGGATGGCAAGCTGCAGGTGGCGCGGGATGATGCGCGTCTTCTTGTTGTCGCGGGCCGCGTTTCCGGCCAGCTCGAGCACCTCAGCCGCGAGGTACTCCATGACGGCGGCGAGGTAGACGGGCGCCCCGGCGCCGACGCGCTCTGCGTAGTTTCCCTTGCGCAGGAGGCGGTGGATTCTGCCGACCGGGAACTGGAGCCCAGCCCTGCTTGAGCGGGACTTTGACTTGCCCTTGACTTTGCCTCCCTTTCCGCGTCCGGACATGGCGATGGGCTAGCGACGGTGCACACGAAACGGAAACGAAAACGACCGGTGCGAGCGGCAGCGAGTCGAGCAGCGGAGTGCGTGCCGGCGCACACTCACTCACTCACTTTTACTGACGAGCAATCCTTGCTCGTGAAGGGCAGGGTGAGCATCTAGTGCTATTCCTGCTGATATTGACTTGTTGGTACTGGAGGGTACTAGCTTAATTCGGGCTGGCCTATCGGATGCGTAGCATCCTTTGGATGTTGGAAACCTAGTTTGTCTACGAAATCTGGATTTCGTAGACAGAATTGGATGAGTGCCTCCTTGGTCATCTTCTCTCCGAGCTTGCTGATCTCCAGGAATTCCTGGTAAGCTGGGAGCTGTTGTATTTCCGGACGAACTTGCCCCGGCGACGCACCCATTTCTGCGACCACAAAGATGTGTTCCCAGTCCGTGGGCGTGAAGACCGGGTGCTCGTTGATGATTTTCAGGTCCTTCCGCGATACCAGTCCTCTGAGGGCCTTGTTGCTCCTGACTGGTCCGTAGGGCTGGTGAGGAAGGGCCGGTTTCGTCCTGTCGGGTGGTGTGAATGGATAGGGGTTATCCAGGTGCGGGTATGTCCCGTCACGAAGAGACGCGGCGACCTTCTGCAGCACTGGCTGCACGCTGTCCGGCAAGGGGAGCGGCAGACATCCAGCCTCCTCTGCAGCAAGTGGGGGTGTCTCGGTGTGCGCCTCGTCGTCTTGTGCCTGCGGCTCGACCTCCCCGTCAGGAGGGACAGCAGGCTGCTCCACTTCCATGTCCGTGGGTGCCTCTACGTCGCTTGTCACGTCAACTGGCGGCGCGGGTGGCTCCGTTTGGGTGGAGGCGTCAACCCCCACGGGCCGACTCGCAGTGGAGCTGGCGGTGGGGGTAGGCGTCTTCTTGAGGACCCGCAGCTCCTCACGCAGCTGTTGCAGCTGGCGGTGAACAGCCACGAGTTCCTCCCTCATGGCGGCCCTCTCGGCCGCAAGGGCGGTGCGGAAGTCGGCCAGTGCGTCGTCCGTGGCGGCTTCGCGACGGCACGGTCCACCACCCCCGCGGGAACGGGGGGGTGAGACGTCCGTCTCGACGCCAGGAACCTCTGCAGGGCGTGGTGCGGCCATCTTGCCTCTGTAGCCCCGCACGTAGGCGCAGCTGCGCGAGTTTGCGGCGTGGGCACCGCCGCAATTCACGCACTTGGCAGCCGCGTCGCGGGGCTTGGTGCAGTTGCGTGTGTCGTGTGCCCCAGCACACTTCAGACACGCCAAAGTGCCCCTGCACACTTTAGCGATGTGCCCCATCCTTTGGCACTTAAAGCATTGCTGCTCAGTGCGCTGTTTCTTCTTGTGGCGCCGACTGCGTCCGCGGTCCTTCCCGATCGCATCGACCAGGAGCTCCAACGCGGCCGCAATCTTGCTGCCCTTCCTGCGTCCAGCCATGTCCGTCAGCGAGTGGAGGTGCGTGCGCGCCGGCTTCTTCTGCTGCCTCGTGTGCAACGTGCCTAGCGCTCCGTCCGCGGTCTCCGAACGGTCTGCGTGCGTGCGTGACAACGCGTGCGTGACAACAACGGGCGTGTGCGTGGTCTGCCCTCCACAACGGACGGGTCTGCGTGCACAACGCGTGCGGAGTGCGTGCCGGCGCAGCCGGGGTGGGGGTGCTTTATGGGCTCGGGTGCGGCGGCCGGTTGCGCGCGCGCCCCATTGGTCGGCGGCCGCAACAGGGCGAGCTGGTAAAGGTGCGGCGGCGGCTGGCGGCGGGTGCCACTGTGTGGGGAGACGCTGACTAGAGCGGAGCGCTTGGTACTGGTGTTGCTGCTGCCGTACGTTGGTTCGAGATGCCGCCCAAGACTAGCGGGAAGGCCGCCAAGAAGGCTGGCAAGGCGCAGAAGAACATTTCGAAGGGCGACAAGAAGAAGAAGCGCAAGAGGAAGGAGAGCTATGCCATCTACATCTACAAGGTGCTGAAGCAGGTGCACCCTGACACGGGCATCTCGTCGAAGGCGATGAGCATCATGAACAGCTTCGTGAACGACATTTTCGAGCGCATTGCGGCCGAGGCTTCTCGGCTGGCGCACTACAACAAGCGCTCGACCATCACGTCCCGCGAGATCCAGACCGCTGTGCGGCTGTTGCTGCCTGGCGAGCTGGCCAAGCACGCCGTGAGCGAGGGCACGAAGGCGGTGACCAAGTACACGAGCTCCAAGTAAGGAGGTGGCTCTGGAATGGAAGGAAGGATGGAGAAGGCTCCTTCGTTGCGAGAGCGGCAAAACGGCCCTTTTCAGGGCCACCAACTTGCCTTTTGCGGGAAGGGCGGAATTGTTGTTGTTGTTTGTGTGGACGGCTGTGATGTATGTGTGCATTTTGATTGTGGGTGGGGGGGCGCGTCAAAGCGTGTTGCGCGGGGTACGGCCACGAGGTTGGTCGCCGTGGCGTGGAATGGTGGCACGCCTCGTTGGCGTGGTTTTTGACCCATTGGTGTTGTTGGTGTGTGTGTGTGTGTTACCCGTCTGCGAGGGGGGACTGTGCGATCGGCGACTTTTGTGTCACCGTAACGACGGCCGTTTGCGGGTTTGTTTTTTTGCACATCATACATGGCGAGGGTGAAATGTGAAATGTTTTTGTTTGGTTGTTTTTTTTTTTTTTGCCGCCCACTATTCCCTTTGCTGTACGCCGAGTTTGACAATGGTGCGACGTAACTGCAGCGTGGAGGTGTGTGAGTGACGTTGAAATGAACGTGCCATTAAGACGCATTGTTGTTGTATTGTACTGTACGTGTACGGCGAACACGCACGATGATGTACCATTCGACTCTGATGTTTGATAGCCGTGTCTGACTGATTGCGTACGACGCACGCACACCGATGTCGTCATTCAAGATGCACGCGTGTCCAGTGCAGTACAGTAAGCGCGACGCTAGACGACGACGGCGGCGGCGGCGGCGGCGGCGGCGGTCGTTTGTTTGGCGAATGTCTGTACACGTGTTTGTCTGTGTCCATCCGGTGCGTATTTGTTTGTTTGAAAGTGTTTTGTGTGTCGGTGACGTGGTCCGATCCGTCGCCCCCTGAGTAACTGTCGATCGGCGCGATAGACGGGCGTCACGCAACTGAACCGAAGTCTTGGGCACACCCGTCATACTGTTGTACACCGTCGCGCTGAGAACGGTAACGAAAGGTTGACTTTGATCGGTCGAATGTCTGGGCAGAACGTGAGGAATGAGGCAAGAGTGCAAGGAGGGGGGGCAAAAGAGAGAGGAAGGGAAAAAGGGGAGAAACGCATTCGTAGAGCAACGGAACGTTCCCGTGTCGGAGGCGTATTGGAGCCGCACTGAAATGCGTTTAACGGCGGCGCGGCTGCAAGTGTCTGCCGTGGTGAACGTTACCTTTGACGGCTGCATTGGGCTTTGCCTTTGCTTTTGCTTTCGCTTTCGCTTTCCCGGATGTACGTAACGTTTGTTGATATGGTTCTGAGGAAGAGTGTATGACAGTGCCGTGCCGTCCATGTTCGTGTGCCCTCCCATTGTGTGTATGCTATTGTCTGTGTACGTGAATGATGTATGTAGGTGTTAGTGGACATGTTTTACCATTGGGGGGAAATGGATCGTCGATAGTTGCCGTCACTCTGTCACGGTCGAGATGACGCACCCTCCGTACAGAAAGGTGTCGAGAAAGTGAGTGTGTGTGTGCGTGCGTCCGTGAATTGGCAGTGTTTGGAGGTGGGCGTGCCCTGCATGTGGCCCGGAAGGCTGTTCGTTAGGCGGTAGTGTTGTGTGGACAGGGGAGGGGCATGCGTAACGCTGCTGGCATGGCATTTCGGGAGATGGGAGGGGGCAAACGAGGAGCGGCGGCCAAAGACGGGACGGGGAGGGGCGCGGTGTGGGTGGCTTGCGCCTGTGCTCGGCGTTGTGGTTTGTGCAAAAGAGGAGGAGAAAAACAATGTGAGTTGCCAGGGAGGGGAGCGGTGTTGTGTTGTGGTTGTCGTGGTGTAGCCGCAGACGCGGCTGTCAGTGAACGTGGCGAGACGGACGGATGCGCGGAGGGGCGGGGGCGGCGCATTTCGCCGGTGCCGTGCCATGCCTGAAAGCCGCGTGGTCGCTGTGTTGTTGGTGGCGTGGGGGCGAGGAGAGTACCGTACGGGTGTGCTTGTGCGCCGGAAATGGCACACTGCGCCCGCCCGTCTTGGAGGCTGATGGCTGTGGTGTGGAAATGGGGCGCGGTGATGTTGAAGCAGTTGAAGAACAGAAAAGAAACCAAGAAAACGGAAGGCGTGATGCGGCGGTGGTGGTGAGAGCGGGAAAAACAAAACAAAAAAAAAAGAAGGAAAAACAACGAGAAAACAAAAAGTCTATCAATATTAAAGTGGAAATGGACCCAGGTATAACCTCCCTGCACAAATAGCAGAGAGTCCGATGATAATAAAAATGTGCCAGAATGTTAACGTCCCTACAAAACAAACCCAACGATAATATTAATGAAAGAGTGAACCGTATGTAACATTGCAACAGACATAATGAAACCTGATAAATTGTATAAGGGCAGCAGCGTTGACCTTTGGCCCTGTATTCAGAATAAAAAGAGCCAAAGATCGTTACCCCAATGAAAAAGACACTGAAACACGTATGTAACATAGTAGCGATGGCGAGACATTGTAGCATCTGTGACCAGAGAGTTTGCGCTGGACTGCGCGAGTGTTGCGAGCGGTTCTCAGTCAGTCAGTAGTCGTTGCGAGTCCGTAGCTATGTGTAGTTGAGGGCTGTACTCTGTCAGTAGTCGTCGCGTGCAGTACGCTAATAGTCGTCATGCAGAGCGGTCGGTCAGTAGTAGCAGCCGAGCGCGGTTGTGTGATGTAGGCGGTCGGCAACACTGGTCAAGATGGTGAATAAGGTATACTGTTAATTAATATAATCATTAGATAATGAAAAATTGTATTTATTGTAATTATTCTCCAACAAGTTCCCCAATAATAATTTTTATTTCAAAAGCATTTTTCAAACATTTAATTGTTTATTGAACTAAAGAGTTCGTTGCACTTCACATTTCATTCCACTTCTTTGAAGAAAAATGTCACTAAAATCACAAAAAAAGAGAATATTATTATTTGCAATGCAGTTCCTCCAAGCGCTGCGCAACAACCAGAGCAGAAATGTGACATCCATTTATTCGGAGGTAAGACTTTAATTCTGATTGTTTTGCACAGGGCCAAAGACCGATATTTCGGTTTAATTGAAGTTTCTTGTCACTGAACGGACTTTTTTAAATGTTGTGTGAAGACTTTATATTTGAGTCAGATTGCGAATTTCACATTTTTGTTGCCATTTTCAATACCTCTCATTGTGGGCGAGGTTACAATTAGCGCAATGTCCATTAGCATCCGTAAATAACATTGTCCATTATTTTAAATTTTGCTGGGAGGTTACAACACACACACACACACACAAAAAAAAAAAAAAAAAAAACAAAAAAAAACAAAAAAAAACAAAAAAATTGCATTTATATCCGCTCCTCAATTGTAGATACCCCTTACACAGCTGTGTGCAATGAATGAGTGCTGGCTGGTAATTAATTGCACTCCTTGGAGGGAAATGCCATAGGAAGTAGTCTTTAAAAAGTGAATGTTTTTCGTTAAGAGACAAAAGTTACTTTAGAAAAAAAGTAATAGTGGGGCTTTTGTTGTTGAACAAAATAAGTACAATGAACATACGTTATCAGATTTGCGCAATGCAGCGTCACACCACCTTTTGATTATAACACAATAGACTATACATCGTCCCGAACCGTGACCAGAGTCGCGAGAAGCAGAGCACGCCGCCGACGCCCGCTCAGTACAACCGTCCACCCGCTACTACTGTCGACCGACTACTACCTCTCCCGACTCGCGCTACAATATATATATAACAACTGTTCCTGGCGACCCGGTGCGTGCCACTACTGTCGTCTGGCGCGGTCCAAGCGCCGACTAGCAGCGATAAAGAACTCTCTGGTCAGACAGAGATGCTGTCATGCCTCGCCATCGCTCTGGTAATGAATACATACGTGTTGCAGCGTGCGTACCACCGGAACACGCAGTGGCGGAGCCAAAGACTGTGTTGTCGAGGTCGAGTGCGAGCGGGAAGAGAGGCAGCGTCGGCACGGAGATGCAAGCGAGCGCGAGACGCACGGGGGCTGCGGCGTGGCGCGTTTGCGGTCGGCGCCTTTGGTGGCAACGGCCGGGACAAGCAGCGGTGTATGGTGTGGTGCGGGGCGGACAGGGGCGGCGGTGGACGGGGAGGAGGCGGCGCGACGACGGCATGGGGGCGAAAACGGGACGGGGGACGGCGGATGTTGAGAGGCGTCACGCGCGGACAGGACACAGACACAGAGACACACAGATTGGAAAGGGAGGGTGCGCGGTAGTAGTTGGGAATGTGCGTACCGTGCGGGATGGGAGTGGGCGAGGAACACGGTCGTGGCCCCTGTTTTGGGTGCGTGTGATGACGTCGGTGTGTTGTGGGAAGGGAAGGTGCTGTGGCGGCGGCGCGTAATGGGCGTAGGCCGAAAAGAGAAAGGAACGTGGGCAGTGTGTTGGCAAGCGTCGGTTCGACTGCGACGTTGATGGGCAGGGCAGGGCAGGGCAGGGCAGGGCAGGGCAAGGTTAATGGTGGTAGGAGTAGGCGTGTGGGCGCAAAAAAATCTGCCGCTGCAGCGCGGTGCCGTAACCGCCATGGCGGGAAGGAGAGAGGGCCAAAGAAAGAAAGAAAGAAAGAAGAAAACAAAAAAAAAAAAAAAAAGGAGGGGGGGGCGAAAGTGGAGAGGCGGTGGTGTGAGAAGGGCGGGGGCGGAAGGAAGGCAGGAAGGACAAGAGGCGAGGCGACGGCTTGCTTTGTGTATCGGTCGGTCTCTGGCTATGCTTCGTTTTCTGCAGCAGGGTCGGTGCGCGGCGTGGCTCGCGGCAGTGGGAACGCCTGGTGGCTGGACGGCCAGCAATGCGGTTGGATGGGCGGCCACAGCACCGCACCTGTGCCCGAGGAGGAGACGCTGGCGGCGGGCCCTGAGGTGAGGCCGGCTCGGCTGGGGCTGTGGATGTGTAGGTGTGCGCCGCTGCTGCAACAACGAGTAAAACGCGAGAAGAAGGGATGGCGGTAGAGAGAGAAAAAAAAAAACAAAAGGTCGTGTTGTGTTGATGCGCAGGCAGACGCGTACAGAGGGACGAGCCCGGTCTGCAGCAGGGTGTGGCCGTGCCGAGTGCAGAGCAGCGGCGGCTCGGTTCGGTTCGGCCCGGCCCGGCGGGCCGCGCTGTTGTCGCGGACGTGAGCGCCCCCTGGCGGGTGGCCGGAGGCGGCGCGGCGTGTTGGACGTGTGGCTGGTGGCAGTGCACAATTTGCGAGTGGCTGGCGGTGCGGTGTGGTGTGGCGTGGCGGTTGGCGCGTCGGGCGGCGGAGAGGTATGTGTTGCGGGCGCCCTTTGCTGCGCTGCGTCGTTGCGTGTGCCGTACAGGGCGGGCGCTTGTCGACTGTGTGGGCGGTGTGGCGAATTGGCGTGAAAACGGCTGCCGAGAGGTGTGTGGTAGCGAGCCGGTCGGTGGTGTCAGTGCGAAGGGGAATGTGCGTGCGTGTTTGGCGGTGTCGGTGTGCTTTTTGCGGCGTGAGAGTGGGAATTAGTGGGGCCGGCTGTTGTGTTGGTTCCTTGTGTCTTGTGTCGCGTAGCTTGATGGCAACGTGGAAGGACGCCGGTTTCGTTTTCGTTTCGAGCCTTGCGTGTGGTTGTCGACGTTGACTGGTTGGCGTGTGCCGATGCACGTGCATGTGTGGGTCGCGAGTGCGTTTTTGGCTGGCTGTGTGTGTGTGTGTGTGTGTGTGTGTGTGTGTGTGTGTTTTGGGGGGGAAGGGGGAGGCGGTGGTGAAAGTGCAGTCGTCGGGTGGGGCTGGGGCTGTGCGTCGTGGCGGAAAGGTGGTAGGTTGCGGGAAGCGAGCCCGTCGTTGACGGTGTCGCGTGAGTTGTGAATCGAGTGGGGCGCGGGGCGCGGGGCGCGGGACAGGAGCAGCGTGCCGCTGCGTCGTGGTCGTCAGCAGAGGCTGTGCGTGTGCTTGTCCTTTTTGTGGGCGGTTCGGTTCGTGCGAGGCGTTTTTGTTTTGTGTTGCCCTAGTTGTTAGTTTATTTTGTTTGTGTTTGTTATTTTGAGACGACGACTGGTTGGTGGCGTGCGCGCGAAGTGGCGGTGTGCGCTTCCCGTGTCGTTTGTGTTGTTTGGTTTTTTTGTTTTTGTGTGTTTTTTTTTTTTTTTTTTTTTTTTTTTTTTTTTTTTTTTTTTTTGCACTGGGCCCCGGTGGGTGGGTGCGTGTGTGTCGATTGCCGGCTGGCGAAAGGTGCGCCATCGGCGGGGTGGGTCGCCGGCACAAGTAGAGGCGGCGGCGTTGTTGTTGCTGTTGTTGTGTGGTGTTTGTTTTGTTCGGCTGTGTCGGCGAGCTGTGTTGCGGTGCGTGTGAATGGTGGTGCAAAAGTGCTGGCGTTGGGGCTGCGACTGCGACGGCGGCGAGCCGCGGGCGCGCCATTGATAGTGATGTTGTGAACAGCGGCTGTGTACGGTAGTGGTGTTGTTGTAGCACGACGTGCATCCGGGCCGGCGCGGAAAGCGCAGTTGCGGGCGGTTGCCCTTCGGTGCCAGCCATGTCGCGTGAGCGGCGGGTTGCTCTGGTGTCGACACGTGGTGCTCTGGGTTGTTGTGTGGTGCCCTTTGGCCGGTGGGGGTGGTTCGCGTGTGTCTCGTTCGCGCTCGGTGTCTGGTCGTGGTCGTGCTGCTCCCCCGTCTGTCGGCGGTTTCCGACGTCGTCTGTACGTTTTTGTTCGTTTGCGGCGTGCGTGCCGACGTCGTCCCGTCGCGACCTTTCAACCGAAAGTGTGGCGCCCGAAGGTGAACGAACGTAACCCTGACCTCGGCGCTTTACGCTGAGCCGAGCGAACCGAACCGAACCTAACCTGTGGTGTGGCGAGGTGAGCTCAGCCTGTGAGCCCCTAACGTCTACGTAAGGTAAGCTGTCCGGCTCACGCCTCACGTTTGAACGCTTTTTTAACCTACGTTTGACGCTTCTTAACCTAGCACTGACCCCTTAACCTAACGTGTAACCTAACCTAACCTAACCTCTGACGCCTGACGTGTTTGAATGCTTAACCTAAGTTTGACGCTTAACCTAACCCAAGTCCCCTTAACCTAACCCACGTCCACCTAACCTAACCTAACGTAGACGTGTAAACGTAATGTGTAACGCGTAACGTGTAAGGTCGGCTGTCGTGTGTGCTTGACGGCAGATTGGGTTGGTCTGTAGATTCGGATTGCGGTTTGCCTCGGTCGAGGGGTTGGGTCGGAAGCGGCGAGGGGCGGCGGCGCCTGTTGCGCAGGCGGCGTCCGTTTGCGGCGGGCAATTGGTGAGAAACGGCTGTGAATGTTGGCCGGCGAGAGGAGGAGGACGGCGCGCGATGTGGCCCGACGGCTGCGGGCCGATCGGGAAACGGCGGGAGGGCGACGGAAGGCGATGGGGCGGCGGAGGCGCGTTTGCACGGCCGTCATCGCCGCACGCCTCGGCTTGTGTGGCTGTGGCGCCGGCCGCGCTGGCCGGGCTGCCGCGGCGACGGTGTGGGAGTTTTGCCGAAGGTTTGGCCATTGTGGCGGGTCGTCGGCTGGGGCTGTGGGGGCGGCATTTGGGCGGGGGCGGCGATTCTCGGCGGGCCGACCCAGGCTGTAGCGCGCGGTAGCTGCAGTTTGGCCGTGGTTTGCGGCGCTGCCGTGGCGACTGGTTGGCGACTGTGGTGTGGCTGTGTGTAGCCCCATCCTCGGTGGTTTGAAAGGCGCGGGCGGTTGTGGCGCAGGTTTGGGGCTGCTCCGCACAGGCTGTCGGACGTTGGGCGGTAGCAAGCGCGGGAGGCGCGGCGCGGCGGCGCGCAGAGTGGCGGCCGCTCTCTCGGCCGTCCGCGCCCGCCCGCGACACTGGCTGGGCCTTGTGATTCTCTGCTCTGCTGCTGTGCTGTGCTTGCGTGCCTGCCGTCCCGCTCGCTCTCGCTGTGTGTTACGCGCGTCGTCGAAATGGCAGATCAGGCGGCTACGAACGAGACTGCTGCGGCACCCGCCGCCACCGGCACTACGAAGAAGGCCAAGTCTGCGTCGTCTGCGAAGAAGCCGCGCGCCAAGCCTGCGCACCCGCGCACCTCTGAGATGGTGACGGCCGCCATCAAGAGTCTGAAGGAGCGCGGCGGGTCGTCGCTGCAGGCGATCAAGAAGTACATAGCCGCGCACTACAAGCTGGACGCGGAGAAGCTGGCGCCGTTTATCAAGAAGTACCTCAAGTCGGCCGTCGTGGCGGGCGAGCTGGTGCAGACGAAGGGGAAGGGCGCGTCCGGCTCGTTCAAGCTTGCCGGCGCCGGCGGCGGCGGGGGGGCGGCCGAGGGCGGCAAGGCTCGTGCTGGCGGTGCCAAGAAGAAGCGCGCCGCTCCGGCCAGCAAGGAGAAGAAGGGCGCCCGTGCGGCCGGCGCAAAGAAGGCTGGTGGCGTGAAGGCGGCGACCGGTCGGAAGGCGGGCGCCGCCAAGAAGGCGTCTGCGGCGTCGGCCGCTCCCGCGGGTGCGAAGAAGGCGGCTGCGGCCAAGCCGGCCAAGGCCAAGTCGCCGTCGAAGGCGAAGAAGGCCGCCAAGGTTCCGACGAAGAAGCCGAAGGCGCCGCGCCCGAAGAAGGCGACGACGCCGTCTAAGGCGAAGGCTTCGCCCAAGAAGAAGAAGTAGAGTAGAGGAGAAAGAGATGGGAAAGGAAGGGTTTGGCGCTTGGCTCCGTCGTCCCCACCCCCCGTCGTCGTCTAGTGGCGCGCAAGAGACGCGCGGCCCAAAACGGCCCTTCTCAGGGCCATCAAAGCACGTCGGGGAAGGTTTTGATTGTCGTGTTGCGTTTGGTGTGGGGGTCTGTCTGTATGCCCGTGGGGATGCTGTTTGCGTGCCGCGGTGGTTGGATTGCGGGGGTCGGTGGCGGGTGTGGGCGGCGGTAGCGGTAAGCGGTGTTGTTGTTGTTGTCGTGGTTGATTGTCGCCGTGTTTGTGGCGGCGGCCGACGGTTGGTTTTCTGTCACGTTGTTGTTTTGTTTGAATACGTTGGTTGGCTTGCCTGCGTTCGTTCTTCTCGGATGTCTGTCGTCTTGTCGAGTCGTGTCTGGTCTTTGTTTTGTTCCTTTGTGTGTGTTATGTTTTGCAACGGGGGGCACGTTGAGATGTGGGAAGGAGTCGGCGGGGGATTTCGGTGGCGTGTAGAGCGAGCGAGCGCGCCTGCCTGGCCGTTGGCCGTCGGAGTGGAGTGCGGGTGTTTTTGTTTTTGTTTTCGAAACGAAAGCGGCGGCCGGCCAGCCACCCGTGCGGTGTGACGTCGGCCGTTGGGTATTGTGCGCCGGGGAGGGATGATGTGTGATTGTTGCGCGCTGCTAGCAGGCAGGCAGAGTGAGCGGGTGTGGCGGACGGACGGGAAGTGGTGGTTTTTGTTTTTGGGTTGCGGGGCGAGAGGCAGGCGACCGACAAAGGTTGCTCGCGACGGAGAGATGTTAGTGGCCCTGAAAAGGGCCGTTTTTGTTTGTGCGGTGCGGTGCGGTGCCGCGGCGCGGTTTAGGCGCGCTCGCCGCGGATGCGGCGCGCGAGCTGGATGTCCTTGGGCATGATGGTGACGCGCTTGGCGTGGATTGCGCACAGGTTGGTGTCTTCGAAGAGGCCGACGAGGTAGGCCTCGCTGGCCTCCTGCAGGGCCATGACTGCGGAGCTCTGGAAGCGCAGGTCGGTCTTGAAGTCCTGGGCGATCTCGCGCACTAGGCGCTGGAATGGCAGCTTGCGGATGAGCAGCTCTGTGCTCTTCTGGTAGCGCCTGATTTCTCGCAGGGCGACGGTGCCCGGCCTGTAGCGGTGGGGCTTCTTGACGCCTCCGGTGGCGGGCGCGCTCTTCCTCGCCGCCTTGGTGGCGAGCTGTTTGCGCGGCGCCTTTCCGCCGGTGGACTTGCGGGCCGTTTGCTTTGTGCGGGCCATGGCGGTAGCGGTAGCGGAGCGGCGTGCGTGGAGGTTAGGTGCGGCGCGGCGTCCGGTGCTGCCTTGACAACGGGCCCGCGCGCCTCCGTGCTGCGCTTATATGCCCTCGGTTGCGCGTGGTGGGGGGAGGGCGGGCCAGAGTCTATATAGGGGGGCGGCGGGCGCGCTGGGCGCAGACCGTAGCCGACTCTCCAGCCGCTGCAGCTGCTGTTTGTGCACGTTTTGCTTTGCCCGAGGAAGGAAGGATGACAGGCCGCGGCAAGGGAGGAAAGGGGCTCGGCAAGGGTGGCGCCAAGCGGCACCGCAAGGTGTTGCGCGACAACATCCAGGGCATCACGAAGCCCGCCATCCGCCGCCTGGCTCGCAGGGGCGGCGTGAAGCGCATCTCTGGTCTGATCTACGAGGAGACCCGCGGGGTGCTGAAGGTGTTCCTGGAGAACGTGATCCGCGACGCGGTGACGTACACTGAGCACGCCAAGCGCAAGACTGTGACGGCCATGGACGTGGTGTACGCCCTGAAGAGGCAGGGGCGCACCCTGTACGGTTTCGGCGGTTAGGCTGCGTCGCAGCGGGCGCTGGCCTTCCCGCGGCCGTGCTTGTGGGTGGGAGAGACTAGAAAACGGCCCTTTTCAGGGCCACCACACTGTTCGGAAGTTGAAAAGTGCGAAAGAGTCTGTGTTGTTGCTGCGTGTGTGCGCTGTGTTGTTTGTTTGTTTCTCTCTCTCTTTCTTTCTTTCCGTTTGTGAGCGACGTGATGTGACTGGGAGGGGAGAAGGAAAGGAAACGTGTCATGTGGCTGGCTGTGTGTGGAGCTGCTTCGTTTGTGTGTCTTTGTATCGATCGCGACGGAGATGGCGGGCTGTGTGTTGTTGTGCGAGAGGCGGTGATTATTTGCTTGCGTGGTTTGGCTCTGTGTGTTTGCGGCGGCGTTGGGGTTTCCGAGGCAAGGCGGCCGCATCAGCTGTTTCGTTCGTGTCGACGGCCGTTGCGCGCGGGAGTGGAGGGCGGTGTGTCGACACGCCTCCCTTTAACAATGGTCATTATTGCTGCCGTTGTCGTTTGGAAGGCGACTGCGACCGTGCAAAATGTGTGTGTGTGTGTGTGTTGGGCCACACGGGCTGTGTGGACGACAAGATGGCGGACGTGCGCCGGCGGCGGCTGTGCTGTGAAAGTGCAAAGTTAAAAAACAAAACAAGGTGCGGCGAGGACGACTGAAATTTTGCTTTGGACGTAGGTTTGTGTGGTGGCCCTGAAAAGGGCCGATTGTTGTGGGCCGAGCCGGCAAAGCGCGTTGCGTGCAGGGGAGCACGCGGCGGCTGCGATTGCCTGGCCTCCTTTAGGCCTTCTTCTCGGTCTTCTTTGGCAGCAGGACGGCCTGGATGTTGGGCAGGACACCACCCTGTGCGATGGTGACGCCCGACAGGAGCTTGTTGAGCTCCTCGTCGTTGCGGATGGCAAGCTGCAGGTGGCGCGGGATGATGCGCGTCTTCTTGTTGTCGCGGGCCGCGTTTCCGGCCAGCTCGAGCACCTCAGCCGCGAGGTACTCCATGACGGCGGCGAGGTAGACGGGCGCCCCGGCGCCGACGCGCTCTGCGTAGTTTCCCTTGCGCAGGAGGCGGTGGATTCTGCCGACCGGGAACTGGAGCCCAGCCCTGCTTGAGCGGGACTTTGACTTGCCCTTGACTTTGCCTCCCTTTCCGCGTCCGGACATGGCGATGGGCTAGCGACGGTGCACACGAAACGGAAACGAAAACGACCGGTGCGAGCGGCAGCGAGTCGAGCAGCGGAGTGCGTGCCGGCGCAGCCGCCTACTGCATTTGAGCTTCCTCACTTTTAAGGAGAGCGTATGTAATGGAGGGTGTTGTCCTTCTGGACATTTCCTCCTCTGTGCCGGCGCAGCCTGCTGCACTCATCTTTTGCTTTCCCCTCTTTGGGGAAGTGTGAGGGGGAGTCTGTAGCCTTTCGGCTTTTACTCCCCTGTGAACGTGTGTGTGTGATTTTTCTATAGTTTTTGGTGTCTGTGATTTGTGATGATTGTTGTGAGTGTGTCTGGTACTTGCCTGAGGTAGGCGAGAGTTTGGTGTTATATGGGATGGAACAGGATGATGGATTGGGTGTTGGGATTTTCTCTTCGACTTAGTCGTCGAAGATCGTCATAGGGCGCTTGTGTTTATCGCGGGACATGTCATACCGACCTAGGGAGTGGATGAGTGCGTTTCCGGATCTGGAAGAACCCTCGTAGAAGGCCCTTGCCAGATCCTGGAAACGCTCTCTCAGGAGTGGGATTTCGGCTGCGGCGTGCAGGTCGTCTGTAGGGAACCCAAGAGGTAAGTGTAGTGCCCTTCTGAGGGCGCGGTTCTGCAGCCTCTGGAGTTTGTCCAGGTGCTGCTTTGCCGCGTATCCCCAGACAGGGCACGCATACTCCATTACTGGCCGGATCAGGGCCTGGTAGACATTTACTGCTACTGGGTAGGGAAGGGAGCTGGTTGTGTTCAGGATAGGATATAGGATGGACATTCTGGCGCAGGCCTTCCTGTGGACCTCGTCTATGTGGGGTTTCCACGTAAGACGAGAGTCCAAGGTTACGCCAAGGTACTTGGCGGTTCTGCGCCAGGGGAGTTGGGTTCCATTTAGGTGGAGGTGGAGGGGGGGACGTTGAGGAGGTTCGCGCCTTCCGAGCCTGCGGGTAATCAGCATTGCCTGCGTCTTCTCCGAGTTGATGGTGATGCGCCAGCGACGGGCCCAGGTTTCTGTGTCATCTAAAACCCTTTGTAGCCTACGAATGACCAGGTCCTTGTTCGCATTTCTCGTGTAGAAGGCTGTGTCGTCTGCGTACTGCGCGGTGTGCACCAGGGGGGCCGTCGGAGTGTCCGCAGTGTACAAGCTGTACAATACGGGCCCCAGGACCGATCCCTGTGGCACCCCCGCACGAATACGCCTTCTGGTGGAGGTGGCAGTTTCTACTTTGACGGAGAATGTCCTATTCGCGAGGTAGCTCTTGATTAGCTGAACTATGCTCCCTGGAAACCCTTGTGAGTACAACTTGTAGAGTAGCCCTCTATGCCATACTGAATCAAAGGCTTTGGCTACGTCTAGTAGCACTATCCCGCAGTAGCCTCTGTGGTTGAAGCCCTCTGTGGCTGCTTCAACCATTCTCATGACCTGTTGTGGGGCAGAGTGGTTCTGCCGGAATCCAAATTGGAAATCCGGCAGAATTTGCTCTCTGGTAATATGTTCTTGTATGGGTTTTAGCAGGAGGCGCTCATAGATCTTGCTGAGTGTTGGCAAGAGGCTAATCGGCCTGTAGTGCTGCGGGAATAGAGGGTCTTTTCCTGGTTTGTGTATCGCGACCACTTCCGCATGTTTCCAGCAAGCTGGGAACTCGCGGGAACGAGTAATCTCGTTGAGGACGTTCGCGAGGTGTGTGATCGCTGTGGGTGGGAGTTTTTTGACTAACTGGTTTGTGACACTGTCGTGCCCTGGCGCCTTTTTTGTAGGGAGGGACCTGATTACTCTTGCCACGTCCTCGGGGGCAAAAAGTATGGGTTCGTCCTCTGGGTCCTCCTCAGCATTGAGGAAGACGGCCAGTTGACGACTGACTACCTCTTCATGCTCTTCATCCTCGGGTTCTGCCGTTTGAAACTGCTTCTCGAAGGAGTCGGCGAGGGCGTTGGCCTTCTCAGCATTGCTGTAGACCAGTCCCCGCTCGCCGTGCAGTGGCGGCATCCTAGCGCGTCTTTTTGTGAATTGTTTGGTTGCTTGCCAAAGTGTATGATCGTCTACTTTGAGAGCTGTGAGGCGGTTTTGCCATTGCTGGTTTCTGTGCTCATTGAGCGCTACCTTCAGTTCTCTCTGTAGACGATTGAGCAGCCTCCTGGTGGCCTGATTTCTGGTGATCTTCCACTCTTTTGCCACCCTGTTCTTGTGTCGAATTTGAGCTAACAAGTGTTCCGGGAGCTGTATTTGTGGCGGTGGGCCATCCCTTTGTGGAGGGGTGGCTTCTTCCGCTGCCTGCAGGATGGTGCCTGTTAGGTCTTGTAGCGCTTGTTCTACTGTTTCGGCAGTAGGTGGCGGAGCGCGAGCGATATCAGAGGCGACAGTTTCTTGGTATCGCTCCCAGTCTGTACGTTTGTACGACGTCTGGTACCGTGGGAGTGCTACCCATTCTCCCACATCGACTTCTAGAATCACTGGGTTGTGGTCGGAGGACATTCTGTTGATTGTCCTCGCGGTCACAAATCCTGCGATCCTCCTGGTGAGAGCTATGTCTAACACATCGGGCCTGCTTCCGTTTTTCGGAAAATGTGTGGGCTCGACTGGACCCCATGTTTCGAAGTGGTGGGTGCGCGCTAGTTGTTGCAGTTTGGCGCCTGCTCTGGAGGTTACTCTAGAATTCCAGTCAGGGTGTTTGGCATTGAAGTCTCCCCCTATTACGAGTTTGCCTTCAATTTGCCCTAGAGCAGCTATGTCTCCCTCATCTATCTGGTCATGCGGGGGTCGGTAGACTGCAACAATTGTTAGGGGTCCAGTGGCTGTGGTTACTTCCACCGCCACTGCTTCGATTTTGTTGGTAGCTGGTAAGAATACCTGGTGGTGGGGGATCCCTCTTTTTACATATATGGCCACTCCTCCGCCTTGGGTTGGCCTGTCTTTACGGTAGCTAACGTAATTGGGAACTGTCGCTCTTACTCCCGGTTTTAGGTGGGTTTCCCCCATCATGCATATGTCGATGGAGAACTCCTTCATGAGTTCTCGGAACTCGACCTCTTGATTAACAATGCCGTCTGCGTTAAAGACGCACATTGTCAGGCCTTGGATGTTTGGTCGTCTATCCATGATGGGGTTTTGATATTACTGAGGAAGTCGCAGAGGGGAGCGACTGCTGGACTGTTGCCTGAAGGGCAGCGAGGACCTGTGTGTTCTGCTTTTGGGCCTCCCTGAATTCCTTCATCATTTCCATGACGAGGTTCATGGTCTGCACCATTACGCCTAACAACTGATCCATGGGGGGGAAGTGTGTCTGGGGTTTCCTAGGGCCTTCTCCGTCAAGTTGGACCTGGTCGTTGTTGCTGTGAATTACCCGGTGTTGTTCTTGTGTTGGTGTCTGATGTTGTGGTGGTTGGGCAATGCTTTCGTGGTTCCTCGGGGGAGAGACCACTTCCGCATATGTTGCCCTTGGTGTGTCTGGCCTTGGTTTTACCCAGGCCTTGTCTGTGTGTGTTGTCATGTTTTGGTTTCTTGTGTGTCTGGGTGGGTTCATGGAGTTTTCTTTTCGTGTGTGGGGGGCGGCCTTTGCGCCCTTTGCCTGCTGTGTGTGTCTTTTATGGACCTCGCAGCCTTGGTAACCCGCTGTGTGGTTTTTGCCACACAGCGCGCACCTTATTTGCGGGTCCGTGTGTTTAATGTTGCACGTTCGCGTGTCATGGGCCTCGGCGCATTTTCTGCACCTCACTGCCATTGAGCAGTGTGCCGCAATATGGTTGAGGCCCTGACATCTGAAGCACTGCACCGTCCTGTTTTTGCGGCGCAGTGGTTCAGTGGTCACAGGGACCGCCAGAATCGCCTTAATGTCCCTTTTGTTCTGTGGGACGTCTGGCAGTGTGACCTGATACAGGGGCCATTTGCTGCCTATGTGTCCCATCTGTTGGACCGCCTTGACGATGTACCCCTGGGCAGTCAGGTCTGTTTTGATCGCCTGGGGGGCCACTCGTCTCGGCAGGTCCCTGATGACAATGTTTCTATTGCGTGTTTTCGTTGTGGGGAAAGTGTAGTGGGGTATGTTTTTGCTGTTCAGAAGTGTTTTTATTGTGGTGTAGTGCTCAAGTGTTAATAATGTTATTTTTATATTGTCACCACCAGCAGGTTTTGCTTTGAAATTGCCTCCCCCGATTGCTGTTTTTAGCATCTCGAAGAGTTCCTCGTAATTCCGAGTGAACTCCGCGACGATCGGAGGGAGGTGGTGGGTGACCTGGTTTTGTGTTTGCGTTGTTGTGTCTTGTGGTGTCTCAGGCTCATCGGCCACCGCCTGGAACCTGTTCGGGGTGGGTTCCACTCCCCGGGCCGGCGGGAGCCTCGGCTGGCGGAAGGTTTTCCTCGCCAGCACGAAACCATCCGCATCCTGCCCGGTTACGCGGTTCCCTTCCAGTGCCAGCGTTTCCTGGTCCCCTCCTAGGACGACGACAGGTGCTGTCGGGGGCGCTTGCTCCTCAGAGGGTGTTGAAGTGGTTGGGGTGGTGGAGTGCTTTTTCCCCTTGGAGTGCTTCTCCTTTTTGTCCTTCCTGACACGCCGCTGCTTGGAAGTGGTGGACTTGAGTGGGGGGGATTTAAGGAACTGGGATCGGGTAGGGGGTTGGGTGGCAGTTGCGGGTTTGGGAAGGATTTTTGTCGGTTGACTGGGCTTCTGCTTGCCATTTAGGTTGCGGATATGGTCAGCGAGGAGGCCACAGCTGCTGGCAAGCAGGAGAGGGCTGAGGAGAGGGGAGGGAGGGGCGGGATCGCAAATACTGACTACGTATTTGTTTGTTTGTGTGTTGTGTGGTTTTGCCATGTCGGTTGCGGAAAGGGGGCTTGCTGCCAGGTTGTTGTCAGTTGCAACCTTTGTTGGCACCGTTAGGTTTTCCGGTTGCAGAGCTGACCCTAGTAACACGATGGCAGACGCGGAATTCTGGACGGGGGCGGCGGAAAACCTCTCTGTGGTTCCGCGGCCCGCTTCCAGGTCCTGGCCTACTTTTTCCCTATTCTTGGGGGGGGCAGAGACTGACTCTGCGGCAGCTGAGGTGCTCGAGATGGCCGGCCGCGCGGCCCGCGGCAACAAGAAAGCGCGCCTCGTGTCGTCGGCGGAAAGAGACCGCCGCGACCCCAAGGCACCACCCAAGCTCGACATTCCACAACGGCGAGGAGACACGACAACTCTGCCAGACGACGCCATGCAAAATTTTCTCCAAGTGCCGTCCGTGCTAAGACCTAGGCGCAAGTGCCCGTCAATGTTTTAATAAAAACAGAGCCGGTGAACACTTCTGTTGGTACTCCCGTACAAGCGGGGGCCTATGGCTGACAGTACGCGAGTGAGAGGAGCGATGCTCAACCCTCGACTGCTACTCAGCGAGTGTGCCGGCGCAGCAGCACACTCTAATTTCTTCCTCTGTCTTTAGAGAGAGGATGTTTACTGCGAAGGTTTTTGTCCTATTCGGACATTTCCTTCAATTTTTGGTTAGTTTTTGGATGTGCCTATCTTTTGTTAATTCTGTTCTTTAGAGTATTATGTGTTTCTCTTCTGTCACTCTAGTGGTGACGGCTTTTTTGTTTTCTATTTATTTATTTATATATATTTTTTTTTTTTTTTTTATTTTAAGCTACGAGTAATGCCTTTGGTCTTTTGTATCGGTCTGGTACGTTATTGTACCGACCAAGTGAGTTTATTAAATCGTTTGGCGACCTTTCCGCGTTGGCGTAGAACTGCTCCGCCAGGGTACGGAATCGCGTGTTTAATTTTACAATGTCGGCCGCTATGTGGAGGTCTTCCGTCGGGAAGCGCGGCGGTGTGTGTAGGGCTCTTCTGAGCGCTCTGTTTTGAATTTTTTGTAGCCGTTCTACCGTCGATCTAGCAGCGTAACCCCATACTGGGCACGCATACTCCAGTATCGGTCTAATTAGACTTCGATATACGGCTACTCCTGTGCTCGGGTCAAGGGAACTTGTACTGTTGAGTATTGGGTAAAGGATCTGCATCCTGCCTAGGGCCTTTTTGCGAACCTCCTCGATGTGGCACTTCCAAGTCAGACGCTTGTCTAGTGTCACACCGAGGTACCTCGCAGAGTTTCTCCAGGGGAGGTTTTGGCCCTGCAGGTGCAGCATTTGGTAGGGTCTTCTGGGGGGGCGGCGTTTACCGAGACGTCTAGTCATCAGCATGGCTTGTGTTTTCTCGGAGTTAAGTGAGATTCGCCATTGTTTGGCCCATTCGTCTGTCTTGTTCAGGGCGGTTTGAAGACGTCTCGTGACCAGGTTCCTGTTTGTTGAGCAGGAGAAGAATGCAGTGTCATCAGCATACTGTGCTGTTTGTACGTGTAGTGTGGTTGGTATGTCTGCAGTGTAGAGACTGTACAGGGTTGGTCCAAGAACCGAACCCTGTGGTACCCCTGCATGTATTCTTCTCCTGCTTGACAGTGATGTTTCTACTTTTACGGAGAATGTCCTACCGGAGAGATAGCTTTTTATAAGTTTCACAATCTTTCCGGGGAAGCCCTGGGTGTACATTTTGTGGAGTAGCCCGGTGTGCCAAACAGAATCAAAGGCTTTTGCCACGTCTAGTAAGACTATCCCGCAGTAGCCTTTGCGGTTGAAGCTTTCTGTGGCTGCTTCAACCACCCTCATTATTTGTTGGGGGGCCGAATGATGTGGGCGAAACCCAAACTGGAATTTGGGCAGGATTTGCTCTCTACTGATGTGATCCTGTATCGGTACTAAGAGGAGGCGCTCATATAGTTTACTGAGGGTAGGCAGTAGACTAATTGGTCTGTAGTGTTGCGGGAACACCGGGTCTTTTCCAGGTTTTGCGATCGAGACTACTTCAGCGTGTTTCCACTGTGTCGGGAATTTTAGCGATCGCGTAATTTCGTTAAGTATATCTGTTAAGTGTGTTATTGCCATGGGCGGGATATGTTTTAATAGTTCGTTGGTGAGCTGGTCGTGGCCTGGTGCCTTTTTTGTTGGCAGCGATTTGATGACACTCGCCACGTCTTCGGAACTGAAGATCGGCGTGTATTCCTCATCGTCGTCTGCCTCTAAAAAGGTGGCCAGTTGTCTGCGGACGATTGCGACGTGTTCTCTGTCTTGTACCTCTGCTGGCGTAAATTGTTTTTCGAACACGTCTGCTAGCGCATTTGCTTTGTCTTCAGTGCTGAATTGCAGTCCACGTTCACCATGCAGAGGGGGCATTTTTGCGCGTCTTCTCGTGAACTGCTTTGTGGCTTGCCACAAGCTGTGGTCATCTAGTTTGAGAGTTGATAGTCGTTCTGACCATTGCTGGTTGCGATACTCAGTGAGTGTAACTTTCAACTCTCTTTGTAGTCTGTTGAGCAGCCTCCTTGTGGTTTTGTTCCTAGTAAGTTTCCATTCTTTGGCGATCCTATTTTTGTGTCTTATTTGGGCAAGCAGGTGCTGTGGGAGCTGCCTGGAGCGGGGGGCTCCCGCTGGCGCAGGCGTTGCTTCCTCAGCTGCTTGCAGGATCGCTTTAGTGAAGTCGTCCAGCGCTTGTTCAGCAGTCTCTGCTGTTGGAGGCGGGGCTTGGGCAAGTTCAGCAGCTATTCCGTTGCTGAACTGTTCCCAGTTTGTTCGTTTGTAATTTGTGGTGCGCTGTGGGAGCGAGAGCCATTCTCCCATGTCGACCTCTAGGATAACTGGATTGTGGTCCGACGACATCCTGTTTATCGAACTGGCAGACACGAAACCCGTGACGTGTTTCGTGAGTGCGATGTCGAGGACGTCCGCCCTGTTTCCGTTGTTTGGGAAGTGGGTGGGCTCCTCGGGGCCCCATACCTGAAACTGGTGGGTGCGCGCGAGTCGTTGCAGTTGTCGACCAGCTCTGTTGCTTACTCGTGAGTGCCAGTCTGCGTGCTTGGCATTGAGGTCTCCTCCTATTAGGAGTTTGCCTCTTATTCTCCCTAGTGCAGCTATGTCCTCTTCTTCTAACGTTTGGGAAGGGGGGCGGTAGGCTGCAACGACTGTGAGGGGCCCTGTTACAGTGGCAATTTCTATTGCGACTGTTTCAATTTGGCGAGTTGCTGGTGGGTACACTTGATGGTGTCTAATACCTCGTTTGACATATACTGCAACCCCGCCTCCAGCGGTAGGCCGATCGCGTCTGTAGCAGTTGTAGTTAGCTACAGATGCTCTTACACCTGGCTTCAGGTGTGTTTCGGCCACTAAGCATATGTCAATGTCTTCCTCTTTTATGAATTCCCTGAATTCGAGGGCTTGCTGGAATAGACCGTTTGCGTTGAAGACGCACATTTTTAGACCTTGTATGTTAGGTCGTCTATCCATGTCGGGGGGTGGGGTTTCCTGAAGTCATCGCCGATGACGGCGCCTGCTTTGCTGCCGATAAGTGCTCGGCGGGGTGTTGGGTCATGGTGGCCAAGATGTTTGCCAGTTGGTTCACCTGAGCCTGAAGGGCCTTTATGGTCGCTGCTAGGTGTTCTACCGAGACGTTCTGTGTCGTGTCACGCAGACTGGGCTCTAGTGAGTAGGGGGGGGCTTCCCTAGGCGATTCTCCGTTGACAGGAACCTGGTTGTGTGGTGGAGGGCGAGTTGGGGCACTGACAGCTGACGAGTATGTTCTGGATTGAAACACCCTTGTCGCTGTGGATCTTGGATATCGGCTTGGTGGCGGTGGTGGAGGTGCGGTGCGATGCTTTGCCCCTGCTGTCTGTGGTTGCTTTCCCCTTAGGCGGTCCCTAGCTTTGCGGAATTCCGGGCACCCCAGGTAGCTGGCAGGATGCGCGCCTGCACAATTGCAGCACTTCTCCTTGCCCTCCCCCTGCGGTACCGGGCATTCCTCATACTTGTGCTTTTCACCGCACCTGACACACCTCATAGGCATGTCGCAGTCCCTAGCCATGTGCCCTACTTTTTGGCAATTGAAACATCGCCCTGGGCCCGATCTTTTCTTCAGTTTCTCCGGCGTGACTGTTACTCGCATGATCATTGTCACTTCCCATATCTTTCGATTCTGGGCGGAGTCTGGTAGGGTGACTGTGTGTAGCGGCCACGGTCGTCTAGGGTTTGTCTTGACGACCGAGCTCACTTCGAAACCTTCCCTTTCCAAGTATTGTTTTATTTCCTCTGTGTCCGTCTTGTGCGGCATGCCCCTGAACACTATTTTTATTGGCTTTTTGGCCGCTATGGGGAAGGTATAGAAGTGAGTTTGCTTTTCTTTTAGCATGGCCTTCACCGCTTTGTAATCGTCGACTGTCTTTAGTGTGATCTTGAGTTGGTCCTCCCCGGTTGTTTTTGCAGTGAATTTGTTTTCGCCGAGAGTTTCATTGATGTCGTTATACAACTCCGAGTACGATTTATTGTAATGGATTATAAGAGGAGGGATCCTATATCGTCTCTCCTCCGTGTCTCCTTCTGTGTCGGTTGGCTGGATGGTGTTGTCCTGTGTGTGAGGGGGGTCTTCTATGGGGGAGAACCTGTTACTTGTTGCTACCGGGGAGGTTGTGTGCAGCACAGGGGAGCGGCCGGCGGTTCTTTTGGGCCTCTGGAAACCGTCATCGTCGTGTGGTGTGGTAGCTTCGGCGTCAGCCACGTCCGCGCATTGCTGCCCGCCCGCCGTTGCATTCTCATGCCGCGGCGTGCCCGCAGCAGCGCGCTGCACGGCGGCCGCCGGTGCTGGCGAGGTACCTGCGTCGCGGCTTTGTTCCCGCGACGGGCCGGGTGACGCGGCCGGGCCATTGTGCTCGCCTCGCGCCTCGGCGCATTGTACCTGCGCGGGGCCGCCCGCTCCGTTACCTGGGCGCGTGGTGGCCTTTGTCTGCCCGGGCGCGTCCTGCGCTGACTCGGTCGGCTGTGCCTCGTTCGGGCTAGCCGGTCTTTCCGCGCGCTGAGTTTTCCTCGTCTTTGACGAAGTTTTCCTCAGCGGCGACTTTCGCTTTTTCATGGGGGTCTTTTTCTTGTTTGACTTGGGGCTCGCTTTTAGTGGGCGTGGACGAGTTGGTGTAGTTTCGCTCTCTGGGCGTGGTTTGAGTGCCCTCTCGAGACGTCGCTCGTACTTTTTTCTATCCTTCCCCGTTAATCCCGCTATCGCGTTCGCTAGTAAGAGGCGAGATTTGGGGCTTATTTCACCTTGGCTGTCCGTCTGGTCAGTCCTGTGGACCTCGTAACTGCCAGGGGAATTTTCTTGCCTCGTTATTGTTAGTAAGACCGGTGGCAGTGCCATGTCCGAAACGGTGAGAGTGGCTGCCAAGGGAGTGTCGGTCGCTGCCTTGGTTGGCACCGTTAGGTCTCAAGCAGGCGAGTCCGACCCTAATCGGCCTATCACGCGCGGGTAACTGGCCAGCGACCAGGCCCTGGCGTGCAGATTTCCCTAAGCTAGGGGGGGCAGAGCTAGCCTCTGCGGCAGCAGGAGTTCTTGTGACGACTGAGGTGCTCGACGTAGCCGGAAAAGCGGCCAGCGGCAGCAAGAGGACGCGCACCAACGCGCGCCAACCCACAGCCCGCAACCCGCAACGACAATTATGCTCACAAGCAGCTGTCAAATCAGCCGCCCGCGCCGTAATCTTCACGCTACTCCGCTCCAAATTTGAAAAAATCAGGAGCTCGGAAGCCTTAGTGCCGAACCGTCCAGCAAAAGCGCTAGGACAATCAGCGACTAAACCCGCAAGCAGGTTCCTATGGCTGAGTAGCAACGAAGAGGGAAAGTGCTAGCGCAGCCCTGCACACGCGTCCGCACTCTCCAGAAGCTACTCAGCGAGTGCCGGCGCAGCCGGGGTGGGGGTGCTTTATGGGCTCGGGTGCGGCGGCCGGTTGCGCGCGCGCCCCATTGGTCGCCGGCCGCAACAGGGCGAGCTGGTAAAGGTGCGGCGGCGGCTGGCGGCGGGTGCCACTGTGTGGGGAGACGCTGACTAGAGCGGAGCGCTTGGTACTGGTGTTGCTGCTGCCGTACGTTGGTTCGAGATGCCGCCCAAGACTAGCGGGAAGGCCGCCAAGAAGGCTGGCAAGGCGCAGAAGAACATTTCGAAGGGCGACAAGAAGAAGAAGCGCAAGAGGAAGGAGAGCTATGCCATCTACATCTACAAGGTGCTGAAGCAGGTGCACCCTGACACGGGCATCTCGTCGAAGGCGATGAGCATCATGAACAGCTTCGTGAACGACATTTTCGAGCGCATTGCGGCCGAGGCTTCTCGGCTGGCGCACTACAACAAGCGCTCGACCATCACGTCCCGCGAGATCCAGACCGCTGTGCGGCTGTTGCTGCCTGGCGAGCTGGCCAAGCACGCCGTGAGCGAGGGCACGAAGGCGGTGACCAAGTACACGAGCTCCAAGTAAGGAGGTGGCTCTGGAATGGAAGGAAGGATGGAGAAGGCTCCTCCGTTGCGAGAGCGGCAAAACGGCCCTTTTCAGGGCCACCAACTTGCCTTTTGCGGGAAGGGCGGAATTGTTGTTGTTGTTTGTGTGGACGGCTGTGATGTATGTGTGCATTTTGATTGTGGGTGGGGGGGCGCGTCAAAGCGTGTTGCGCGGGGTACGGCCACGAGGTTGGTCGCCGTGGCGTGGAATGGTGGCACGCCTCGTTGGCGTGGTTTTTGACCCATTGGTGTTGTTGGTGTGTGTGTGTGTGTTACCCGTCTGCGAGGGGGGACTGTGCGATCGGCGACTTTTGTGTCACCGTAACGACGGCCGTTTGCGGGTTTGTTTTTTTGCACATCATACATGGCGAGGGTGAAATGTGAAATGTTTTTGTTTGGTTGTTTTTTTTTTTTTTGCCGCCCACTATTCCCTTTGCTGTACGCCGAGTTTGACAATGGTGCGACGTAACTGCAGCGTGGAGGTGTGTGAGTGACGTTGAAATGAACGTGCCATTAAGACGCATTGTTGTTGTATTGTACTGTACGTGTACGGCGAACACGCACGATGATGTACCATTCGACTCTGATGTTTGATAGCCGTGTCTGACTGATTGCGTACGACGCACGCACACCGATGTCGTCATTCAAGATGCACGCGTGTCCAGTGCAGTACAGTAAGCGCGACGCTAGACGACGACGGCGGCGGCGGCGGCGGCGGCGGCGGTCGTTTGTTTGGCGAATGTCTGTACACGTGTTTGTCTGTGTCCATCCGGTGCGTATTTGTTTGTTTGAAAGTGTTTTGTGTGTCGGTGACGTGGTCCGATCCGTCGCCCCCTGAGTAACTGTCGATCGGCGCGATAGACGGGCGTCACGCAACTGAACCGAAGTCTTGGGCACACCCGTCATACTGTTGTACACCGTCGCGCTGAGAACGGTAACGAAAGGTTGACTTTGATCGGTCGAATGTCTGGGCAGAACGTGAGGAATGAGGCAAGAGTGCAAGGAGGGGGGGCAAAAGAGAGAGGAAGGGAAAAAGGGGAGAAACGCATTCGTAGAGCAACGGAACGTTCCCGTGTCGGAGGCGTATTGGAGCCGCACTGAAATGCGTTTAACGGCGGCGCGGCTGCAAGTGTCTGCCGTGGTGAACGTTACCTTTGACGGCTGCATTGGGCTTTGCCTTTGCTTTTGCTTTCGCTTTCGCTTTCCCGGATGTACGTAACGTTTGTTGATATGGTTCTGAGGAAGAGTGTATGACAGTGCCGTGCCGTCCATGTTCGTGTGCCCTCCCATTGTGTGTATGCTATTGTCTGTGTACGTGAATGATGTATGTAGGTGTTAGTGGACATGTTTTACCATTGGGGGGAAATGGATCGTCGATAGTTGCCGTCACTCTGTCACGGTCGAGATGACGCACCCTCCGTACAGAAAGGTGTCGAGAAAGTGAGTGTGTGTGTGCGTGCGTCCGTGAATTGGCAGTGTTTGGAGGTGGGCGTGCCCTGCATGTGGCCCGGAAGGCTGTTCGTTAGGCGGTAGTGTTGTGTGGACAGGGGAGGGGCATGCGTAACGCTGCTGGCATGGCATTTCGGGAGATGGGAGGGGGCAAACGAGGAGCGGCGGCCAAAGACGGGACGGGGAGGGGCGCGGTGTGGGTGGCTTGCGCCTGTGCTCGGCGTTGTGGTTTGTGCAAAAGAGGAGGAGAAAAACAATGTGAGTTGCCAGGGAGGGGAGCGGTGTTGTGTTGTGGTTGTCGTGGTGTAGCCGCAGACGCGGCTGTCAGTGAACGTGGCGAGACGGACGGATGCGCGGAGGGGCGGGGGCGGCGCATTTCGCCGGTGCCGTGCCATGCCTGAAAGCCGCGTGGTCGCTGTGTTGTTGGTGGCGTGGGGGCGAGGAGAGTACCGTACGGGTGTGCTTGTGCGCCGGAAATGGCACACTGCGCCCGCCCGTCTTGGAGGCTGATGGCTGTGGTGTGGAAATGGGGCGCGGTGATGTTGAAGCAGTTGAAGAACAGAAAAGAAACCAAGAAAACGGAAGGCGTGATGCGGCGGTGGTGGTGAGAGCGGGAAAAACAAAACAAAAAAAAAAGAAGGAAAAACAACGAGAAAACAAAAAGTCTATCAATATTAAAATGGAAATGGACCCAGGTATAACCTCCCTGCACAAATAGCAGAGAGTCCGATGATAATAAAAATGTGCCAGAATGTTAACGTCCCTACAAAACAAACCCAACGATAATATTAATGAAAGAGTGAACCGTATGTAACATTGCAACAGACATAATGAAACCTGATAAATTGTATAAGGGCAGCAGCGTTGACCTTTGGCCCTGTATTCAGAATAAAAAGAGCCAAAGATCGTTACCCCAATGAAAAAGACACTGAAACACGTATGTAACATAGTAGCGATGGCGAGACATTGTAGCATCTGTGACCAGAGAGTTTGCGCTGGACTGCGCGAGTGTTGCGAGCGGTTCTCAGTCAGTCAGTAGTCGTTGCGAGTCCGTAGCTATGTGTAGTTGAGGGCTGTACTCTGTCAGTAGTCGTCGCGTGCAGTACGCTAATAGTCGTCATGCAGAGCGGTCGGTCAGTAGTAGCAGCCGAGCGCGGTTGTGTGATGTAGGCGGTCGGCAACACTGGTCAAGATGGTGAATAAGGTATACTGTTAATTAATATAATCATTAGATAATGAAAAATTGTATTTATTGTAATTATTCTCCAACAAGTTCCCCAATAATAATTTTTATTTCAAAAGCATTTTTCAAACATTTAATTGTTTATTGAACTAAAGAGTTCGTTGCACTTCACATTTCATTCCACTTCTTTGAAGAAAAATGTCACTAAAATCACAAAAAAAGAGAATATTATTATTTGCAATGCAGTTCCTCCAAGCGCTGCGCAACAACCAGAGCAGAAATGTGACATCCATTTATTCGGAGGTAAGACTTTAATTCTGATTGTTTTGCACAGGGCCAAAGACCGATATTTCGGTTTAATTGAAGTTTCTTGTCACTGAACGGACTTTTTTAAATGTTGTGTGAAGACTTTATATTTGAGTCAGATTGCGAATTTCACATTTTTGTTGCCATTTTCAATACCTCTCATTGTGGGCGAGGTTACAATTAGCGCAATGTCCATTAGCATCCGTAAATAACATTGTCCATTATTTTAAATTTTGCTGGGAGGTTACAACACACACACACACACACAAAAAAAAAAAAAAAAAAAAAAAAAAAACAAAAAAAAAGAAAAAAATTGCATTTATATCCGCTCCTCAATTGTAGATACCCCTTACACAGCTGTGTGCAATGAATGAGTGCTGGCTGGTAATTAATTGCACTCCTTGGAGGGAAATGCCATAGGAAGTAGTCTTTAAAAAGTGAATGTTTTTCGTTAAGAGACAAAAGTTACTTTAGAAAAAAAGTAATAGTGGGGCTTTTGTTGTTGAACAAAATAAGTACAATGAACATACGTTATCAGATTTGCGCAATGCAGCGTCACACCACCTTTTGATTATAACACAATAGACTATACATCGTCCCGAACCGTGACCAGAGTCGCGAGACGAGCAGAGCACGCCGCCGACGCCCGCTCAGTACAACCGTCCACCCGCTACTACTGTCGACCGACTACTACCTCTCCCGACTCGCGCTACAATATATATATAACAACTGTTCCTGGCGACCCGGTGCGTGCCACTACTGTCGTCTGGCGCGGTCCAAGCGCCGACTAGCAGCGATAAAGAACTCTCTGGTCAGACAGAGATGCTGTCATGCCTCGCCATCGCTCTGGTAATGAATACATACGTGTTGCAGCGTGCGTACCACCGGAACACGCAGTGGCGGAGCCAAAGACTGTGTTGTCGAGGTCGAGTGCGAGCGGGAAGAGAGGCAGCGTCGGCACGGAGATGCAAGCGAGCGCGAGACGCACGGGGGCTGCGGCGTGGCGCGTTTGCGGTCGGCGCCTTTGGTGGCAACGGCCGGGACAAGCAGCGGTGTATGGTGTGGTGCGGGGCGGACAGGGGCGGCGGTGGACGGGGAGGAGGCGGCGCGACGACGGCATGGGGGCGAAAACGGGACGGGGGACGGCGGATGTTGAGAGGCGTCACGCGCGGACAGGACACAGACACAGAGACACACAGATTGGAAAGGGAGGGTGCGCGGTAGTAGTTGGGAATGTGCGTACCGTGCGGGATGGGAGTGGGCGAGGAACACGGTCGTGGCCCCTGTTTTGGGTGCGTGTGATGACGTCGGTGTGTTGTGGGAAGGGAAGGTGCTGTGGCGGCGGCGCGTAATGGGCGTAGGCCGAAAAGAGAAAGGAACGTGGGCAGTGTGTTGGCAAGCGTCGGTTCGACTGCGACGTTGATGGGCAGGGCAGGGCAGGGCAGGGCAGGGCAGGGCAAGGTTAATGGTGGTAGGAGTAGGCGTGTGGGCGCAAAAAAATCTGCCGCTGCAGCGCGGTGCCGTAACCGCCATGGCGGGAAGGAGAGAGGGCCAAAGAAAGAAAGAAAGAAAGAAGAAAACAAAAAAAAACAAAAAAAGGAGGGGGGGGCGAAAGTGGAGAGGCGGTGGTGTGAGAAGGGCGGGGGCGGAAGGAAGGCAGGAAGGACAAGAGGCGAGGCGACGGCTTGCTTTGTGTATCGGTCGGTCTCTGGCTATGCTTCGTTTTCTGCAGCAGGGTCGGTGCGCGGCGTGGCTCGCGGCAGTGGGAACGCCTGGTGGCTGGACGGCCAGCAATGCGGTTGGATGGGCGGCCACAGCACCGCACCTGTGCCCGAGGAGGAGACGCTGGCGGCGGGCCCTGAGGTGAGGCCGGCTCGGCTGGGGCTGTGGATGTGTAGGTGTGCGCCGCTGCTGCAACAACGAGTAAAACGCGAGAAGAAGGGATGGCGGTAGAGAGAGAAAAAAAAAAAACAAAAGGTCGTGTTGTGTTGATGCGCAGGCAGACGCGTACAGAGGGACGAGCCCGGTCTGCAGCAGGGTGTGGCCGTGCCGAGTGCAGAGCAGCGGCGGCTCGGTTCGGTTCGGCCCGGCCCGGCGGGCCGCGCTGTTGTCGCGGACGTGAGCGCCCCCTGGCGGGTGGCCGGAGGCGGCGCGGCGTGTTGGACGTGTGGCTGGTGGCAGTGCACAATTTGCGAGTGGCTGGCGGTGCGGTGTGGTGTGGCGTGGCGGTTGGCGCGTCGGGCGGCGGAGAGGTATGTGTTGCGGGCGCCCTTTGCTGCGCTGCGTCGTTGCGTGTGCCGTACAGGGCGGGCGCTTGTCGACTGTGTGGGCGGTGTGGCGAATTGGCGTGAAAACGGCTGCCGAGAGGTGTGTGGTAGCGAGCCGGTCGGTGGTGTCAGTGCGAAGGGGAATGTGCGTGCGTGTTTGGCGGTGTCGGTGTGCTTTTTGCGGCGTGAGAGTGGGAATTAGTGGGGCCGGCTGTTGTGTTGGTTCCTTGTGTCTTGTGTCGCGTAGCTTGATGGCAACGTGGAAGGACGCCGGTTTCGTTTTCGTTTCGAGCCTTGCGTGTGGTTGTCGACGTTGACTGGTTGGCGTGTGCCGATGCACGTGCATGTGTGGGTCGCGAGTGCGTTTTTGGCTGGCTGTGTGTGTGTGTGTGTGTGTGTGTGTGTGTGTGTGTGTTTTGGGGGGGAAGGGGGAGGCGGTGGTGAAAGTGCAGTCGTCGGGTGGGGCTGGGGCTGTGCGTCGTGGCGGAAAGGTGGTAGGTTGCGGGAAGCGAGCCCGTCGTTGACGGTGTCGCGTGAGTTGTGAATCGAGTGGGGCGCGGGGCGCGGGGCGCGGGACAGGAGCAGCGTGCCGCTGCGTCGTGGTCGTCAGCAGAGGCTGTGCGTGTGCTTGTCCTTTTTGTGGGCGGTTCGGTTCGTGCGAGGCGTTTTTGTTTTGTGTTGCCCTAGTTGTTAGTTTATTTTGTTTGTGTTTGTTATTTTGAGACGACGACTGGTTGGTGGCGTGCGCGCGAAGTGGCGGTGTGCGCTTCCCGTGTCGTTTGTGTTGTTTGGTTTTTTTGTTTTTGTGTTTTTTTTTTTTTTTTTTTTTTTTTTTTTTTTTTTTTTTTTTTTTTGCACTGGGCCCCGGTGGGTGGGTGCGTGTGTGTCGATTGCCGGCTGGCGAAAGGTGCGCCATCGGCGGGGTGGGTCGCCGGCACAAGTAGAGGCGGCGGCGTTGTTGTTGCTGTTGTTGTGTGGTGTTTGTTTTGTTCGGCTGTGTCGGCGAGCTGTGTTGCGGTGCGTGTGAATGGTGGTGCAAAAGTGCTGGCGTTGGGGCTGCGACTGCGACGGCGGCGAGCCGCGGGCGCGCCATTGATAGTGATGTTGTGAACAGCGGCTGTGTACGGTAGTGGTGTTGTTGTAGCACGACGTGCATCCGGGCCGGCGCGGAAAGCGCAGTTGCGGGCGGTTGCCCTTCGGTGCCAGCCATGTCGCGTGAGCGGCGGGTTGCTCTGGTGTCGACACGTGGTGCTCTGGGTTGTTGTGTGGTGCCCTTTGGCCGGTGGGGGTGGTTCGCGTGTGTCTCGTTCGCGCTCGGTGTCTGGTCGTGGTCGTGCTGCTCCCCCGTCTGTCGGCGGTTTCCGACGTCGTCTGTACGTTTTTGTTCGTTTGCGGCGTGCGTGCCGACGTCGTCCCGTCGCGACCTTTCAACCGAAAGTGTGGCGCCCGAAGGTGAACGAACGTAACCCTGACCTCGGCGCTTTACGCTGAGCCGAGCGAACCGAACCGAACCTAACCTGTGGTGTGGCGAGGTGAGCTCAGCCTGTGAGCCCCTAACGTCTACGTAAGGTAAGCTGTCCGGCTCACGCCTCACGTTTGAACGCTTTTTTAACCTACGTTTGACGCTTCTTAACCTAGCACTGACCCCTTAACCTAACGTGTAACCTAACCTAACCTAACCTCTGACGCCTGACGTGTTTGAATGCTTAACCTAAGTTTGACGCTTAACCTAACCCAAGTCCCCTTAACCTAACCCACGTCCACCTAACCTAACCTAACGTAGACGTGTAAACGTAATGTGTAACGCGTAACGTGTAAGGTCGGCTGTCGTGTGTGCTTGACGGCAGATTGGGTTGGTCTGTAGATTCGGATTGCGGTTTGCCTCGGTCGAGGGGTTGGGTCGGAAGCGGCGAGGGGCGGCGGCGCCTGTTGCGCAGGCGGCGTCCGTTTGCGGCGGGCAATTGGTGAGAAACGGCTGTGAATGTTGGCCGGCGAGAGGAGGAGGACGGCGCGCGATGTGGCCCGACGGCTGCGGGCCGATCGGGAAACGGCGGGAGGGCGACGGAAGGCGATGGGGCGGCGGAGGCGCGTTTGCACGGCCGTCATCGCCGCACGCCTCGGCTTGTGTGGCTGTGGCTCCGGCCGCGCTGGCCGGGCTGCCGCGGCGACGGTGTGGGAGTTTTGCCGAAGGTTTGGCCATTGTGGCGGGTCGTCGGCTGGGGCTGTGGGGGCGGCATTTGGGCGGGGGCGGCGATTCTCGGCGGGCCGACCCAGGCTGTAGCGCGCGGTAGCTGCAGTTTGGCCGTGGTTTGCGGCGCTGCCGTGGCGACTGGTTGGCGACTGTGGTGTGGCTGTGTGTAGCCCCATCCTCGGTGGTTTGAAAGGCGCGGGCGGTTGTGGCGCAGGTTTGGGGCTGCTCCGCACAGGCTGTCGGACGTTGGGCGGTAGCAAGCGCGGGAGGCGCGGCGCGGCGGCGCGCAGAGTGGCGGCCGCTCTCTCGGCCGTCCGCGCCCGCCCGCGACACTGGCTGGGCCTTGTGATTCTCTGCTCTGCTGCTGTGCTGTGCTTGCGTGCCTGCCGTCCCGCTCGCTCTCGCTGTGTGTTACGCGCGTCGTCGAAATGGCAGATCAGGCGGCTACGAACGAGACTGCTGCGGCACCCGCCGCCACCGGCACTACGAAGAAGGCCAAGTCTGCGTCGTCTGCGAAGAAGCCGCGCGCCAAGCCTGCGCACCCGCGCACCTCTGAGATGGTGACGGCCGCCATCAAGAGTCTGAAGGAGCGCGGCGGGTCGTCGCTGCAGGCGATCAAGAAGTACATAGCCGCGCACTACAAGCTGGACGCGGAGAAGCTGGCGCCGTTTATCAAGAAGTACCTCAAGTCGGCCGTCGTGGCGGGCGAGCTGGTGCAGACGAAGGGGAAGGGCGCGTCCGGCTCGTTCAAGCTTGCCGGCGCCGGCGGCGGCGGGGGGGCGGCCGAGGGCGGCAAGGCTCGTGCTGGCGGTGCCAAGAAGAAGCGCGCCGCTCCGGCCAGCAAGGAGAAGAAGGGCGCCCGTGCGGCCGGCGCAAAGAAGGCTGGTGGCGTGAAGGCGGCGACCGGTCGGAAGGCGGGCGCCGCCAAGAAGGCGTCTGCGGCGTCGGCCGCTCCCGCGGGTGCGAAGAAGGCGGCTGCGGCCAAGCCGGCCAAGGCCAAGTCGCCGTCGAAGGCGAAGAAGGCCGCCAAGGTTCCGACGAAGAAGCCGAAGGCGCCGCGCCCGAAGAAGGCGACGACGCCGTCTAAGGCGAAGGCTTCGCCCAAGAAGAAGAAGTAGAGTAGAGGAGAAAGAGATGGGAAAGGAAGGGTTTGGCGCTTGGCTCCGTCGTCCCCACCCCCCGTCGTCGTCTAGTGGCGCGCAAGAGACGCGCGGCCCAAAACGGCCCTTCTCAGGGCCATCAAAGCACGTCGGGGAAGGTTTTGATTGTCGTGTTGCGTTTGGTGTGGGGGTCTGTCTGTATGCCCGTGGGGATGCTGTTTGCGTGCCGCGGTGGTTGGATTGCGGGGGTCGGTGGCGGGTGTGGGCGGCGGTAGCGGTAAGCGGTGTTGTTGTTGTTGTCGTGGTTGATTGTCGCCGTGTTTGTGGCGGCGGCCGACGGTTGGTTTTCTGTCACGTTGTTGTTTTGTTTGAATACGTTGGTTGGCTTGCCTGCGTTCGTTCTTCTCGGATGTCTGTCGTCTTGTCGAGTCGTGTCTGGTCTTTGTTTTGTTCCTTTGTGTGTGTTATGTTTTGCAACGGGGGGCACGTTGAGATGTGGGAAGGAGTCGGCGGGGGATTTCGGTGGCGTGTAGAGCGAGCGAGCGCGCCTGCCTGGCCGTTGGCCGTCGGAGTGGAGTGCGGGTGTTTTTGTTTTTGTTTTCGAAACGAAAGCGGCGGCCGGCCAGCCACCCGTGCGGTGTGACGTCGGCCGTTGGGTATTGTGCGCCGGGGAGGGATGATGTGTGATTGTTGCGCGCTGCTAGCAGGCAGGCAGAGTGAGCGGGTGTGGCGGACGGACGGGAAGTGGTGGTTTTTGTTTTTGGGTTGCGGGGCGAGAGGCAGGCGACCGACAAAGGTTGCTCGCGACGGAGAGATGTTAGTGGCCCTGAAAAGGGCCGTTTTTGTTTGTGCGGTGCGGTGCGGTGCCGCGGCGCGGTTTAGGCGCGCTCGCCGCGGATGCGGCGCGCGAGCTGGATGTCCTTGGGCATGATGGTGACGCGCTTGGCGTGGATTGCGCACAGGTTGGTGTCTTCGAAGAGGCCGACGAGGTAGGCCTCGCTGGCCTCCTGCAGGGCCATGACTGCGGAGCTCTGGAAGCGCAGGTCGGTCTTGAAGTCCTGGGCGATCTCGCGCACTAGGCGCTGGAATGGCAGCTTGCGGATGAGCAGCTCTGTGCTCTTCTGGTAGCGCCTGATTTCTCGCAGGGCGACGGTGCCCGGCCTGTAGCGGTGGGGCTTCTTGACGCCTCCGGTGGCGGGCGCGCTCTTCCTCGCCGCCTTGGTGGCGAGCTGTTTGCGCGGCGCCTTTCCGCCGGTGGACTTGCGGGCCGTTTGCTTTGTGCGGGCCATGGCGGTAGCGGTAGCGGAGCGGCGTGCGTGGAGGTTAGGTGCGGCGCGGCGTCCGGTGCTGCCTTGACAACGGGCCCGCGCGCCTCCGTGCTGCGCTTATATGCCCTCGGTTGCGCGTGGTGGGGGGAGGGCGGGCCAGAGTCTATATAGGGGGGCGGCGGGCGCGCTGGGCGCAACGGTAGCTATTGGGGTTTAGGCCTCGCTGACCGCTCTGCTCTACAGAGAGTTCCTTTCGAGGCGCCAGTAGCGCTCGGTTGATCGGCGGAAGGTTGAGCTTGCTCCCTTTCGTCGAGAAGCCGCGTAGCTCGCGGAGAAGCTCTATTGTCGGCAAGAGTCACTGACTCACAGTAACCCGTAACTTCGGTTACAAACCTAGCGAGACTCTCTCGTTCTTTGTTAGGGTTGATCAGTGCCAGGGGCCCGTTCACGTCGGACCACCCCGCGTACTGTAGGCCACTTCTCTTCCTCCGCACCTCCTTTAGGTGCCGCGCCACTGCACCAACGGCGCACGGTAGGCCGTAGGGTATTCCCCCTCTTCGTAGGACCTACTATTAGCCTTTTCTTCTCAGAAAAAGCATAATTGTCGTACCCACCCACACCAAATAAAGCTCCTGCAAACACACGATGGCAGATTCCGCCGGTGTTTCCCCCGCCCTAACCCGCAGCAAAGCTGCAGCTAAAGAGGCGCGAGAGTCGGCTGTTCCCGTCGACGTCAGCGTCCCGCTTGCCGCTGTTGAGGAGGTGTTGGCCGACAAGGACCGGCAGATCGCTGCGCAAGCGCAGGAACTGCTGAGCCAACGTCGATTAATAACCGACCTCTGCGGCACAAGTGAGTCCCCCACGCGGACAAGTACACTCCATATAACATTACATTCACCTGCATCTGGTGACTCATGCACCACTGTCCCACCGCGGCAGCCGACTCCAACGGCGGAACCGGCAGCCGCAGATGCGGACACAGAACAACACTACACTGGGCCCTGGCAGGTGGAGGGCCCACGACGCAAACAAAGAAACACCACGCAAACAAGCGAGCAAACACACTCGCAAGGTAGCCGAAAGGCGCTGCTACCTACACCAAAACCCGCGCTTCATGTTAGGAACACCAATGCTACAACAACAAACACGACCCGACCTGCGGTCAGCAACACCACACAAGCACCAACCGCAGCTACGCCCACACAACAGAAGACTGGTTTTCCCCCAGTCGTAATCCAGAACTACGGGGACCTCAGCGTCCTCAACACAACATTCGCGGAAAGGCACTCACCTTGCACGCTACACACGAAGTACTCTGGGGATAGGGCCTCACTGTACGTATCAACTAACAGTGAATACAAAGATCTCCTTATCTTCCTCAAAGAAAAGGAAATCGAGCACTATACGTACAGGACCGCCGAAGAACGGACACAGCAGTACGTGGTAAAGGGGGTGGACCCCAACACCCCAAACAACACAGTACAAGCGGCGCTTAACTTCCTTGGATTCGACTGCAAAAGTGCTTCCAGGATGACAGGCTTCCGCTCCCACCACCGTCTACCACACTACCTGGTTGAGATGGCCGATACGGCCGCCTCCCGCGGCCTTCTCCAGATAAAAAGCCTTCTGCGGATGGACGTAAGGGTAGAAATCTACGAACCGCCACAAGTCCCCCAACAATGTAACAACTGCCAGCGGTTCGGTCATTCGGGCCTCCGCTGCGGCCTGGCACCCCGTTGCCGCGGATGCGCTGGCAATCACGCTTCCAACGCATGTACACTGATACATGAAAACATACGCCGTTGCGCCAACTGTGGCCAAGCCCATGCGGCCAACTACAGGGGCTGCAACGTATACAGAGAGGCGCAGAGGCGCAAAAACCAACAGTCGAAGCCACCCAACGTCATAACACGACCAAGGCCCGCACCAAACCCTGTCAGGAACGGAGTGTCGTTCGCCATGGCTACACGCCCTGGAGGAGCAGTGCAGGCCGCGGAACCTCTGCGCCCAGCACACACACCTATTACAACCGCTGCGACAGCAACACAATTGTCACAGCCAACACACGACACTGCACCCACACCGGTACCAACACCAGCCCCCAGAAACAACACGACCCCACCCCCTGTAGCCACTGCCTGCGAACCTACACATGTCACACATGAAAACACACTAACACAGGGAGCCCCAGAACCGAAAACCCAGAGAAGGCGTAGGCGAACACGCGGAAACAGGAGCGGGAACACGCGCGCACCACAACAGAATACCCAGCGACAACAAAACAATGACACACAGACACACAGTCAGCAAGCCAGCAACACCAGCACACACACTACTCCTCCCCCCAACACATCTAATACACAGGCACCACAAAATGTTCCACGCAACAACACCACAAGCGCCAGCCCATCCATAACGCCAACACCCGCACCAGCGGCCGCTAACACCACAACTGAGCCACAGGCCGACACACACAACGCCAACACAACATCCGGGGGTTTATTGGAAACACTATTCCCCCGTCACACGACCACCCAGATCCTTCACAAGATCTGGGCGGCCGTCGCCACACTCCTTACACAGCTCACGACTGCCCAACCCGGGCAGTACTGGGCTGCCATACAAACAGCATTCACCACACTGTTTACACACATACATGGATAACACACCACACCCCGCCCCCATCGCAAACAACCAGACACTGACACAGATCCTGTTCTGGAATGCAGACGGGATCAATAACAAAAGGGCGGAATTCGCCGCGTTCATGGAGCGTAAGGGTATCCTTATCGCACTGCTGAGCGAAACTAAGCTCAAACCACGCAACCAACTAAACTTCACCGGCTACTGCGTCTATCGTACCGACCGACCGGACGGCTCCGGTCACGGCGGAACAGCCATCATCATACACAAAGACATAGAACACACAAACATAGTGCTCCCCGAACTCGAAAAACTAGAGGCAACCGCCGTCAGGGTCGTGTTCAACGGAGCCTACACTACACTGGTGTCAGTATACAACAGCCCTAAAAACATCAAAACACGCGACATCAGCACAATACTCAACACATCACCGCGCGTAATAGCCGCTGGAGATCTTAACGCAAAACACCCGGACTGGAACTCACGAATACGAAACTCCAACGGCAAGAAACTATACGAACATGCACTAGGACGAAACTACATCACACTAGCGCCGACCGAACCGACGCACATTCCCTACCGGAGGGGACACAGGCCAGACGTGCTAGACATGGCCCTCATCAAGGGCATAACAACGACACTCAACGTTGTCGTTGAAAACGATCTGCCCTCAAATCACCAACCCGTTATACTATACATTGAAGAAACACTGCAGAACATGGAACAACGCAGGATGTTAGACTACAGGCGCGCGAATTGGACCCAGTTCAAGGAAGCGCTTGACAGTCGCATCCCACCAACCCACGCGATTAACGAGACAGCCCAAATTGACGAGGCAGTCGAAACCCTCACCGGCGCCGTCCAGGACGCAATAGCCAACACCATACCAATCCGCACGCCACAACAACACAGTGCTGCCCTGCCCCAGGAAATCCTGGGCCTAATCTCAATGAGGAACCGCCTCAGGAGACACTGGCAGCGTACCAGGCGCCAGCACTTCAAACGGCACATTAACAGGCTCCAGGGTATAATCCGGGAAAAAATACAAACATTCAAGACACAACAGTGGGACCAGAAACTCGAAGGGCTAGACACCACGCGGCCTGGCGTGTGGCAGCTAGCCCGACACTTCACCAGGGAGAAACTGTACACCCCCACGTTACAAGGGCCAGACGGACCAGCATATTCGGCGGAAGAAAAAGCGGAACTGATGGCCCTCACACTCGCAGCGTCATTCACACCGAACCTGGATCCCTCAGACCCAGCATTCACACTTGATACGGACCAGGAGGTCACACGCATCTTGGCCCAACCAGCGCGCAACAACATCCGACAAGCTAGTACAGCAGAAATCAAATGGGCCATCATGCACACCACAGCTAGGAAGGCCCCTGGTCACGATGGCATTCAAAACCGTGTCCTCCAGGAGTTCACGGACAAAGCTGTAGACTACCTAGCACACATTACGAATGCCATACTCAAACACCAACACTTCCCCGCCTTTTGGAAGACGGCCAAGGTCCTGATGTTCAGGAAGCCGGGGAAAGACCACTCCCTCCCACAAAATTACCGACCCATCAGTCTGCTGAGCGCGCTCAGCAAGATCGTTGAGAAGGTAATACTAAAACGACTCACCAGGCACTGCATCACAAACGACACCCTGAGACCGGAGCAATTCGGTTTCAGGAATCACCACTCAACAACACAACAACTCCTCCGCGTCGTTGAATACATAACACACGGATACAACACAAGCAAGGCAACTGGGGCGGTGTTCCTGGACATCGAAAAGGCTTTCGATCGTCTATGGCACAACGGCCTAATACGCAAACTCAGTGACGCAGGGTTCCCCGACGGGCTCGTACGTCTCATACACTCATATCTCACGGACAGGAGTTTCAACACTGACGTGCAGGGCAAACAATCGACACGACATGGTATACAGGCAGGAGTACCCCAAGGAAGTATCCTAGGGCCCTTACTGTTTAACCTCTACATCAACGACCTCCCAGCTACACATAACACGACGGTAGCAATCTACGCGGATGACACTGCCATCCTTGCGCAAGATTGGAAGCCGTCTAACATTAACTCACGACTACAGACCGCACTCAGAACGGCGGAGCCTTGGCTGGTGAAATGGCGTGTTAGAGTAAACGTCGACAAGTGCGAGGCCGTTCTGTTCACTAGAAGACCGAAGCAACTGCGCAAACATCAGCACTGCAACCCAATAACACTACACACACGCCCAATACGTTTCCGCGAGAAGGTCAAATACCTCGGTGTCTGGCTGGACAGGAAACTACTCTGGGGGGACCACATTCAACACGTGACCAACAAAGCTAACGCGAGGCTCAAACAACTCTACCCTATGCTTAACAGGCGTAGCACACTAAACAGGAGGGTGTCTAGGTCCATGTACATGACACTTATTAGACCCCTGATGACGTACGCAGCCCCTGTCTGGGGATACGCTGCGCCAACTCGCCTGCGCCGTCTGCAGCTCATACAGAACAAAGTACTCAAAATCATAAGCAACGCTCCGCGCTACACACGCATCGCGGATCTTCACCGGGAATACCGGCTAGATACTATCTTGCAGGTATTCCAAAAACTCTCCACACGACTGTACAATAACACGAGACACTCGCGCAACCCGTTTATCCTTTCTCTGGGTAACTACGACCACAACCATAGATGGAAGCATAACAGACCAAAGACATTACTGGCTAGGAACTGAACATCTATGGTCTATAGAACGCTAACACGACAGTACTGGCGAGCCCCTGCAACACAGTTATTACTGGAAACCCAGATGTGCGACTAGCCGAAAAACAGGCAACCGCAGGGAAACCGTACTGTACACAGCACGCAAACCAGCCACACACACCCCCCTACACAGTCCCTGAGCCGATCTATGACCGATCGCCCACTAATCCACAACGACCTTGAACTGTTGCAGGGACGCAGCAACTGCAGCAAGCGCCGCAACAAGCTCCAACAACGACAAAGGTAACGATGCACGATACCTCGAACTAACACAACCACACCTTGCATGCACTGTCGCAGATAGCAAGCCGCTACTGCCCTTACTACCCGTCCTACTGTCGCAGAGGTTTTTTTCCCTTGGCGCTGGCCTTGGCACTTTTTTTCCTCTGCTCTTACAACCGCTACCCTTCGATCGCTTTCGACCACTTCTATCTCCCGATGGACCATGTTAATGAGTAGTCTTACCCAGACGCATGGATAACATCACAGCCTGCATCCTGTGACGCCTTGATTCAAAACTAACATGCATACGGAGGTGACAGTAGAACTTTTGTGTTGGTCACCACGTTGGTGCGGGCGTGGAGGGGCCCCATCCTTGTGTGTGCGCTGGGCGCAGACCGTAGCCGACTCTCCAGCCGCTGCAGCTGCTGTTTGTGCACGTTTTGCTTTGCCCGAGGAAGGAAGGATGACAGGCCGCGGCAAGGGAGGAAAGGGGCTCGGCAAGGGTGGCGCCAAGCGGCACCGCAAGGTGTTGCGCGACAACATCCAGGGCATCACGAAGCCCGCCATCCGCCGCCTGGCTCGCAGGGGCGGCGTGAAGCGCATCTCTGGTCTGATCTACGAGGAGACCCGCGGGGTGCTGAAGGTGTTCCTGGAGAACGTGATCCGCGACGCGGTGACGTACACTGAGCACGCCAAGCGCAAGACTGTGACGGCCATGGACGTGGTGTACGCCCTGAAGAGGCAGGGGCGCACCCTGTACGGTTTCGGCGGTTAGGCTGCGTCGCAGCGGGCGCTGGCCTTCCCGCGGCCGTGCTTGTGGGTGGGAGAGACTAGAAAACGGCCCTTTTCAGGGCCACCACACTGTTCGGAAGTTGAAAAGTGCGAAAGAGTCTGTGTTGTTGCTGCGTGTGTGCGCTGTGTTGTTTGTTTGTTTCTCTCTCTCTTTCTTTCTTTCCGTTTGTGAGCGACGTGATGTGACTGGGAGGGGAGAAGGAAAGGAAACGTGTCATGTGGCTGGCTGTGTGTGGAGCTGCTTCGTTTGTGTGTCTTTGTATCGATCGCGACGGAGATGGCGGGCTGTGTGTTGTTGTGCGAGAGGCGGTGATTATTTGCTTGCGTGGTTTGGCTCTGTGTGTTTGCGGCGGCGTTGGGGTTTCCGAGGCAAGGCGGCCGGATCAGCTGTTTCGTTCGTGTCGACGGCCGTTGCGCGCGGGAGTGGAGGGCGGTGTGTCGACACGCCTCCCTTTAACAATGGTCATTATTGCTGCCGTTGTCGTTTGGAAGGCGACTGCGACCGTGCAAAATGTGTGTGTGTGTGTGTGTTGGGCCACACGGGCTGTGTGGACGACAAGATGGCGGACGTGCGCCGGCGGCGGCTGTGCTGTGAAAGTGCAAAGTTAAAAAACAAAACAAGGTGCGGCGAGGACGACTGAAATTTTGCTTTGGACGTAGGTTTGTGTGGTGGCCCTGAAAAGGGCCGATTGTTGTGGGCCGAGCCGGCAAAGCGCGTTGCGTGCAGGGGAGCACGCGGCGGCTGCGATTGCCTGGCCTCCTTTAGGCCTTCTTCTCGGTCTTCTTTGGCAGCAGGACGGCCTGGATGTTGGGCAGGACACCACCCTGTGCGATGGTGACGCCCGACAGGAGCTTGTTGAGCTCCTCGTCGTTGCGGATGGCAAGCTGCAGGTGGCGCGGGATGATGCGCGTCTTCTTGTTGTCGCGGGCCGCGTTTCCGGCCAGCTCGAGCACCTCAGCCGCGAGGTACTCCATGACGGCGGCGAGGTAGACGGGCGCCCCGGCGCCGACGCGCTCTGCGTAGTTTCCCTTGCGCAGGAGGCGGTGGATTCTGCCGACCGGGAACTGGAGCCCAGCCCTGCTTGAGCGGGACTTTGACTTGCCCTTGACTTTGCCTCCCTTTCCGCGTCCGGACATGGCGATGGGCTAGCGACGGTGCACACGAAACGGAAACGAAAACGACCGGTGCGAGCGGCAGCGAGTCGAGCAGCGGAGTGCGTGCCGGCGCAGCCGGGGTGGGGGTGCTTTATGGGCTCGGGTGCGGCGGCCGGTTGCGCGCGCGCCCCATTGGTCGGCGGCCGCAACAGGGCGAGCTGGTAAAGGTGCGGCGGCGGCTGGCGGCGGGTGCCACTGTGTGGGGAGACGCTGACTAGAGCGGAGCGCTTGGTACTGGTGTTGCTGCTGCCGTACGTTGGTTCGAGATGCCGCCCAAGACTAGCGGGAAGGCCGCCAAGAAGGCTGGCAAGGCGCAGAAGAACATTTCGAAGGGCGACAAGAAGAAGAAGCGCAAGAGGAAGGAGAGCTATGCCATCTACATCTACAAGGTGCTGAAGCAGGTGCACCCTGACACGGGCATCTCGTCGAAGGCGATGAGCATCATGAACAGCTTCGTGAACGACATTTTCGAGCGCATTGCGGCCGAGGCTTCTCGGCTGGCGCACTACAACAAGCGCTCGACCATCACGTCCCGCGAGATCCAGACCGCTGTGCGGCTGTTGCTGCCTGGCGAGCTGGCCAAGCACGCCGTGAGCGAGGGCACGAAGGCGGTGACCAAGTACACGAGCTCCAAGTAAGGAGGTGGCTCTGGAATGGAAGGAAGGATGGAGAAGGCTCCTCCGTTGCGAGAGCGGCAAAACGGCCCTTTTCAGGGCCACCAACTTGCCTTTTGCGGGAAGGGCGGAATTGTTGTTGTTGTTTGTGTGGACGGCTGTGATGTATGTGTGCATTTTGATTGTGGGTGGGGGGGCGCGTCAAAGCGTGTTGCGCGGGGTACGGCCACGAGGTTGGTCGCCGTGGCGTGGAATGGTGGCACGCCTCGTTGGCGTGGTTTTTGACCCATTGGTGTTGTTGGTGTGTGTGTGTGTGTTACCCGTCTGCGAGGGGGGACTGTGCGATCGGCGACTTTTGTGTCACCGTAACGACGGCCGTTTGCGGGTTTGTTTTTTTGCACATCATACATGGCGAGGGTGAAATGTGAAATGTTTTTGTTTGGTTGTTTTTTTTTTTTTTTGCCGCCCACTATTCCCTTTGCTGTACGCCGAGTTTGACAATGGTGCGACGTAACTGCAGCGTGGAGGTGTGTGAGTGACGTTGAAATGAACGTGCCATTAAGACGCATTGTTGTTGTATTGTACTGTACGTGTACGGCGAACACGCACGATGATGTACCATTCGACTCTGATGTTTGATAGCCGTGTCTGACTGATTGCGTACGACGCACGCACACCGATGTCGTCATTCAAGATGCACGCGTGTCCAGTGCAGTACAGTAAGCGCGACGCTAGACGACGACGGCGGCGGCGGCGGCGGCGGCGGCGGTCGTTTGTTTGGCGAATGTCTGTACACGTGTTTGTCTGTGTCCATCCGGTGCGTATTTGTTTGTTTGAAAGTGTTTTGTGTGTCGGTGACGTGGTCCGATCCGTCGCCCCCTGAGTAACTGTCGATCGGCGCGATAGACGGGCGTCACGCAACTGAACCGAAGTCTTGGGCACACCCGTCATACTGTTGTACACCGTCGCGCTGAGAACGGTAACGAAAGGTTGACTTTGATCGGTCGAATGTCTGGGCAGAACGTGAGGAATGAGGCAAGAGTGCAAGGAGGGGGGGCAAAAGAGAGAGGAAGGGAAAAAGGGGAGAAACGCATTCGTAGAGCAACGGAACGTTCCCGTGTCGGAGGCGTATTGGAGCCGCACTGAAATGCGTTTAACGGCGGCGCGGCTGCAAGTGTCTGCCGTGGTGAACGTTACCTTTGACGGCTGCATTGGGCTTTGCCTTTGCTTTTGCTTTCGCTTTCGCTTTCCCGGATGTACGTAACGTTTGTTGATATGGTTCTGAGGAAGAGTGTATGACAGTGCCGTGCCGTCCATGTTCGTGTGCCCTCCCATTGTGTGTATGCTATTGTCTGTGTACGTGAATGATGTATGTAGGTGTTAGTGGACATGTTTTACCATTGGGGGGAAATGGATCGTCGATAGTTGCCGTCACTCTGTCACGGTCGAGATGACGCACCCTCCGTACAGAAAGGTGTCGAGAAAGTGAGTGTGTGTGTGCGTGCGTCCGTGAATTGGCAGTGTTTGGAGGTGGGCGTGCCCTGCATGTGGCCCGGAAGGCTGTTCGTTAGGCGGTAGTGTTGTGTGGACAGGGGAGGGGCATGCGTAACGCTGCTGGCATGGCATTTCGGGAGATGGGAGGGGGCAAACGAGGAGCGGCGGCCAAAGACGGGACGGGGAGGGGCGCGGTGTGGGTGGCTTGCGCCTGTGCTCGGCGTTGTGGTTTGTGCAAAAGAGGAGGAGAAAAACAATGTGAGTTGCCAGGGAGGGGAGCGGTGTTGTGTTGTGGTTGTCGTGGTGTAGCCGCAGACGCGGCTGTCAGTGAACGTGGCGAGACGGACGGATGCGCGGAGGGGCGGGGGCGGCGCATTTCGCCGGTGCCGTGCCATGCCTGAAAGCCGCGTGGTCGCTGTGTTGTTGGTGGCGTGGGGGCGAGGAGAGTACCGTACGGGTGTGCTTGTGCGCCGGAAATGGCACACTGCGCCCGCCCGTCTTGGAGGCTGATGGCTGTGGTGTGGAAATGGGGCGCGGTGATGTTGAAGCAGTTGAAGAACAGAAAAGAAACCAAGAAAACGGAAGGCGTGATGCGGCGGTGGTGGTGAGAGCGGGAAAAACAAAACAAAAAAAAAGAAGGAAAAACAACGAGAAAACAAAAAGTCTATCAATATTAAAATGGAAATGGACCCAGGTATAACCTCCCTGCACAAATAGCAGAGAGTCCGATGATAATAAAAATGTGCCAGAATGTTAACGTCCCTACAAAACAAACCCAACGATAATATTAATGAAAGAGTGAACCGTATGTAACATTGCAACAGACATAATGAAACCTGATAAATTGTATAAGGGCAGCAGCGTTGACCTTTGGCCCTGTATTCAGAATAAAAAGAGCCAAAGATCGTTACCCCAATGAAAAAGACACTGAAACACGTATGTAACATAGTAGCGATGGCGAGACATTGTAGCATCTGTGACCAGAGAGTTTGCGCTGGACTGCGCGAGTGTTGCGAGCGGTTCTCAGTCAGTCAGTAGTCGTTGCGAGTCCGTAGCTATGTGTAGTTGAGGGCTGTACTCTGTCAGTAGTCGTCGCGTGCAGTACGCTAATAGTCGTCATGCAGAGCGGTCGGTCAGTAGTAGCAGCCGAGCGCGGTTGTGTGATGTAGGCGGTCGGCAACACTGGTCAAGATGGTGAATAAGGTATACTGTTAATTAATATAATCATTAGATAATGAAAAATTGTATTTATTGTAATTATTCTCCAACAAGTTCCCCAATAATAATTTTTATTTCAAAAGCATTTTTCAAACATTTAATTGTTTATTGAACTAAAGAGTTCGTTGCACTTCACATTTCATTCCACTTCTTTGAAGAAAAATGTCACTAAAATCACAAAAAAAGAGAATATTATTATTTGCAATGCAGTTCCTCCAAGCGCTGCGCAACAACCAGAGCAGAAATGTGACATCCATTTATTCGGAGGTAAGACTTTAATTCTGATTGTTTTGCACAGGGCCAAAGACCGATATTTCGGTTTAATTGAAGTTTCTTGTCACTGAACGGACTTTTTTAAATGTTGTGTGAAGACTTTATATTTGAGTCAGATTGCGAATTTCACATTTTTGTTGCCATTTTCAATACCTCTCATTGTGGGCGAGGTTACAATTAGCGCAATGTCCATTAGCATCCGTAAATAACATTGTCCATTATTTTAAATTTTGCTGGGAGGTTACAACACACACACACACACACAAAAAAAAAAAAAAAAAAAAAAAAAAAAACAAAAAAAAACAAAAAAATTGCATTTATATCCGCTCCTCAATTGTAGATACCCCTTACACAGCTGTGTGCAATGAATGAGTGCTGGCTGGTAATTAATTGCACTCCTTGGAGGGAAATGCCATAGGAAGTAGTCTTTAAAAAGTGAATGTTTTTCGTTAAGAGACAAAAGTTACTTTAGAAAAAAAGTAATAGTGGGGCTTTTGTTGTTGAACAAAATAAGTACAATGAACATACGTTATCAGATTTGCGCAATGCAGCGTCACACCACCTTTTGATTATAACACAATAGACTATACATCGTCCCGAACCGTGACCAGAGTCGCGAGACGAGCAGAGCACGCCGCCGACGCCCGCTCAGTACAACCGTCCACCCGCTACTACTGTCGACCGACTACTACCTCTCCCGACTCGCGCTACAATATATATATAACAACTGTTCCTGGCGACCCGGTGCGTGCCACTACTGTCGTCTGGCGCGGTCCAAGCGCCGACTAGCAGCGATAAAGAACTCTCTGGTCAGACAGAGATGCTGTCATGCCTCGCCATCGCTCTGGTAATGAATACATACGTGTTGCAGCGTGCGTACCACCGGAACACGCAGTGGCGGAGCCAAAGACTGTGTTGTCGAGGTCGAGTGCGAGCGGGAAGAGAGGCAGCGTCGGCACGGAGATGCAAGCGAGCGCGAGACGCACGGGGGCTGCGGCGTGGCGCGTTTGCGGTCGGCGCCTTTGGTGGCAACGGCCGGGACAAGCAGCGGTGTATGGTGTGGTGCGGAGCGGACAGGGGCGGCGGTGGACGGGGAGGAGGCGGCGCGACGACGGCATGGGGGCGAAAACGGGACGGGGGACGGCGGATGTTGAGAGGCGTCACGCGCGGACAGGACACAGACACAGAGACACACAGATTGGAAAGGGAGGGTGCGCGGTAGTAGTTGGGAATGTGCGTACCGTGCGGGATGGGAGTGGGCGAGGAACACGGTCGTGGCCCCTGTTTTGGGTGCGTGTGATGACGTCGGTGTGTTGTGGGAAGGGAAGGTGCTGTGGCGGCGGCGCGTAATGGGCGTAGGCCGAAAAGAGAAAGGAACGTGGGCAGTGTGTTGGCAAGCGTCGGTTCGACTGCGACGTTGATGGGCAGGGCAGGGCAGGGCAGGGCAGGGCAGGGCAAGGTTAATGGTGGTAGGAGTAGGCGTGTGGGCGCAAAAAAATCTGCCGCTGCAGCGCGGTGCCGTAACCGCCATGGCGGGAAGGAGAGAGGGCCAAAGAAAGAAAGAAAGAAAGAAGAAAACAAAAAAAAAAAAAAAAAGGAGGGGGGGGCGAAAGTGGAGAGGCGGTGGTGTGAGAAGGGCGGGGGCGGAAGGAAGGCAGGAAGGACAAGAGGCGAGGCGACGGCTTGCTTTGTGTATCGGTCGGTCTCTGGCTATGCTTCGTTTTCTGCAGCAGGGTCGGTGCGCGGCGTGGCTCGCGGCAGTGGGAACGCCTGGTGGCTGGACGGCCAGCAATGCGGTTGGATGGGCGGCCACAGCACCGCACCTGTGCCCGAGGAGGAGACGCTGGCGGCGGGCCCTGAGGTGAGGCCGGCTCGGCTGGGGCTGTGGATGTGTAGGTGTGCGCCGCTGCTGCAACAACGAGTAAAACGCGAGAAGAAGGGATGGCGGTAGAGAGAGAAAAAAAAAAAACAAAAGGTCGTGTTGTGTTGATGCGCAGGCAGACGCGTACAGAGGGACGAGCCCGGTCTGCAGCAGGGTGTGGCCGTGCCGAGTGCAGAGCAGCGGCGGCTCGGTTCGGTTCGGCCCGGCCCGGCGGGCCGCGCTGTTGTCGCGGACGTGAGCGCCCCCTGGCGGGTGGCCGGAGGCGGCGCGGCGTGTTGGACGTGTGGCTGGTGGCAGTGCACAATTTGCGAGTGGCTGGCGGTGCGGTGTGGTGTGGCGTGGCGGTTGGCGCGTCGGGCGGCGGAGAGGTATGTGTTGCGGGCGCCCTTTGCTGCGCTGCGTCGTTGCGTGTGCCGTACAGGGCGGGCGCTTGTCGACTGTGTGGGCGGTGTGGCGAATTGGCGTGAAAACGGCTGCCGAGAGGTGTGTGGTAGCGAGCCGGTCGGTGGTGTCAGTGCGAAGGGGAATGTGCGTGCGTGTTTGGCGGTGTCGGTGTGCTTTTTGCGGCGTGAGAGTGGGAATTAGTGGGGCCGGCTGTTGTGTTGGTTCCTTGTGTCTTGTGTCGCGTAGCTTGATGGCAACGTGGAAGGACGCCGGTTTCGTTTTCGTTTCGAGCCTTGCGTGTGGTTGTCGACGTTGACTGGTTGGCGTGTGCCGATGCACGTGCATGTGTGGGTCGCGAGTGCGTTTTTGGCTGGCTGTGTGTGTGTGTGTGTGTGTGTGTGTGTTTTGGGGGGGAAGGGGGAGGCGGTGGTGAAAGTGCAGTCGTCGGGTGGGGCTGGGGCTGTGCGTCGTGGCGGAAAGGTGGTAGGTTGCGGGAAGCGAGCCCGTCGTTGACGGTGTCGCGTGAGTTGTGAATCGAGTGGGGCGCGGGGCGCGGGGCGCGGGACAGGAGCAGCGTGCCGCTGCGTCGTGGTCGTCAGCAGAGGCTGTGCGTGTGCTTGTCCTTTTTGTGGGCGGTTCGGTTCGTGCGAGGCGTTTTTGTTTTGTGTTGCCCTAGTTGTTAGTTTATTTTGTTTGTGTTTGTTATTTTGAGACGACGACTGGTTGGTGGCGTGCGCGCGAAGTGGCGGTGTGCGCTTCCCGTGTCGTTTGTGTTGTTTGGTTTTTTTGTTTTTGTGTGTTTTTTTTTTTTTTTTTTTTTTTTTTTTTTTTTTTTTTTTTTTTGCACTGGGCCCCGGTGGGTGGGTGCGTGTGTGTCGATTGCCGGCTGGCGAAAGGTGCGCCATCGGCGGGGTGGGTCGCCGGCACAAGTAGAGGCGGCGGCGTTGTTGTTGCTGTTGTTGTGTGGTGTTTGTTTTGTTCGGCTGTGTCGGCGAGCTGTGTTGCGGTGCGTGTGAATGGTGGTGCAAAAGTGCTGGCGTTGGGGCTGCGACTGCGACGGCGGCGAGCCGCGGGCGCGCCATTGATAGTGATGTTGTGAACAGCGGCTGTGTACGGTAGTGGTGTTGTTGTAGCACGACGTGCATCCGGGCCGGCGCGGAAAGCGCAGTTGCGGGCGGTTGCCCTTCGGTGCCAGCCATGTCGCGTGAGCGGCGGGTTGCTCTGGTGTCGACACGTGGTGCTCTGGGTTGTTGTGTGGTGCCCTTTGGCCGGTGGGGGTGGTTCGCGTGTGTCTCGTTCGCGCTCGGTGTCTGGTCGTGGTCGTGCTGCTCCCCCGTCTGTCGGCGGTTTCCGACGTCGTCTGTACGTTTTTGTTCGTTTGCGGCGTGCGTGCCGACGTCGTCCCGTCGCGACCTTTCAACCGAAAGTGTGGCGCCCGAAGGTGAACGAACGTAACCCTGACCTCGGCGCTTTACGCTGAGCCGAGCGAACCGAACCGAACCTAACCTGTGGTGTGGCGAGGTGAGCTCAGCCTGTGAGCCCCTAACGTCTACGTAAGGTAAGCTGTCCGGCTCACGCCTCACGTTTGAACGCTTTTTTAACCTACGTTTGACGCTTCTTAACCTAGCACTGACCCCTTAACCTAACGTGTAACCTAACCTAACCTAACCTCTGACGCCTGACGTGTTTGAATGCTTAACCTAAGTTTGACGCTTAACCTAACCCAAGTCCCCTTAACCTAACCCACGTCCACCTAACCTAACCTAACGTAGACGTGTAAACGTAATGTGTAACGCGTAACGTGTAAGGTCGGCTGTCGTGTGTGCTTGACGGCAGATTGGGTTGGTCTGTAGATTCGGATTGCGGTTTGCCTCGGTCGAGGGGTTGGGTCGGAAGCGGCGAGGGGCGGCGGCGCCTGTTGCGCAGGCGGCGTCCGTTTGCGGCGGGCAATTGGTGAGAAACGGCTGTGAATGTTGGCCGGCGAGAGGAGGAGGACGGCGCGCGATGTGGCCCGACGGCTGCGGGCCGATCGGGAAACGGCGGGAGGGCGACGGAAGGCGATGGGGCGGCGGAGGCGCGTTTGCACGGCCGTCATCGCCGCACGCCTCGGCTTGTGTGGCTGTGGCGCCGGCCGCGCTGGCCGGGCTGCCGCGGCGACGGTGTGGGAGTTTTGCCGAAGGTTTGGCCATTGTGGCGGGTCGTCGGCTGGGGCTGTGGGGGCGGCATTTGGGCGGGGGCGGCGATTCTCGGCGGGCCGACCCAGGCTGTAGCGCGCGGTAGCTGCAGTTTGGCCGTGGTTTGCGGCGCTGCCGTGGCGACTGGTTGGCGACTGTGGTGTGGCTGTGTGTAGCCCCATCCTCGGTGGTTTGAAAGGCGCGGGCGGTTGTGGCGCAGGTTTGGGGCTGCTCCGCACAGGCTGTCGGACGTTGGGCGGTAGCAAGCGCGGGAGGCGCGGCGCGGCGGCGCGCAGAGTGGCGGCCGCTCTCTCGGCCGTCCGCGCCCGCCCGCGACACTGGCTGGGCCTTGTGATTCTCTGCTCTGCTGCTGTGCTGTGCTTGCGTGCCTGCCGTCCCGCTCGCTCTCGCTGTGTGTTACGCGCGTCGTCGAAATGGCAGATCAGGCGGCTACGAACGAGACTGCTGCGGCACCCGCCGCCACCGGCACTACGAAGAAGGCCAAGTCTGCGTCGTCTGCGAAGAAGCCGCGCGCCAAGCCTGCGCACCCGCGCACCTCTGAGATGGTGACGGCCGCCATCAAGAGTCTGAAGGAGCGCGGCGGGTCGTCGCTGCAGGCGATCAAGAAGTACATAGCCGCGCACTACAAGCTGGACGCGGAGAAGCTGGCGCCGTTTATCAAGAAGTACCTCTCAAGTCGGCCGTCGTGGCGGGCGAGCTGGTGCAGACGAAGGGGAAGGGCGCGTCCGGCTCGTTCAAGCTTGCCGGCGCCGGCGGCGGCGGGGGGGCGGCCGAGGGCGGCAAGGCTCGTGCTGGCGGTGCCAAGAAGAAGCGCGCCGCTCCGGCCAGCAAGGAGAAGAAGGGCGCCCGTGCGGCCGGCGCAAAGAAGGCTGGTGGCGTGAAGGCGGCGACCGGTCGGAAGGCGGGCGCCGCCAAGAAGGCGTCTGCGGCGTCGGCCGCTCCCGCGGGTGCGAAGAAGGCGGCTGCGGCCAAGCCGGCCAAGGCCAAGTCGCCGTCGAAGGCGAAGAAGGCCGCCAAGGTTCCGACGAAGAAGCCGAAGGCGCCGCGCCCGAAGAAGGCGACGACGCCGTCTAAGGCGAAGGCTTCGCCCAAGAAGAAGAAGTAGAGTAGAGGAGAAAGAGATGGGAAAGGAAGGGTTTGGCGCTTGGCTCCGTCGTCCCCACCCCCCGTCGTCGTCTAGTGGCGCGCAAGAGACGCGCGGCCCAAAACGGCCCTTCTCAGGGCCATCAAAGCACGTCGGGGAAGGTTTTGATTGTCGTGTTGCGTTTGGTGTGGGGGTCTGTCTGTATGCCCGTGGGGATGCTGTTTGCGTGCCGCGGTGGTTGGATTGCGGGGGTCGGTGGCGGGTGTGGGCGGCGGTAGCGGTAAGCGGTGTTGTTGTTGTTGTCGTGGTTGATTGTCGCCGTGTTTGTGGCGGCGGCCGACGGTTGGTTTTCTGTCACGTTGTTGTTTTGTTTGAATACGTTGGTTGGCTTGCCTGCGTTCGTTCTTCTCGGATGTCTGTCGTCTTGTCGAGTCGTGTCTGGTCTTTGTTTTGTTCCTTTGTGTGTGTTATGTTTTGCAACGGGGGGCACGTTGAGATGTGGGAAGGAGTCGGCGGGGGATTTCGGTGGCGTGTAGAGCGAGCGAGCGCGCCTGCCTGGCCGTTGGCCGTCGGAGTGGAGTGCGGGTGTTTTTGTTTTTGTTTTCGAAACGAAAGCGGCGGCCGGCCAGCCACCCGTGCGGTGTGACGTCGGCCGTTGGGTATTGTGCGCCGGGGAGGGATGATGTGTGATTGTTGCGCGCTGCTAGCAGGCAGGCAGAGTGAGCGGGTGTGGCGGACGGACGGGAAGTGGTGGTTTTTGTTTTTGGGTTGCGGGGCGAGAGGCAGGCGACCGACAAAGGTTGCTCGCGACGGAGAGATGTTAGTGGCCCTGAAAAGGGCCGTTTTTGTTTGTGCGGTGCGGTGCGGTGCCGCGGCGCGGTTTAGGCGCGCTCGCCGCGGATGCGGCGCGCGAGCTGGATGTCCTTGGGCATGATGGTGACGCGCTTGGCGTGGATTGCGCACAGGTTGGTGTCTTCGAAGAGGCCGACGAGGTAGGCCTCGCTGGCCTCCTGCAGGGCCATGACTGCGGAGCTCTGGAAGCGCAGGTCGGTCTTGAAGTCCTGGGCGATCTCGCGCACTAGGCGCTGGAATGGCAGCTTGCGGATGAGCAGCTCTGTGCTCTTCTGGTAGCGCCTGATTTCTCGCAGGGCGACGGTGCCCGGCCTGTAGCGGTGGGGCTTCTTGACGCCTCCGGTGGCGGGCGCGCTCTTCCTCGCCGCCTTGGTGGCGAGCTGTTTGCGCGGCGCCTTTCCGCCGGTGGACTTGCGGGCCGTTTGCTTTGTGCGGGCCATGGCGGTAGCGGTAGCGGAGCGGCGTGCGTGGAGGTTAGGTGCGGCGCGGCGTCCGGTGCTGCCTTGACAACGGGCCCGCGCGCCTCCGTGCTGCGCTTATATGCCCTCGGTTGCGCGTGGTGGGGGGAGGGCGGGCCAGAGTCTATATAGGGGGGCGGCGGGCGCGCTGGGCGCAGACCGTAGCCGACTCTCCAGCCGCTGCAGCTGCTGTTTGTGCACGTTTTGCTTTGCCCGAGGAAGGAAGGATGACAGGCCGCGGCAAGGGAGGAAAGGGGCTCGGCAAGGGTGGCGCCAAGCGGCACCGCAAGGTGTTGCGCGACAACATCCAGGGCATCACGAAGCCCGCCATCCGCCGCCTGGCTCGCAGGGGCGGCGTGAAGCGCATCTCTGGTCTGATCTACGAGGAGACCCGCGGGGTGCTGAAGGTGTTCCTGGAGAACGTGATCCGCGACGCGGTGACGTACACTGAGCACGCCAAGCGCAAGACTGTGACGGCCATGGACGTGGTGTACGCCCTGAAGAGGCAGGGGCGCACCCTGTACGGTTTCGGCGGTTAGGCTGCGTCGCAGCGGGCGCTGGCCTTCCCGCGGCCGTGCTTGTGGGTGGGAGAGACTAGAAAACGGCCCTTTTCAGGGCCACCACACTGTTCGGAAGTTGAAAAGTGCGAAAGAGTCTGTGTTGTTGCTGCGTGTGTGCGCTGTGTTGTTTGTTTGTTTCTCTCTCTCTTTCTTTCTTTCCGTTTGTGAGCGACGTGATGTGACTGGGAGGGGAGAAGGAAAGGAAACGTGTCATGTGGCTGGCTGTGTGTGGAGCTGCTTCGTTTGTGTGTCTTTGTATCGATCGCGACGGAGATGGCGGGCTGTGTGTTGTTGTGCGAGAGGCGGTGATTATTTGCTTGCGTGGTTTGGCTCTGTGTGTTTGCGGCGGCGTTGGGGTTTCCGAGGCAAGGCGGCCGGATCAGCTGTTTCGTTCGTGTCGACGGCCGTTGCGCGCGGGAGTGGAGGGCGGTGTGTCGACACGCCTCCCTTTAACAATGGTCATTATTGCTGCCGTTGTCGTTTGGAAGGCGACTGCGACCGTGCAAAATGTGTGTGTGTGTGTGTGTTGGGCCACACGGGCTGTGTGGACGACAAGATGGCGGACGTGCGCCGGCGGCGGCTGTGCTGTGAAAGTGCAAAGTTAAAAAACAAAACAAGGTGCGGCGAGGACGACTGAAATTTTGCTTTGGACGTAGGTTTGTGTGGTGGCCCTGAAAAGGGCCGATTGTTGTGGGCCGAGCCGGCAAAGCGCGTTGCGTGCAGGGGAGCACGCGGCGGCTGCGATTGCCTGGCCTCCTTTAGGCCTTCTTCTCGGTCTTCTTTGGCAGCAGGACGGCCTGGATGTTGGGCAGGACACCACCCTGTGCGATGGTGACGCCCGACAGGAGCTTGTTGAGCTCCTCGTCGTTGCGGATGGCAAGCTGCAGGTGGCGCGGGATGATGCGCGTCTTCTTGTTGTCGCGGGCCGCGTTTCCGGCCAGCTCGAGCACCTCAGCCGCGAGGTACTCCATGACGGCGGCGAGGTAGACGGGCGCCCCGGCGCCGACGCGCTCTGCGTAGTTTCCCTTGCGCAGGAGGCGGTGGATTCTGCCGACCGGGAACTGGAGCCCAGCCCTGCTTGAGCGGGACTTTGACTTGCCCTTGACTTTGCCTCCCTTTCCGCGTCCGGACATGGCGATGGGCTAGCGACGGTGCACACGAAACGGAAACGAAAACGACCGGTGCGAGCGGCAGCGAGTCGAGCAGCGGAGTGCGTGCCGGCGCAGCCGGGGTGGGGGTGCTTTATGGGCTCGGGTGCGGCGGCCGGTTGCGCGCGCGCCCCATTGGTCGGCGGCCGCAACAGGGCGAGCTGGTAAAGGTGCGGCGGCGGCTGTCAACACAACTCTCGGAGTTCTGCTGATTGGGGCTGCATATCTTGCCCCAAATAGAGAACTTCGCGAAAACGAGCTACGCCAGATATTTGACCTCCATCCAAGGGTGTTACTTGGGGGAGACCTAAATGCTAAACACCCATTCTGGAACTCACGAGTGGCAAACCCGAAGGGCAACAAACTAGTTAGCCTAGAAGAGGCACTCCAAATCACAGTCTGGGGCCCTGACGACCCCACCCACGTCCCGCTATTACCACAACAGAGGCCTGACGTCCTGGACATCGTTGTGACCAAGGGGTTAGCAGACAACATTCACTTAGATGTGCAGGACGACCTGTCCTCTGACCACAAGCCTGTACTAGTAAATTTCCACAGACTCATGCCACCACCGCCACCGCAGCACCAAACGTTCAAAACCGACTGGGATCTATACCGAACTTCCCTAACAGCGACCATCCGCCCAGACATCCAACTCAGCACAACAGAAGAAATCGACTCAGCAATAGAATCCCTCACCACTCAGATCCAAACAGTTGCACGCCAGTCAACAACCAAAACAAATCAACCAAGCAATGATTTCGAACTCCCACCCCTCCTCCGTGATCTCCGTTACATTAAAAATAAAGCCAAAAGACGCTGGCAACAAACTCGCGACCCAAGAGATCGTACCACCGCCAACCAACTAATGCGCGAGCTGAGGAAACGGTTAACGGAATGGCGTGCGGAAGTATGGGCGGACAAAATGGATTCTTTCAACCTCCAAACCACCGACGAGTGGAAGGTTGTAAGGAATATAAGAGCCGCCCAACCACCCAAAAGGGCCATGACAGGCAACCAGGGCACAATTTACGACGCCTTGTCGAAGGCCGAGTTACTCGCTGACACCTTCGAAGAACAAAACACCCTCCCAACCCACGACGTACAGACACGCGACGACCAAGACCAAGAAGACAAAATTAAACAGACCATCAATACATTGAGGACTACGCCACCCTCCACAACACCGCAGCTAACCACCCCAACTGAGGTCAGAAGAGAAATACGAAAAAGAAAGGGGGGTTCGGCACCTGGACTTGACAAAATAACTCATATGCAACTAAAAAATCTGCCACGTAAGCCAATAGTGCTCCTAACCAGAATATTCAATAAATGTCTGCACCTATCGTACTTTCCCTCCTCCTGGAAAATAGCTAAACTGGTCACCATACCGAAAGCAGGAAAAGACCCAAAAATCCCTTCAAACAACAGACCTATCAGCTTGCTACAGACCATGGGGAAGCTGTTTGAGAGGATCCTACTTCAGCGTCTCCAACCATCCCTGACCGACAATAATACACTCAGAGCCGAGCAATTCGGCTTCCAAAAGAAGGTGTCAGCAGAACTCCAAGTGCTTCGCGTCACCGAACACATAGCAGCAAATATGAACTTGCAGAAATCCACCGCAGCCGTGTTCCTTGACTGGGAAAAAGCCTTTGACAAGGTGTGGCATGAAAACTTAATATGGAAGATACTGCATCAAACATCTATCCCAGACGTCTACGCCAAGCTACTTGACAGCTACTTAAACGAGAGGCATTTCGTGGTTGAGGTGGATGGCAAACGTTCCACTCGTCGCCAGCTGATGGCGGGCATCCCCCAAGGGTCTGTCCTTTCGCCGACTCTATTCAACATCTACGTCAACGACATTCCCTTGGAGGCAGGAGTCCACATCGCCCAATTCGCTGACGACACGGCGTTCTACACCAGTGAACACCGCCAGCATGTATCCATTGGCAGACTACAACGCCAACTCAATCGCGTAGAAAACTGGTGTAGAACAAACAAATTACAACTCAACGCCACAAAAACAACTGCCATTTACTTCACCCGAAAGCGACCAATCCTGGAAAACCATCTGCGCCTCAACGCCCAGGAGCTACCCTGGAGGGACGAGGTCAAGTACCTTGGCGTGACGCTGGACAGAAGATTGCTGTACCACCACCACATCAGAGAGAAAAAGACAAAAGCACTGAACCTAGCTAAAGCACTGTACCCCCTCTTCAAGAGCAAAAAACCTAAAAGCTGAAACAAAGCGGACACTATATAAGACAACGGTGCTGCCCACAATGACGTATGGTAGCTCATCTTGGGCAGTGGCTTGCCCTACAAGAAAATATGAATTGCAAGTAGTGCAAAACAAAGTGCTCAGGTGGATCCTAGGAGCACCCTACTGGACTAAAATATCCAAATTACACGAACAGCTGGAGATGGACACACTTGATCAAACAATTAGGAAACAGACAACAAAACTTTTTCAAAAGATAGATAACATTAGAAATAGCTGCAGACACCTGACAGACGTAGGGACCCAAAGACCTAAAACCTGGCACAAACAGAGGGTACCTCGATCCATCACAGAGGACCCCACAGAATAAACCAGGAAATACACCCCATCTCCCATTTACAAGCAATTTCAATCACACCAACCACCTTAAACCAGACCAAGTAGATCGTATTGCGAGAGACAACCTAGTGGCAAGCAGACGCTGAACCACCAGGGACAAGAGGAAAGCGGCATCCCAGCCGCAACAAAAACACCACGGACCAAGAGGAGCGGAAGGAAAATCAACACCAAGCCTTCTGAAAGGCGCAGTACCCCATCAAGGGCGGCGGATTGGTGAACTTTTAAGTTCAAAAATCACAATCCTGACCCCCAAAGAGAATAAATGGTGCCCCAACAGCACTACCTAAACACAACTACATCAATACACGGAAAATCGGCGAAGCCGATAAGCCTGTTCAACAACATTGTGACACAAAAAAAAAAAAAAAAAAAAAAAAAAAAAAAAAAAAAAAAAAAAAAAAAAAAAAAAAACTGGCGGCGGGTGCCACTGTGTGGGGAGACGCTGACTAGAGCGGAGCGCTTGGTACTGGTGTTGCTGCTGCCGTACGTTGGTTCGAGATGCCGCCCAAGACTAGCGGGAAGGCCGCCAAGAAGGCTGGCAAGGCGCAGAAGAACATTTCGAAGGGCGACAAGAAGAAGAAGCGCAAGAGGAAGGAGAGCTATGCCATCTACATCTACAAGGTGCTGAAGCAGGTGCACCCTGACACGGGCATCTCGTCGAAGGCGATGAGCATCATGAACAGCTTCGTGAACGACATTTTCGAGCGCATTGCGGCCGAGGCTTCTCGGCTGGCGCACTACAACAAGCGCTCGACCATCACGTCCCGCGAGATCCAGACCGCTGTGCGGCTGTTGCTGCCTGGCGAGCTGGCCAAGCACGCCGTGAGCGAGGGCACGAAGGCGGTGACCAAGTACACGAGCTCCAAGTAAGGAGGTGGCTCTGGAATGGAAGGAAGGATGGAGAAGGCTCCTCCGTTGCGAGAGCGGCAAAACGGCCCTTTTCAGGGCCACCAACTTGCCTTTTGCGGGAAGGGCGGAATTGTTGTTGTTGTTTGTGTGGACGGCTGTGATGTATGTGTGCATTTTGATTGTGGGTGGGGGGGCGCGTCAAAGCGTGTTGCGCGGGGTACGGCCACGAGGTTGGTCGCCGTGGCGTGGAATGGTGGCACGCCTCGTTGGCGTGGTTTTTGACCCATTGGTGTTGTTGGTGTGTGTGTGTGTGTTACCCGTCTGCGAGGGGGGACTGTGCGATCGGCGACTTTTGTGTCACCGTAACGACGGCCGTTTGCGGGTTTGTTTTTTTGCACATCATACATGGCGAGGGTGAAATGTGAAATGTTTTTGTTTGGTTGTTTTTTTTTTTTTTTGCCGCCCACTATTCCCTTTGCTGTACGCCGAGTTTGACAATGGTGCGACGTAACTGCAGCGTGGAGGTGTGTGAGTGACGTTGAAATGAACGTGCCATTAAGACGCATTGTTGTTGTATTGTACTGTACGTGTACGGCGAACACGCACGATGATGTACCATTCGACTCTGATGTTTGATAGCCGTGTCTGACTGATTGCGTACGACGCACGCACACCGATGTCGTCATTCAAGATGCACGCGTGTCCAGTGCAGTACAGTAAGCGCGACGCTAGACGACGACGGCGGCGGCGGCGGCGGCGGCGGCGGTCGTTTGTTTGGCGAATGTCTGTACACGTGTTTGTCTGTGTCCATCCGGTGCGTATTTGTTTGTTTGAAAGTGTTTTGTGTGTCGGTGACGTGGTCCGATCCGTCGCCCCCTGAGTAACTGTCGATCGGCGCGATAGACGGGCGTCACGCAACTGAACCGAAGTCTTGGGCACACCCGTCATACTGTTGTACACCGTCGCGCTGAGAACGGTAACGAAAGGTTGACTTTGATCGGTCGAATGTCTGGGCAGAACGTGAGGAATGAGGCAAGAGTGCAAGGAGGGGGGGCAAAAGAGAGAGGAAGGGAAAAAGGGGAGAAACGCATTCGTAGAGCAACGGAACGTTCCCGTGTCGGAGGCGTATTGGAGCCGCACTGAAATGCGTTTAACGGCGGCGCGGCTGCAAGTGTCTGCCGTGGTGAACGTTACCTTTGACGGCTGCATTGGGCTTTGCCTTTGCTTTTGCTTTCGCTTTCGCTTTCCCGGATGTACGTAACGTTTGTTGATATGGTTCTGAGGAAGAGTGTATGACAGTGCCGTGCCGTCCATGTTCGTGTGCCCTCCCATTGTGTGTATGCTATTGTCTGTGTACGTGAATGATGTATGTAGGTGTTAGTGGACATGTTTTACCATTGGGGGGAAATGGATCGTCGATAGTTGCCGTCACTCTGTCACGGTCGAGATGACGCACCCTCCGTACAGAAAGGTGTCGAGAAAGTGAGTGTGTGTGTGCGTGCGTCCGTGAATTGGCAGTGTTTGGAGGTGGGCGTGCCCTGCATGTGGCCCGGAAGGCTGTTCGTTAGGCGGTAGTGTTGTGTGGACAGGGGAGGGGCATGCGTAACGCTGCTGGCATGGCATTTCGGGAGATGGGAGGGGGCAAACGAGGAGCGGCGGCCAAAGACGGGACGGGGAGGGGCGCGGTGTGGGTGGCTTGCGCCTGTGCTCGGCGTTGTGGTTTGTGCAAAAGAGGAGGAGAAAAACAATGTGAGTTGCCAGGGAGGGGAGCGGTGTTGTGTTGTGGTTGTCGTGGTGTAGCCGCAGACGCGGCTGTCAGTGAACGTGGCGAGACGGACGGATGCGCGGAGGGGCGGGGGCGGCGCATTTCGCCGGTGCCGTGCCATGCCTGAAAGCCGCGTGGTCGCTGTGTTGTTGGTGGCGTGGGGGCGAGGAGAGTACCGTACGGGTGTGCTTGTGCGCCGGAAATGGCACACTGCGCCCGCCCGTCTTGGAGGCTGATGGCTGTGGTGTGGAAATGGGGCGCGGTGATGTTGAAGCAGTTGAAGAACAGAAAAGAAACCAAGAAAACGGAAGGCGTGATGCGGCGGTGGTGGTGAGAGCGGGAAAAACAAAACAAAAAAAAAAGAAGGAAAAACAACGAGAAAACAAAAAGTCTATCAATATTAAAATGGAAATGGACCCAGGTATAACCTCCCTGCACAAATAGCAGAGAGTCCGATGATAATAAAAATGTGCCAGAATGTTAACGTCCCTACAAAACAAACCCAACGATAATATTAATGAAAGAGTGAACCGTATGTAACATTGCAACAGACATAATGAAACCTGATAAATTGTATAAGGGCAGCAGCGTTGACCTTTGGCCCTGTATTCAGAATAAAAAGAGCCAAAGATCGTTACCCCAATGAAAAAGACACTGAAACACGTATGTAACATAGTAGCGATGGCGAGACATTGTAGCATCTGTGACCAGAGAGTTTGCGCTGGACTGCGCGAGTGTTGCGAGCGGTTCTCAGTCAGTCAGTAGTCGTTGCGAGTCCGTAGCTATGTGTAGTTGAGGGCTGTACTCTGTCAGTAGTCGTCGCGTGCAGTACGCTAATAGTCGTCATGCAGAGCGGTCGGTCAGTAGTAGCAGCCGAGCGCGGTTGTGTGATGTAGGCGGTCGGCAACACTGGTCAAGATGGTGAATAAGGTATACTGTTAATTAATATAATCATTAGATAATGAAAAATTGTATTTATTGTAATTATTCTCCAACAAGTTCCCCAATAATAATTTTTATTTCAAAAGCATTTTTCAAACATTTAATTGTTTATTGAACTAAAGAGTTCGTTGCACTTCACATTTCATTCCACTTCTTTGAAGAAAAATGTCACTAAAATCACAAAAAAAGAGAATATTATTATTTGCAATGCAGTTCCTCCAAGCGCTGCGCAACAACCAGAGCAGAAATGTGACATCCATTTATTCGGAGGTAAGACTTTAATTCTGATTGTTTTGCACAGGGCCAAAGACCGATATTTCGGTTTAATTGAAGTTTCTTGTCACTGAACGGACTTTTTTAAATGTTGTGTGAAGACTTTATATTTGAGTCAGATTGCGAATTTCACATTTTTGTTGCCATTTTCAATACCTCTCATTGTGGGCGAGGTTACAATTAGCGCAATGTCCATTAGCATCCGTAAATAACATTGTCCATTATTTTAAATTTTGCTGGGAGGTTACAACACACACACACACACACAAAAAAAAAAAAAAAAAAAAAAAAAAAAACAAAAAAAAACAAAAAAATTGCATTTATATCCGCTCCTCAATTGTAGATACCCCTTACACAGCTGTGTGCAATGAATGAGTGCTGGCTGGTAATTAATTGCACTCCTTGGAGGGAAATGCCATAGGAAGTAGTCTTTAAAAAGTGAATGTTTTTCGTTAAGAGACAAAAGTTACTTTAGAAAAAAAGTAATAGTGGGGCTTTTGTTGTTGAACAAAATAAGTACAATGAACATACGTTATCAGATTTGCGCAATGCAGCGTCACACCACCTTTTGATTATAACACAATAGACTATACATCGTCCCGAACCGTGACCAGAGTCGCGAGACGAGCAGAGCACGCCGCCGACGCCCGCTCAGTACAACCGTCCACCCGCTACTACTGTCGACCGACTACTACCTCTCCCGACTCGCGCTACAATATATATATAACAACTGTTCCTGGCGACCCGGTGCGTGCCACTACTGTCGTCTGGCGCGGTCCAAGCGCCGACTAGCAGCGATAAAGAACTCTCTGGTCAGACAGAGATGCTGTCATGCCTCGCCATCGCTCTGGTAATGAATACATACGTGTTGCAGCGTGCGTACCACCGGAACACGCAGTGGCGGAGCCAAAGACTGTGTTGTCGAGGTCGAGTGCGAGCGGGAAGAGAGGCAGCGTCGGCACGGAGATGCAAGCGAGCGCGAGACGCACGGGGGCTGCGGCGTGGCGCGTTTGCGGTCGGCGCCTTTGGTGGCAACGGCCGGGACAAGCAGCGGTGTATGGTGTGGTGCGGGGCGGACAGGGGCGGCGGTGGACGGGGAGGAGGCGGCGCGACGACGGCATGGGGGCGAAAACGGGACGGGGGACGGCGGATGTTGAGAGGCGTCACGCGCGGACAGGACACAGACACAGAGACACACAGATTGGAAAGGGAGGGTGCGCGGTAGTAGTTGGGAATGTGCGTACCGTGCGGGATGGGAGTGGGCGAGGAACACGGTCGTGGCCCCTGTTTTGGGTGCGTGTGATGACGTCGGTGTGTTGTGGGAAGGGAAGGTGCTGTGGCGGCGGCGCGTAATGGGCGTAGGCCGAAAAGAGAAAGGAACGTGGGCAGTGTGTTGGCAAGCGTCGGTTCGACTGCGACGTTGATGGGCAGGGCAGGGCAGGGCAGGGCAGGGCAGGGCAAGGTTAATGGTGGTAGGAGTAGGCGTGTGGGCGCAAAAAAATCTGCCGCTGCAGCGCGGTGCCGTAACCGCCATGGCGGGAAGGAGAGAGGGCCAAAGAAAGAAAGAAAGAAAGAAGAAAACAAAAAAAAAAAAAAAAAAGGAGGGGGGGGCGAAAGTGGAGAGGCGGTGGTGTGAGAAGGGCGGGGGCGGAAGGAAGGCAGGAAGGACAAGAGGCGAGGCGACGGCTTGCTTTGTGTATCGGTCGGTCTCTGGCTATGCTTCGTTTTCTGCAGCAGGGTCGGTGCGCGGCGTGGCTCGCGGCAGTGGGAACGCCTGGTGGCTGGACGGCCAGCAATGCGGTTGGATGGGCGGCCACAGCACCGCACCTGTGCCCGAGGAGGAGACGCTGGCGGCGGGCCCTGAGGTGAGGCCGGCTCGGCTGGGGCTGTGGATGTGTAGGTGTGCGCCGCTGCTGCAACAACGAGTAAAACGCGAGAAGAAGGGATGGCGGTAGAGAGAGAAAAAAAAAAAACAAAAGGTCGTGTTGTGTTGATGCGCAGGCAGACGCGTACAGAGGGACGAGCCCGGTCTGCAGCAGGGTGTGGCCGTGCCGAGTGCAGAGCAGCGGCGGCTCGGTTCGGTTCGGCCCGGCCCGGCGGGCCGCGCTGTTGTCGCGGACGTGAGCGCCCCCTGGCGGGTGGCCGGAGGCGGCGCGGCGTGTTGGACGTGTGGCTGGTGGCAGTGCACAATTTGCGAGTGGCTGGCGGTGCGGTGTGGTGTGGCGTGGCGGTTGGCGCGTCGGGCGGCGGAGAGGTATGTGTTGCGGGCGCCCTTTGCTGCGCTGCGTCGTTGCGTGTGCCGTACAGGGCGGGCGCTTGTCGACTGTGTGGGCGGTGTGGCGAATTGGCGTGAAAACGGCTGCCGAGAGGTGTGTGGTAGCGAGCCGGTCGGTGGTGTCAGTGCGAAGGGGAATGTGCGTGCGTGTTTGGCGGTGTCGGTGTGCTTTTTGCGGCGTGAGAGTGGGAATTAGTGGGGCCGGCTGTTGTGTTGGTTCCTTGTGTCTTGTGTCGCGTAGCTTGATGGCAACGTGGAAGGACGCCGGTTTCGTTTTCGTTTCGAGCCTTGCGTGTGGTTGTCGACGTTGACTGGTTGGCGTGTGCCGATGCACGTGCATGTGTGGGTCGCGAGTGCGTTTTTGGCTGGCTGTGTGTGTGTGTGTGTGTGTGTGTGTGTGTGTGTGTGTGTTTTGGGGGGGAAGGGGGAGGCGGTGGTGAAAGTGCAGTCGTCGGGTGGGGCTGGGGCTGTGCGTCGTGGCGGAAAGGTGGTAGGTTGCGGGAAGCGAGCCCGTCGTTGACGGTGTCGCGTGAGTTGTGAATCGAGTGGGGCGCGGGGCGCGGGGCGCGGGACAGGAGCAGCGTGCCGCTGCGTCGTGGTCGTCAGCAGAGGCTGTGCGTGTGCTTGTCCTTTTTGTGGGCGGTTCGGTTCGTGCGAGGCGTTTTTGTTTTGTGTTGCCCTAGTTGTTAGTTTATTTTGTTTGTGTTTGTTATTTTGAGACGACGACTGGTTGGTGGCGTGCGCGCGAAGTGGCGGTGTGCGCTTCCCGTGTCGTTTGTGTTGTTTGGTTTTTTTGTTTTTGTGTGTTTTTTTTTTTTTTTTTTTTTTTTTTTTTTTTTTTTTTTGCACTGGGCCCCGGTGGGTGGGTGCGTGTGTGTCGATTGCCGGCTGGCGAAAGGTGCGCCATCGGCGGGGTGGGTCGCCGGCACAAGTAGAGGCGGCGGCGTTGTTGTTGCTGTTGTTGTGTGGTGTTTGTTTTGTTCGGCTGTGTCGGCGAGCTGTGTTGCGGTGCGTGTGAATGGTGGTGCAAAAGTGCTGGCGTTGGGGCTGCGACTGCGACGGCGGCGAGCCGCGGGCGCGCCATTGATAGTGATGTTGTGAACAGCGGCTGTGTACGGTAGTGGTGTTGTTGTAGCACGACGTGCATCCGGGCCGGCGCGGAAAGCGCAGTTGCGGGCGGTTGCCCTTCGGTGCCAGCCATGTCGCGTGAGCGGCGGGTTGCTCTGGTGTCGACACGTGGTGCTCTGGGTTGTTGTGTGGTGCCCTTTGGCCGGTGGGGGTGGTTCGCGTGTGTCTCGTTCGCGCTCGGTGTCTGGTCGTGGTCGTGCTGCTCCCCCGTCTGTCGGCGGTTTCCGACGTCGTCTGTACGTTTTTGTTCGTTTGCGGCGTGCGTGCCGACGTCGTCCCGTCGCGACCTTTCAACCGAAAGTGTGGCGCCCGAAGGTGAACGAACGTAACCCTGACCTCGGCGCTTTACGCTGAGCCGAGCGAACCGAACCGAACCTAACCTGTGGTGTGGCGAGGTGAGCTCAGCCTGTGAGCCCCTAACGTCTACGTAAGGTAAGCTGTCCGGCTCACGCCTCACGTTTGAACGCTTTTTTAACCTACGTTTGACGCTTCTTAACCTAGCACTGACCCCTTAACCTAACGTGTAACCTAACCTAACCTAACCTCTGACGCCTGACGTGTTTGAATGCTTAACCTAAGTTTGACGCTTAACCTAACCCAAGTCCCCTTAACCTAACCCACGTCCACCTAACCTAACCTAACGTAGACGTGTAAACGTAATGTGTAACGCGTAACGTGTAAGGTCGGCTGTCGTGTGTGCTTGACGGCAGATTGGGTTGGTCTGTAGATTCGGATTGCGGTTTGCCTCGGTCGAGGGGTTGGGTCGGAAGCGGCGAGGGGCGGCGGCGCCTGTTGCGCAGGCGGCGTCCGTTTGCGGCGGGCAATTGGTGAGAAACGGCTGTGAATGTTGGCCGGCGAGAGGAGGAGGACGGCGCGCGATGTGGCCCGACGGCTGCGGGCCGATCGGGAAACGGCGGGAGGGCGACGGAAGGCGATGGGGCGGCGGAGGCGCGTTTGCACGGCCGTCATCGCCGCACGCCTCGGCTTGTGTGGCTGTGGCGCCGGCCGCGCTGGCCGGGCTGCCGCGGCGACGGTGTGGGAGTTTTGCCGAAGGTTTGGCCATTGTGGCGGGTCGTCGGCTGGGGCTGTGGGGGCGGCATTTGGGCGGGGGCGGCGATTCTCGGCGGGCCGACCCAGGCTGTAGCGCGCGGTAGCTGCAGTTTGGCCGTGGTTTGCGGCGCTGCCGTGGCGACTGGTTGGCGACTGTGGTGTGGCTGTGTGTAGCCCCATCCTCGGTGGTTTGAAAGGCGCGGGCGGTTGTGGCGCAGGTTTGGGGCTGCTCCGCACAGGCTGTCGGACGTTGGGCGGTAGCAAGCGCGGGAGGCGCGGCGCGGCGGCGCGCAGAGTGGCGGCCGCTCTCTCGGCCGTCCGCGCCCGCCCGCGACACTGGCTGGGCCTTGTGATTCTCTGCTCTGCTGCTGTGCTGTGCTTGCGTGCCTGCCGTCCCGCTCGCTCTCGCTGTGTGTTACGCGCGTCGTCGAAATGGCAGATCAGGCGGCTACGAACGAGACTGCTGCGGCACCCGCCGCCACCGGCACTACGAAGAAGGCCAAGTCTGCGTCGTCTGCGAAGAAGCCGCGCGCCAAGCCTGCGCACCCGCGCACCTCTGAGATGGTGACGGCCGCCATCAAGAGTCTGAAGGAGCGCGGCGGGTCGTCGCTGCAGGCGATCAAGAAGTACATAGCCGCGCACTACAAGCTGGACGCGGAGAAGCTGGCGCCGTTTATCAAGAAGTACCTCAAGTCGGCCGTCGTGGCGGGCGAGCTGGTGCAGACGAAGGGGAAGGGCGCGTCCGGCTCGTTCAAGCTTGCCGGCGCCGGCGGCGGCGGGGGGGCGGCCGAGGGCGGCAAGGCTCGTGCTGGCGGTGCCAAGAAGAAGCGCGCCGCTCCGGCCAGCAAGGAGAAGAAGGGCGCCCGTGCGGCCGGCGCAAAGAAGGCTGGTGGCGTGAAGGCGGCGACCGGTCGGAAGGCGGGCGCCGCCAAGAAGGCGTCTGCGGCGTCGGCCGCTCCCGCGGGTGCGAAGAAGGCGGCTGCGGCCAAGCCGGCCAAGGCCAAGTCGCCGTCGAAGGCGAAGAAGGCCGCCAAGGTTCCGACGAAGAAGCCGAAGGCGCCGCGCCCGAAGAAGGCGACGACGCCGTCTAAGGCGAAGGCTTCGCCCAAGAAGAAGAAGTAGAGTAGAGGAGAAAGAGATGGGAAAGGAAGGGTTTGGCGCTTGGCTCCGTCGTCCCCACCCCCCGTCGTCGTCTAGTGGCGCGCAAGAGACGCGCGGCCCAAAACGGCCCTTCTCAGGGCCATCAAAGCACGTCGGGGAAGGTTTTGATTGTCGTGTTGCGTTTGGTGTGGGGGTCTGTCTGTATGCCCGTGGGGATGCTGTTTGCGTGCCGCGGTGGTTGGATTGCGGGGGTCGGTGGCGGGTGTGGGCGGCGGTAGCGGTAAGCGGTGTTGTTGTTGTTGTCGTGGTTGATTGTCGCCGTGTTTGTGGCGGCGGCCGACGGTTGGTTTTCTGTCACGTTGTTGTTTTGTTTGAATACGTTGGTTGGCTTGCCTGCGTTCGTTCTTCTCGGATGTCTGTCGTCTTGTCGAGTCGTGTCTGGTCTTTGTTTTGTTCCTTTGTGTGTGTTATGTTTTGCAACGGGGGGCACGTTGAGATGTGGGAAGGAGTCGGCGGGGGATTTCGGTGGCGTGTAGAGCGAGCGAGCGCGCCTGCCTGGCCGTTGGCCGTCGGAGTGGAGTGCGGGTGTTTTTGTTTTTGTTTTCGAAACGAAAGCGGCGGCCGGCCAGCCACCCGTGCGGTGTGACGTCGGCCGTTGGGTATTGTGCGCCGGGGAGGGATGATGTGTGATTGTTGCGCGCTGCTAGCAGGCAGGCAGAGTGAGCGGGTGTGGCGGACGGACGGGAAGTGGTGGTTTTTGTTTTTGGGTTGCGGGGCGAGAGGCAGGCGACCGACAAAGGTTGCTCGCGACGGAGAGATGTTAGTGGCCCTGAAAAGGGCCGTTTTTGTTTGTGCGGTGCGGTGCGGTGCCGCGGCGCGGTTTAGGCGCGCTCGCCGCGGATGCGGCGCGCGAGCTGGATGTCCTTGGGCATGATGGTGACGCGCTTGGCGTGGATTGCGCACAGGTTGGTGTCTTCGAAGAGGCCGACGAGGTAGGCCTCGCTGGCCTCCTGCAGGGCCATGACTGCGGAGCTCTGGAAGCGCAGGTCGGTCTTGAAGTCCTGGGCGATCTCGCGCACTAGGCGCTGGAATGGCAGCTTGCGGATGAGCAGCTCTGTGCTCTTCTGGTAGCGCCTGATTTCTCGCAGGGCGACGGTGCCCGGCCTGTAGCGGTGGGGCTTCTTGACGCCTCCGGTGGCGGGCGCGCTCTTCCTCGCCGCCTTGGTGGCGAGCTGTTTGCGCGGCGCCTTTCCGCCGGTGGACTTGCGGGCCGTTTGCTTTGTGCGGGCCATGGCGGTAGCGGTAGCGGAGCGGCGTGCGTGGAGGTTAGGTGCGGCGCGGCGTCCGGTGCTGCCTTGACAACGGGCCCGCGCGCCTCCGTGCTGCGCTTATATGCCCTCGGTTGCGCGTGGTGGGGGGAGGGCGGGCCAGAGTCTATATAGGGGGGCGGCGGGCGCGCTGGGCGCAGACCGTAGCCGACTCTCCAGCCGCTGCAGCTGCTGTTTGTGCACGTTTTGCTTTGCCCGAGGAAGGAAGGATGACAGGCCGCGGCAAGGGAGGAAAGGGGCTCGGCAAGGGTGGCGCCAAGCGGCACCGCAAGGTGTTGCGCGACAACATCCAGGGCATCACGAAGCCCGCCATCCGCCGCCTGGCTCGCAGGGGCGGCGTGAAGCGCATCTCTGGTCTGATCTACGAGGAGACCCGCGGGGTGCTGAAGGTGTTCCTGGAGAACGTGATCCGCGACGCGGTGACGTACACTGAGCACGCCAAGCGCAAGACTGTGACGGCCATGGACGTGGTGTACGCCCTGAAGAGGCAGGGGCGCACCCTGTACGGTTTCGGCGGTTAGGCTGCGTCGCAGCGGGCGCTGGCCTTCCCGCGGCCGTGCTTGTGGGTGGGAGAGACTAGAAAACGGCCCTTTTCAGGGCCACCACACTGTTCGGAAGTTGAAAAGTGCGAAAGAGTCTGTGTTGTTGCTGCGTGTGTGCGCTGTGTTGTTTGTTTGTTTCTCTCTCTCTTTCTTTCTTTCCGTTTGTGAGCGACGTGATGTGACTGGGAGGGGAGAAGGAAAGGAAACGTGTCATGTGGCTGGCTGTGTGTGGAGCTGCTTCGTTTGTGTGTCTTTGTATCGATCGCGACGGAGATGGCGGGCTGTGTGTTGTTGTGCGAGAGGCGGTGATTATTTGCTTGCGTGGTTTGGCTCTGTGTGTTTGCGGCGGCGTTGGGGTTTCCGAGGCAAGGCGGCCGGATCAGCTGTTTCGTTCGTGTCGACGGCCGTTGCGCGCGGGAGTGGAGGGCGGTGTGTCGACACGCCTCCCTTTAACAATGGTCATTATTGCTGCCGTTGTCGTTTGGAAGGCGACTGCGACCGTGCAAAATGTGTGTGTGTGTGTGTGTTGGGCCACACGGGCTGTGTGGACGACAAGATGGCGGACGTGCGCCGGCGGCGGCTGTGCTGTGAAAGTGCAAAGTTAAAAAACAAAACAAGGTGCGGCGAGGACGACTGAAATTTTGCTTTGGACGTAGGTTTGTGTGGTGGCCCTGAAAAGGGCCGATTGTTGTGGGCCGAGCCGGCAAAGCGCGTTGCGTGCAGGGGAGCACGCGGCGGCTGCGATTGCCTGGCCTCCTTTAGGCCTTCTTCTCGGTCTTCTTTGGCAGCAGGACGGCCTGGATGTTGGGCAGGACACCACCCTGTGCGATGGTGACGCCCGACAGGAGCTTGTTGAGCTCCTCGTCGTTGCGGATGGCAAGCTGCAGGTGGCGCGGGATGATGCGCGTCTTCTTGTTGTCGCGGGCCGCGTTTCCGGCCAGCTCGAGCACCTCAGCCGCGAGGTACTCCATGACGGCGGCGAGGTAGACGGGCGCCCCGGCGCCGACGCGCTCTGCGTAGTTTCCCTTGCGCAGGAGGCGGTGGATTCTGCCGACCGGGAACTGGAGCCCAGCCCTGCTTGAGCGGGACTTTGACTTGCCCTTGACTTTGCCTCCCTTTCCGCGTCCGGACATGGCGATGGGCTAGCGACGGTGCACACGAAACGGAAACGAAAACGACCGGTGCGAGCGGCAGCGAGTCGAGCAGCGGAGTGCGTGCCGGCGCAGCTCTCTCTCGCATATATGACGTACTCGGACGTTGAGTAGTCTTGTGGTGGAGGTTTTTGTCCTTTGACATTTCCTCCAAGTCTATACGTTAAATTTTGCATTTTACATGCACCTTACTTTTAGTTTTTACCCTTGCTTTTTATGCTTTTTTTGTTTTGTGAACCGCTACTTTGTTTATGGTAGTTTTTTTTTTTTTGTTTTGTTTTTAATTTAGGATGCATTTTGGCCTCCTGTATTTTAGGTTGTCTGTGTCGTAATTCCCTAAGTTGCTTATCAGTTGGTTATCGGAGTGGCTCGCAGTTTGGTAGAATGCTACCGCGAGTTCTCTGAATCTATCTTTCAGCATCTTTACTTCCGTTGCCTCGTGGGTGTCGGCAGTGGGGAAGCGCGTCCTGACGTGAATTGCCCGTCTGAGTGCCCGATTTTGGACTCTCTGCAGCCTTTGCAGGTGCGTTTTGGCTGCATAGCCCCAGACTGGGCAGGCATATTCGATGATAGGGCGGACAAGCGTACAGTACAGCCTCACTCCTGTAGTTGCCGCCAAGCTGCTTTCTGTATTTAGTATGGGGTAAATGTCGTTGAGTCTGGCACTGGCCTTCCTTCTGATGTCGTCGATATGTGTGCGCCATGTCAGTCTTTTGTCAAGCGTGACACCCAGGTATTTGGCCGTGGCCCTCCATGGGATGTCTCGTCTGTGTAGTCTTAGTTGTCTGTTTTGTCGTCGGCGGTGGGCAGGGTTGCGTTTGCCTCTCCTTTGGGTGAGCATTATTGCTTGTGTTTTCTCCCCATTTATTGTAATCCGCCATTTCCTGGCCCAGGCTTCCGTCTGGTGTAGAAGATTTTGGAGTCTTGTCGTCACTATCCCCCTATTTGTACTAACGGCGAAGAATGCCGTGTCGTCGGCGTATTGGGCTGTCTGGGTCTGTGGGGCAGATGGTGTGTCGGCCGTGTACAGGTTGTACAGTATTGGGCCTAACACCGAGCCCTGTGGTACTCCAGCTTCGATGGTGCGCTTTGAGGACCTCGCAGTGTCCACTTTGACGCAAAATGTGCGGTTGGCTAGGTAGCTCTTCAGGAGCTTAACGACATGGCCAGGGAATCCTAATGTGTACAATTTGTACAGTAGTCCAGTGTGCCACACACTGTCGAAGGCCTTGGCTACGTCTAGCAGCACTAGTCCACAGTAACCTTTCCGGTTAAAGGCTTCTGTTGCGGCTTCGACCACTCGCATGAGTTGTTGGGGTGCTGAGTGTTGGTTGCGAAATCCGAACTGGAATTTGGGGAGCATGTTCTCTCTTCTTATGTGCCTGTCTATGTGCACTAGAAGGAGGCGCTCGTACAGCTTACTCAGTGTTGGGAGTAGGCTTATGGGGCGATGGTGCTGGGGAAAGATGGGATCTTTTCCAGGCTTAGCGATCGCGACCACTTCCGCATGTTTCCACTGTTTAGGGAATTTTTGTGATCGCGTGATTTCGTTGAACGTCTCTGTCAATTTTTCTATCGCTAGCTGGGGCAGGTGCTTAAGCAGTTCATTGGTGAGGAGATCGTGTCCTGGGGCTTTCTTGTTGGGCAGCGATTTGATGGCTTTCGCTACCTCCTCCGTGGAGAAGGCAGGTGGATCGTCATCGACGTCGTCATCCGCTGCCAGAAATGCGGTTAGTTGTCTGCGGACCATTCTTTCATGTTCGTGATCCTGCGCCTCTGCTGGTGTGAACTGTTTCTCGAAGACGTCGGCGAGTGCGTTGGCTTTATCTTGGGCGCTGAACACTAGTCCTCTCTCGCCGTGCAGAGGCGGCATTCTTGCGCGTCTTTTAGTGAACTGCTTGGTGGCTTGCCAGAGGCTGTTGTCCTGCACTTTGAGAGCTGTAAGGCGGTTTGACCATTGCTGGTTTCTATGCTCAGTGAGCGCCACCTTAAGTTCTCTCTGTAGCCTATTAAGCAGCTTCCTGGTGTCCGGATTTCGCGTAAGTTTCCATTCCTTCGCGGTCCTGTTTTTGTGCCTAATCTGGGCAAGCAGCTGGGGTGGCAGTCGCTGTGTGTGGGGAGGGGGCGGAGGTTGTTCAGGTGTTGCGCCCTGTGCTGCTTGCAGGACCGCGTCTGTGAGAGTACTCAGCGTTTGTTCTGTGTCCTCTGTCGGGAGCGGGGTGTTGGTAAGTTCTTCCATGACTTGTGTTTTGAATCTTTCCCAGTCGATGTGTTTGTACGAGGTTGAATGCTGGTTGCGCGGTAGCCAGCCGCCCATGTCAATCTCGAATGTGACGGGATTGTGATCGGACGACATTCTATTCAGTGAATGCGCCGTCACAAACCCTGCGAGACCTTTCGTGATTGCTACGTCGATTACATCCGGGTTGTTTCCGTTTCTGGGAAAGTGTGTGGGCTCCTCGGGGGCCCACACGTGCATGTGGTGGATGCGCGCAATGCTTTTCAACTGTCGGCCGGCTTGGTTCGTCCTTCTGGAGTTCCAGTCGGAGTGCTTGGAGTTAAGGTCTCCTCCAAGTATCAGCTTGCCTCCAATTTGTCCTAATTTGACGATGTCGTCTTCAACTAACCTGTGGTTTTTGGGTTGTCGATATGCTGACACCACAGTTACCGGTCCTGTGGATGTCTGTACCTCTAGTGCTACTGTTTCCAACTGCGTCATTTCTGGTGTGTGAATCTGGTGGTGCGGAATCCCCCTTTTTATATAGATTGCTACCCCGCCCCCTGCAGTTGGTCGGTCTCGTCTGTAGCAGAGGTAGTTTGGTGCAGAAACTCTGATTCCCGGTTTCAGGTTGGTCTCCTGCACCATGCATATGTCTATTTCTTCTTCCGCCAGGAATTGTCTAAATTCTAGACCCTGGGGGAAGAGGCTCATGGCGTTAAACGTGCATAGTTTGAAACCCTGAATTGCTGGCCTAGCCATGCTGCGGTGTTGTAGCGCTTGTTGTCGCAGTGGTCTGCGAGGGCCTAACTGCCGATGAGATGTCGGCGGAGAGCTGGTCAAATTTCTTTGTCATGGTCTGCATGAGCTTGTCCATGAGCTTGATGACTTCCGTCAGGGCTTGGGAGAAGTGGTGTATGGGTGTGTTGCTTGTTTGTGTTGTTGTTGCTGCTGGGTTCGTGTTTTCGGTTGTGGGGGTCTTTACGGGTGATACTGCTCTTGCGTAAGAGCGTGTGTCGTCCTGTGTTCGTGTACTTGGGCCGGTAGTTTGCGTGTTTGTGTTGTCTTCTTTTTCTTTGTTTCGTGGTTTTGTTTTAGTGTCTTCAGTTTGCGTTTTTTGAGCGGTGCTGGTTCGTTTGTTAGTGTTGTTTCGTGTTAGTGCTTGGTTAGTGTTTCTGTAGTTTGTGATTTGCCCTGTTTGTCGGGTCTTGGCCCTCTTGTGTGCTGGACAGCCTTGGTAACTGGCTGTGTGGGCGCCACTGCAGTTGGCGCATTTTGGTTTGTCTTGGGGTGTCATTCGGCACTCCCTGGACGCGTGGTTGCCAGCGCACTTCACGCAGCGTGGTGGCATATCGCAGTGATAGTTAACATGCCCGATGATTTGGCAATTGAAGCACTGAGGTGCCCTTGCTCTCTGCTTCAGTGGTTCCGTAGTTATTCCAAGGCCCATTAGTCGGGTTTCCTGGAACAGCTTCCGGTGCTGTGGGGTGTCGGTTAGTGTGGCACAGTAGAGCGGATCTCGGTTGTTTGAGCCCTGTTTGCGCACCGATCTTACGTCGTATCCTTTCGCCGTTATGGCTTCTTTGATATCGACGGGATCGGTGCGTGTGGGGAAGCCTCTCAGAACGACTTTCAGGGTCTTCTGTGCGCCTGTTGGGTACGTGTAGTGTGCTATCTTGTGTGTTTTTAGTGTGTTCTTGATGGTGGTGTAGTCTTCTAGTGTTTTTAAGGTGATTTTGATCTTATCCCCGCCGGCGGATTTTGCGTGGAAGCGCTCGTCGCCTACGGCGGCGGTGATAAGATCGTACATCTTTTTGTATGTGTCGGGAAATGTGGCTACTATGGGTGGCAGTTTTTCGTGCTTTGGGGTGTGTGTGTTTTGCTGTATCGGTGGTGGTGGTGCTTATGCTTGCGCGTCTTCATCGAGCGCGGCGAATTTATTTTGTGTGGCGCATGCAGTGCCGGCCGCGGTTGGTGGTGGCGTGGCCTTGGCCGTGCGCCGCGCCAGTTCGAAGGTCCCGTTATCTTCCGGTTCCTCGGCTGTGGCGGGCGAATTCTCTGCTGCTGCGCTGGTGCCTGTGTGTGCCGGCTCTGGGCTCTGGGGCGAGTCCGTGGCCGGTGTGTCGTGTATGGTGTTGTGTGTGTTGTGTATTTGGGCCGGTGTGTCATGTGTGTTGTGTGTTAGGGAGGACGTGTCTGCTTTTGGTTCGTCATTTGCAGTCTCGTCTGTCACTAGTGCGTCAGCGGGAGGCGCGTCTGTCGCAGTCGTGCCTGCTTTTGGTTCGTCATTTGCAGTCCCGTCTGTCGCTAGTGCGTCTGCGGAGGGCTCGTCAGTCGCAGTCGGTTCCCTCACGTGTGTGTTGCTTGGGCCTGGATTGGCCTGCCCTGCAACTGTGTCCGCCCTATCTATGTCTGACTGTGTTTGGAAAGCTAGAGAAGGAAGCACAGGCGCATCTGCTTTGCGCTTTGGTGACTTAGCGCGTTTCCTTTTCTCCCTGACGAGCAGTTTTGCTGTCGCCTTTGGGAGAATTTTCCTTTCTGCTTTCCTCTCTATTTCCCTACTGATTTTTGTGTCTTGTCTTGTCTGTTCCCTCCGTTGTTCCTCTCTCCTCCGTTCCCTACGTTTTTCCGTCCTAATAACTCTCTCCATCAGCCTCTTCTCCTCTTCGGGGTCGAGGTGTGGAAGAACGTTCTGAATTAGCGGGCAATTGAGTATCGAGCCTAGTCCCCTGCGGTCCCTCCTTTCTATTGTGAAACTCGTCCCTTCTCTCGCCACATGGATCTCCACCGAGTCTTCCATCTCCATGCGCAGGGTGGGGGCGGCAAAGTCAAGGGCTGCCAAGGGATTGCTGAGTGAGGCCTTTGTTGACACCGTTATACGTTTCCGGCCAACACTCAGCCCTAACGTCTGACGTGCGCGGGTATACTGGCCGGCGAGCAGTTCCTGGCGGTTCTGGTCGTCTTCCAGGCCCTGACACGTAAATGCCCTACTTCTCGGGGGAGCAGGGAGATACCCCGCGGCAGCTGGGGCGCCCGAGCCGGGCGGCAAAACAGCCCACGGCAACAAGAAGACGCGCCTTGCGTCGCGGCAGTAATAACTGCAGCGACTCCCAAGGCGCCGCTCCAACTCACCAAACACAACGACAATTTGCCCAACGGCTCCCGCTGACGCTAAAAAGCTCAGGGTGCCGCCTTGCACGATTCTAAACGAAACCGCTGGCCCTACAAGGCCCGTTTGTGCCCTAACAAGAACACAACCGGGACACTTCTCACTCGGGGCTGCACTGGAATTCACCAAATGCCCCCGCAGTGTTCCTCGCAAGCGAGGTTCCTAAGGCTTCACAGTCAGCGCGGTCGGTGGAACTAGCGTAGCCTAACACGCGTGCGTTCGCACCGGCTGCTGCTCAGCGTATGCCGGCGCAGCCGGGGTGGGGGTGCTTTATGGGCTCGGGTGCGGCGGCCGGTTGCGCGCGCGCCCCATTGGTCGGCGGCCGCAACAGGGCGAGCTGGTAAAGGTGCGGCGGCGGCTGGCGGCGGGTGCCACTGTGTGGGGAGACGCTGACTAGAGCGGAGCGCTTGGTACTGGTGTTGCTGCTGCCGTACGTTGGTTCGAGATGCCGCCCAAGACTAGCGGGAAGGCCGCCAAGAAGGCTGGCAAGGCGCAGAAGAACATTTCGAAGGGCGACAAGAAGAAGAAGCGCAAGAGGAAGGAGAGCTATGCCATCTACATCTACAAGGTGCTGAAGCAGGTGCACCCTGACACGGGCATCTCGTCGAAGGCGATGAGCATCATGAACAGCTTCGTGAACGACATTTTCGAGCGCATTGCGGCCGAGGCTTCTCGGCTGGCGCACTACAACAAGCGCTCGACCATCACGTCCCGCGAGATCCAGACCGCTGTGCGGCTGTTGCTGCCTGGCGAGCTGGCCAAGCACGCCGTGAGCGAGGGCACGAAGGCGGTGACCAAGTACACGAGCTCCAAGTAAGGAGGTGGCTCTGGAATGGAAGGAAGGATGGAGAAGGCTCCTCCGTTGCGAGAGCGGCAAAACGGCCCTTTTCAGGGCCACCAACTTGCCTTTTGCGGGAAGGGCGGAATTGTTGTTGTTGTTTGTGTGGACGGCTGTGATGTATGTGTGCATTTTGATTGTGGGTGGGGGGGCGCGTCAAAGCGTGTTGCGCGGGGTACGGCCACGAGGTTGGTCGCCGTGGCGTGGAATGGTGGCACGCCTCGTTGGCGTGGTTTTTGACCCATTGGTGTTGTTGGTGTGTGTGTGTGTGTTACCCGTCTGCGAGGGGGGACTGTGCGATCGGCGACTTTTGTGTCACCGTAACGACGGCCGTTTGCGGGTTTGTTTTTTTGCACATCATACATGGCGAGGGTGAAATGTGAAATGTTTTTGTTTGGTTGTTTTTTTTTTTTTTTTGCCGCCCACTATTCCCTTTGCTGTACGCCGAGTTTGACAATGGTGCGACGTAACTGCAGCGTGGAGGTGTGTGAGTGACGTTGAAATGAACGTGCCATTAAGACGCATTGTTGTTGTATTGTACTGTACGTGTACGGCGAACACGCACGATGATGTACCATTCGACTCTGATGTTTGATAGCCGTGTCTGACTGATTGCGTACGACGCACGCACACCGATGTCGTCATTCAAGATGCACGCGTGTCCAGTGCAGTACAGTAAGCGCGACGCTAGACGACGACGGCGGCGGCGGCGGCGGCGGCGGCGGTCGTTTGTTTGGCGAATGTCTGTACACGTGTTTGTCTGTGTCCATCCGGTGCGTATTTGTTTGTTTGAAAGTGTTTTGTGTGTCGGTGACGTGGTCCGATCCGTCGCCCCCTGAGTAACTGTCGATCGGCGCGATAGACGGGCGTCACGCAACTGAACCGAAGTCTTGGGCACACCCGTCATACTGTTGTACACCGTCGCGCTGAGAACGGTAACGAAAGGTTGACTTTGATCGGTCGAATGTCTGGGCAGAACGTGAGGAATGAGGCAAGAGTGCAAGGAGGGGGGGCAAAAGAGAGAGGAAGGGAAAAAGGGGAGAAACGCATTCGTAGAGCAACGGAACGTTCCCGTGTCGGAGGCGTATTGGAGCCGCACTGAAATGCGTTTAACGGCGGCGCGGCTGCAAGTGTCTGCCGTGGTGAACGTTACCTTTGACGGCTGCATTGGGCTTTGCCTTTGCTTTTGCTTTCGCTTTCGCTTTCCCGGATGTACGTAACGTTTGTTGATATGGTTCTGAGGAAGAGTGTATGACAGTGCCGTGCCGTCCATGTTCGTGTGCCCTCCCATTGTGTGTATGCTATTGTCTGTGTACGTGAATGATGTATGTAGGTGTTAGTGGACATGTTTTACCATTGGGGGGAAATGGATCGTCGATAGTTGCCGTCACTCTGTCACGGTCGAGATGACGCACCCTCCGTACAGAAAGGTGTCGAGAAAGTGAGTGTGTGTGTGCGTGCGTCCGTGAATTGGCAGTGTTTGGAGGTGGGCGTGCCCTGCATGTGGCCCGGAAGGCTGTTCGTTAGGCGGTAGTGTTGTGTGGACAGGGGAGGGGCATGCGTAACGCTGCTGGCATGGCATTTCGGGAGATGGGAGGGGGCAAACGAGGAGCGGCGGCCAAAGACGGGACGGGGAGGGGCGCGGTGTGGGTGGCTTGCGCCTGTGCTCGGCGTTGTGGTTTGTGCAAAAGAGGAGGAGAAAAACAATGTGAGTTGCCAGGGAGGGGAGCGGTGTTGTGTTGTGGTTGTCGTGGTGTAGCCGCAGACGCGGCTGTCAGTGAACGTGGCGAGACGGACGGATGCGCGGAGGGGCGGGGGCGGCGCATTTCGCCGGTGCCGTGCCATGCCTGAAAGCCGCGTGGTCGCTGTGTTGTTGGTGGCGTGGGGGCGAGGAGAGTACCGTACGGGTGTGCTTGTGCGCCGGAAATGGCACACTGCGCCCGCCCGTCTTGGAGGCTGATGGCTGTGGTGTGGAAATGGGGCGCGGTGATGTTGAAGCAGTTGAAGAACAGAAAAGAAACCAAGAAAACGGAAGGCGTGATGCGGCGGTGGTGGTGAGAGCGGGAAAAACAAAACAAAAAAAAAAGAAGGAAAAACAACGAGAAAACAAAAAGTCTATCAATATTAAAATGGAAATGGACCCAGGTATAACCTCCCTGCACAAATAGCAGAGAGTCCGATGATAATAAAAATGTGCCAGAATGTTAACGTCCCTACAAAACAAACCCAACGATAATATTAATGAAAGAGTGAACCGTATGTAACATTGCAACAGACATAATGAAACCTGATAAATTGTATAAGGGCAGCAGCGTTGACCTTTGGCCCTGTATTCAGAATAAAAAGAGCCAAAGATCGTTACCCCAATGAAAAAGACACTGAAACACGTATGTAACATAGTAGCGATGGCGAGACATTGTAGCATCTGTGACCAGAGAGTTTGCGCTGGACTGCGCGAGTGTTGCGAGCGGTTCTCAGTCAGTCAGTAGTCGTTGCGAGTCCGTAGCTATGTGTAGTTGAGGGCTGTACTCTGTCAGTAGTCGTCGCGTGCAGTACGCTAATAGTCGTCATGCAGAGCGGTCGGTCAGTAGTAGCAGCCGAGCGCGGTTGTGTGATGTAGGCGGTCGGCAACACTGGTCAAGATGGTGAATAAGGTATACTGTTAATTAATATAATCATTAGATAATGAAAAATTGTATTTATTGTAATTATTCTCCAACAAGTTCCCCAATAATAATTTTTATTTCAAAAGCATTTTTCAAACATTTAATTGTTTATTGAACTAAAGAGTTCGTTGCACTTCACATTTCATTCCACTTCTTTGAAGAAAAATGTCACTAAAATCACAAAAAAAGAGAATATTATTATTTGCAATGCAGTTCCTCCAAGCGCTGCGCAACAACCAGAGCAGAAATGTGACATCCATTTATTCGGAGGTAAGACTTTAATTCTGATTGTTTTGCACAGGGCCAAAGACCGATATTTCGGTTTAATTGAAGTTTCTTGTCACTGAACGGACTTTTTTAAATGTTGTGTGAAGACTTTATATTTGAGTCAGATTGCGAATTTCACATTTTTGTTGCCATTTTCAATACCTCTCATTGTGGGCGAGGTTACAATTAGCGCAATGTCCATTAGCATCCGTAAATAACATTGTCCATTATTTTAAATTTTGCTGGGAGGTTACAACACACACACACACACACAAAAAAAAAAAAAAAAAAAAAAAAAACAAAAAAAAACAAAAAAATTGCATTTATATCCGCTCCTCAATTGTAGATACCCCTTACACAGCTGTGTGCAATGAATGAGTGCTGGCTGGTAATTAATTGCACTCCTTGGAGGGAAATGCCATAGGAAGTAGTCTTTAAAAAGTGAATGTTTTTCGTTAAGAGACAAAAGTTACTTTAGAAAAAAAGTAATAGTGGGGCTTTTGTTGTTGAACAAAATAAGTACAATGAACATACGTTATCAGATTTGCGCAATGCAGCGTCACACCACCTTTTGATTATAACACAATAGACTATACATCGTCCCGAACCGTGACCAGAGTCGCGAGACGAGCAGAGCACGCCGCCGACGCCCGCTCAGTACAACCGTCCACCCGCTACTACTGTCGACCGACTACTACCTCTCCCGACTCGCGCTACAATATATATATAACAACTGTTCCTGGCGACCCGGTGCGTGCCACTACTGTCGTCTGGCGCGGTCCAAGCGCCGACTAGCAGCGATAAAGAACTCTCTGGTCAGACAGAGATGCTGTCATGCCTCGCCATCGCTCTGGTAATGAATACATACGTGTTGCAGCGTGCGTACCACCGGAACACGCAGTGGCGGAGCCAAAGACTGTGTTGTCGAGGTCGAGTGCGAGCGGGAAGAGAGGCAGCGTCGGCACGGAGATGCAAGCGAGCGCGAGACGCACGGGGGCTGCGGCGTGGCGCGTTTGCGGTCGGCGCCTTTGGTGGCAACGGCCGGGACAAGCAGCGGTGTATGGTGTGGTGCGGGGCGGACAGGGGCGGCGGTGGACGGGGAGGAGGCGGCGCGACGACGGCATGGGGGCGAAAACGGGACGGGGGACGGCGGATGTTGAGAGGCGTCACGCGCGGACAGGACACAGACACAGAGACACACAGATTGGAAAGGGAGGGTGCGCGGTAGTAGTTGGGAATGTGCGTACCGTGCGGGATGGGAGTGGGCGAGGAACACGGTCGTGGCCCCTGTTTTGGGTGCGTGTGATGACGTCGGTGTGTTGTGGGAAGGGAAGGTGCTGTGGCGGCGGCGCGTAATGGGCGTAGGCCGAAAAGAGAAAGGAACGTGGGCAGTGTGTTGGCAAGCGTCGGTTCGACTGCGACGTTGATGGGCAGGGCAGGGCAGGGCAGGGCAGGGCAGGGCAAGGTTAATGGTGGTAGGAGTAGGCGTGTGGGCGCAAAAAAATCTGCCGCTGCAGCGCGGTGCCGTAACCGCCATGGCGGGAAGGAGAGAGGGCCAAAGAAAGAAAGAAAGAAAGAAGAAAACAAAAAAAAAAAAAAAAAAGGAGGGGGGGGCGAAAGTGGAGAGGCGGTGGTGTGAGAAGGGCGGGGGCGGAAGGAAGGCAGGAAGGACAAGAGGCGAGGCGACGGCTTGCTTTGTGTATCGGTCGGTCTCTGGCTATGCTTCGTTTTCTGCAGCAGGGTCGGTGCGCGGCGTGGCTCGCGGCAGTGGGAACGCCTGGTGGCTGGACGGCCAGCAATGCGGTTGGATGGGCGGCCACAGCACCGCACCTGTGCCCGAGGAGGAGACGCTGGCGGCGGGCCCTGAGGTGAGGCCGGCTCGGCTGGGGCTGTGGATGTGTAGGTGTGCGCCGCTGCTGCAACAACGAGTAAAACGCGAGAAGAAGGGATGGCGGTAGAGAGAGAAAAAAAAAAAACAAAAGGTCGTGTTGTGTTGATGCGCAGGCAGACGCGTACAGAGGGACGAGCCCGGTCTGCAGCAGGGTGTGGCCGTGCCGAGTGCAGAGCAGCGGCGGCTCGGTTCGGTTCGGCCCGGCCCGGCGGGCCGCGCTGTTGTCGCGGACGTGAGCGCCCCCTGGCGGGTGGCCGGAGGCGGCGCGGCGTGTTGGACGTGTGGCTGGTGGCAGTGCACAATTTGCGAGTGGCTGGCGGTGCGGTGTGGTGTGGCGTGGCGGTTGGCGCGTCGGGCGGCGGAGAGGTATGTGTTGCGGGCGCCCTTTGCTGCGCTGCGTCGTTGCGTGTGCCGTACAGGGCGGGCGCTTGTCGACTGTGTGGGCGGTGTGGCGAATTGGCGTGAAAACGGCTGCCGAGAGGTGTGTGGTAGCGAGCCGGTCGGTGGTGTCAGTGCGAAGGGGAATGTGCGTGCGTGTTTGGCGGTGTCGGTGTGCTTTTTGCGGCGTGAGAGTGGGAATTAGTGGGGCCGGCTGTTGTGTTGGTTCCTTGTGTCTTGTGTCGCGTAGCTTGATGGCAACGTGGAAGGACGCCGGTTTCGTTTTCGTTTCGAGCCTTGCGTGTGGTTGTCGACGTTGACTGGTTGGCGTGTGCCGATGCACGTGCATGTGTGGGTCGCGAGTGCGTTTTTGGCTGGCTGTGTGTGTGTGTGTGTGTGTGTGTGTGTGTGTGTGTGTTTTGGGGGGGAAGGGGGAGGCGGTGGTGAAAGTGCAGTCGTCGGGTGGGGCTGGGGCTGTGCGTCGTGGCGGAAAGGTGGTAGGTTGCGGGAAGCGAGCCCGTCGTTGACGGTGTCGCGTGAGTTGTGAATCGAGTGGGGCGCGGGGCGCGGGGCGCGGGACAGGAGCAGCGTGCCGCTGCGTCGTGGTCGTCAGCAGAGGCTGTGCGTGTGCTTGTCCTTTTTGTGGGCGGTTCGGTTCGTGCGAGGCGTTTTTGTTTTGTGTTGCCCTAGTTGTTAGTTTATTTTGTTTGTGTTTGTTATTTTGAGACGACGACTGGTTGGTGGCGTGCGCGCGAAGTGGCGGTGTGCGCTTCCCGTGTCGTTTGTGTTGTTTGGTTTTTTTGTTTTTGTGTGTTTTTTTTTTTTTTTTTTTTTTTTTTTTTTTTTTTTTTTTTTGCACTGGGCCCCGGTGGGTGGGTGCGTGTGTGTCGATTGCCGGCTGGCGAAAGGTGCGCCATCGGCGGGGTGGGTCGCCGGCACAAGTAGAGGCGGCGGCGTTGTTGTTGCTGTTGTTGTGTGGTGTTTGTTTTGTTCGGCTGTGTCGGCGAGCTGTGTTGCGGTGCGTGTGAATGGTGGTGCAAAAGTGCTGGCGTTGGGGCTGCGACTGCGACGGCGGCGAGCCGCGGGCGCGCCATTGATAGTGATGTTGTGAACAGCGGCTGTGTACGGTAGTGGTGTTGTTGTAGCACGACGTGCATCCGGGCCGGCGCGGAAAGCGCAGTTGCGGGCGGTTGCCCTTCGGTGCCAGCCATGTCGCGTGAGCGGCGGGTTGCTCTGGTGTCGACACGTGGTGCTCTGGGTTGTTGTGTGGTGCCCTTTGGCCGGTGGGGGTGGTTCGCGTGTGTCTCGTTCGCGCTCGGTGTCTGGTCGTGGTCGTGCTGCTCCCCCGTCTGTCGGCGGTTTCCGACGTCGTCTGTACGTTTTTGTTCGTTTGCGGCGTGCGTGCCGACGTCGTCCCGTCGCGACCTTTCAACCGAAAGTGTGGCGCCCGAAGGTGAACGAACGTAACCCTGACCTCGGCGCTTTACGCTGAGCCGAGCGAACCGAACCGAACCTAACCTGTGGTGTGGCGAGGTGAGCTCAGCCTGTGAGCCCCTAACGTCTACGTAAGGTAAGCTGTCCGGCTCACGCCTCACGTTTGAACGCTTTTTTAACCTACGTTTGACGCTTCTTAACCTAGCACTGACCCCTTAACCTAACGTGTAACCTAACCTAACCTAACCTCTGACGCCTGACGTGTTTGAATGCTTAACCTAAGTTTGACGCTTAACCTAACCCAAGTCCCCTTAACCTAACCCACGTCCACCTAACCTAACCTAACGTAGACGTGTAAACGTAATGTGTAACGCGTAACGTGTAAGGTCGGCTGTCGTGTGTGCTTGACGGCAGATTGGGTTGGTCTGTAGATTCGGATTGCGGTTTGCCTCGGTCGAGGGGTTGGGTCGGAAGCGGCGAGGGGCGGCGGCGCCTGTTGCGCAGGCGGCGTCCGTTTGCGGCGGGCAATTGGTGAGAAACGGCTGTGAATGTTGGCCGGCGAGAGGAGGAGGACGGCGCGCGATGTGGCCCGACGGCTGCGGGCCGATCGGGAAACGGCGGGAGGGCGACGGAAGGCGATGGGGCGGCGGAGGCGCGTTTGCACGGCCGTCATCGCCGCACGCCTCGGCTTGTGTGGCTGTGGCGCCGGCCGCGCTGGCCGGGCTGCCGCGGCGACGGTGTGGGAGTTTTGCCGAAGGTTTGGCCATTGTGGCGGGTCGTCGGCTGGGGCTGTGGGGGCGGCATTTGGGCGGGGGCGGCGATTCTCGGCGGGCCGACCCAGGCTGTAGCGCGCGGTAGCTGCAGTTTGGCCGTGGTTTGCGGCGCTGCCGTGGCGACTGGTTGGCGACTGTGGTGTGGCTGTGTGTAGCCCCATCCTCGGTGGTTTGAAAGGCGCGGGCGGTTGTGGCGCAGGTTTGGGGCTGCTCCGCACAGGCTGTCGGACGTTGGGCGGTAGCAAGCGCGGGAGGCGCGGCGCGGCGGCGCGCAGAGTGGCGGCCGCTCTCTCGGCCGTCCGCGCCCGCCCGCGACACTGGCTGGGCCTTGTGATTCTCTGCTCTGCTGCTGTGCTGTGCTTGCGTGCCTGCCGTCCCGCTCGCTCTCGCTGTGTGTTACGCGCGTCGTCGAAATGGCAGATCAGGCGGCTACGAACGAGACTGCTGCGGCACCCGCCGCCACCGGCACTACGAAGAAGGCCAAGTCTGCGTCGTCTGCGAAGAAGCCGCGCGCCAAGCCTGCGCACCCGCGCACCTCTGAGATGGTGACGGCCGCCATCAAGAGTCTGAAGGAGCGCGGCGGGTCGTCGCTGCAGGCGATCAAGAAGTACATAGCCGCGCACTACAAGCTGGACGCGGAGAAGCTGGCGCCGTTTATCAAGAAGTACCTCAAGTCGGCCGTCGTGGCGGGCGAGCTGGTGCAGACGAAGGGGAAGGGCGCGTCCGGCTCGTTCAAGCTTGCCGGCGCCGGCGGCGGCGGGGGGGCGGCCGAGGGCGGCAAGGCTCGTGCTGGCGGTGCCAAGAAGAAGCGCGCCGCTCCGGCCAGCAAGGAGAAGAAGGGCGCCCGTGCGGCCGGCGCAAAGAAGGCTGGTGGCGTGAAGGCGGCGACCGGTCGGAAGGCGGGCGCCGCCAAGAAGGCGTCTGCGGCGTCGGCCGCTCCCGCGGGTGCGAAGAAGGCGGCTGCGGCCAAGCCGGCCAAGGCCAAGTCGCCGTCGAAGGCGAAGAAGGCCGCCAAGGTTCCGACGAAGAAGCCGAAGGCGCCGCGCCCGAAGAAGGCGACGACGCCGTCTAAGGCGAAGGCTTCGCCCAAGAAGAAGAAGTAGAGTAGAGGAGAAAGAGATGGGAAAGGAAGGGTTTGGCGCTTGGCTCCGTCGTCCCCACCCCCCGTCGTCGTCTAGTGGCGCGCAAGAGACGCGCGGCCCAAAACGGCCCTTCTCAGGGCCATCAAAGCACGTCGGGGAAGGTTTTGATTGTCGTGTTGCGTTTGGTGTGGGGGTCTGTCTGTATGCCCGTGGGGATGCTGTTTGCGTGCCGCGGTGGTTGGATTGCGGGGGTCGGTGGCGGGTGTGGGCGGCGGTAGCGGTAAGCGGTGTTGTTGTTGTTGTCGTGGTTGATTGTCGCCGTGTTTGTGGCGGCGGCCGACGGTTGGTTTTCTGTCACGTTGTTGTTTTGTTTGAATACGTTGGTTGGCTTGCCTGCGTTCGTTCTTCTCGGATGTCTGTCGTCTTGTCGAGTCGTGTCTGGTCTTTGTTTTGTTCCTTTGTGTGTGTTATGTTTTGCAACGGGGGGCACGTTGAGATGTGGGAAGGAGTCGGCGGGGGATTTCGGTGGCGTGTAGAGCGAGCGAGCGCGCCTGCCTGGCCGTTGGCCGTCGGAGTGGAGTGCGGGTGTTTTTGTTTTTGTTTTCGAAACGAAAGCGGCGGCCGGCCAGCCACCCGTGCGGTGTGACGTCGGCCGTTGGGTATTGTGCGCCGGGGAGGGATGATGTGTGATTGTTGCGCGCTGCTAGCAGGCAGGCAGAGTGAGCGGGTGTGGCGGACGGACGGGAAGTGGTGGTTTTTGTTTTTGGGTTGCGGGGCGAGAGGCAGGCGACCGACAAAGGTTGCTCGCGACGGAGAGATGTTAGTGGCCCTGAAAAGGGCCGTTTTTGTTTGTGCGGTGCGGTGCGGTGCCGCGGCGCGGTTTAGGCGCGCTCGCCGCGGATGCGGCGCGCGAGCTGGATGTCCTTGGGCATGATGGTGACGCGCTTGGCGTGGATTGCGCACAGGTTGGTGTCTTCGAAGAGGCCGACGAGGTAGGCCTCGCTGGCCTCCTGCAGGGCCATGACTGCGGAGCTCTGGAAGCGCAGGTCGGTCTTGAAGTCCTGGGCGATCTCGCGCACTAGGCGCTGGAATGGCAGCTTGCGGATGAGCAGCTCTGTGCTCTTCTGGTAGCGCCTGATTTCTCGCAGGGCGACGGTGCCCGGCCTGTAGCGGTGGGGCTTCTTGACGCCTCCGGTGGCGGGCGCGCTCTTCCTCGCCGCCTTGGTGGCGAGCTGTTTGCGCGGCGCCTTTCCGCCGGTGGACTTGCGGGCCGTTTGCTTTGTGCGGGCCATGGCGGTAGCGGTAGCGGAGCGGCGTGCGTGGAGGTTAGGTGCGGCGCGGCGTCCGGTGCTGCCTTGACAACGGGCCCGCGCGCCTCCGTGCTGCGCTTATATGCCCTCGGTTGCGCGTGGTGGGGGGAGGGCGGGCCAGAGTCTATATAGGGGGGCGGCGGGCGCGCTGGGCGCAGACCGTAGCCGACTCTCCAGCCGCTGCAGCTGCTGTTTGTGCACGTTTTGCTTTGCCCGAGGAAGGAAGGATGACAGGCCGCGGCAAGGGAGGAAAGGGGCTCGGCAAGGGTGGCGCCAAGCGGCACCGCAAGGTGTTGCGCGACAACATCCAGGGCATCACGAAGCCCGCCATCCGCCGCCTGGCTCGCAGGGGCGGCGTGAAGCGCATCTCTGGTCTGATCTACGAGGAGACCCGCGGGGTGCTGAAGGTGTTCCTGGAGAACGTGATCCGCGACGCGGTGACGTACACTGAGCACGCCAAGCGCAAGACTGTGACGGCCATGGACGTGGTGTACGCCCTGAAGAGGCAGGGGCGCACCCTGTACGGTTTCGGCGGTTAGGCTGCGTCGCAGCGGGCGCTGGCCTTCCCGCGGCCGTGCTTGTGGGTGGGAGAGACTAGAAAACGGCCCTTTTCAGGGCCACCACACTGTTCGGAAGTTGAAAAGTGCGAAAGAGTCTGTGTTGTTGCTGCGTGTGTGCGCTGTGTTGTTTGTTTGTTTCTCTCTCTCTTTCTTTCTTTCCGTTTGTGAGCGACGTGATGTGACTGGGAGGGGAGAAGGAAAGGAAACGTGTCATGTGGCTGGCTGTGTGTGGAGCTGCTTCGTTTGTGTGTCTTTGTATCGATCGCGACGGAGATGGCGGGCTGTGTGTTGTTGTGCGAGAGGCGGTGATTATTTGCTTGCGTGGTTTGGCTCTGTGTGTTTGCGGCGGCGTTGGGGTTTCCGAGGCAAGGCGGCCGGATCAGCTGTTTCGTTCGTGTCGACGGCCGTTGCGCGCGGGAGTGGAGGGCGGTGTGTCGACACGCCTCCCTTTAACAATGGTCATTATTGCTGCCGTTGTCGTTTGGAAGGCGACTGCGACCGTGCAAAATGTGTGTGTGTGTGTGTGTTGGGCCACACGGGCTGTGTGGACGACAAGATGGCGGACGTGCGCCGGCGGCGGCTGTGCTGTGAAAGTGCAAAGTTAAAAAACAAAACAAGGTGCGGCGAGGACGACTGAAATTTTGCTTTGGACGTAGGTTTGTGTGGTGGCCCTGAAAAGGGCCGATTGTTGTGGGCCGAGCCGGCAAAGCGCGTTGCGTGCAGGGGAGCACGCGGCGGCTGCGATTGCCTGGCCTCCTTTAGGCCTTCTTCTCGGTCTTCTTTGGCAGCAGGACGGCCTGGATGTTGGGCAGGACACCACCCTGTGCGATGGTGACGCCCGACAGGAGCTTGTTGAGCTCCTCGTCGTTGCGGATGGCAAGCTGCAGGTGGCGCGGGATGATGCGCGTCTTCTTGTTGTCGCGGGCCGCGTTTCCGGCCAGCTCGAGCACCTCAGCCGCGAGGTACTCCATGACGGCGGCGAGGTAGACGGGCGCCCCGGCGCCGACGCGCTCTGCGTAGTTTCCCTTGCGCAGGAGGCGGTGGATTCTGCCGACCGGGAACTGGAGCCCAGCCCTGCTTGAGCGGGACTTTGACTTGCCCTTGACTTTGCCTCCCTTTCCGCGTCCGGACATGGCGATGGGCTAGCGACGGTGCACACGAAACGGAAACGAAAACGACCGGTGCGAGCGGCAGCGAGTCGAGCAGCGGAGTGCGTGCCGGCGCACACTCACTCACTCACTTTTACTGACGAGCAATCCTTGCTCGTGAAGGGCAGGGTGAGCATCTAGTGCTATTCCTGCTGATATTGACTTGTTGGTACTGGAGGGTACTAGCTTAATTCGGGCTGGCCTATCGGATGCGTAGCATCCTTTGGATGTTGGAAACCTAGTTTGTCTACGAAATCTGGATTTCGTAGACAGAATTGGATGAGTGCCTCCTTGGTCATCTTCTCTCCGAGCTTGCTGATCTCCAGGAATTCCTGGTAAGCTGGGAGCTGTTGTATTTCCGGACGAACTTGCCCCGGCGACGCACCCATTTCTGCGACCACAAAGATGTGTTCCCAGTCCGTGGGCGTGAAGACCGGGTGCTCGTTGATGATTTTCAGGTCCTTCCGCGATACCAGTCCTCTGAGGGCCTTGTTGCTCCTGACTGGTCCGTAGGGCTGGTGAGGAAGGGCCGGTTTCGTCCTGTCGGGTGGTGTGAATGGATAGGGGTTATCCAGGTGCGGGTATGTCCCGTCACGAAGAGACGCGGCGACCTTCTGCAGCACTGGCTGCACGCTGTCCGGCAAGGGGAGCGGCAGACATCCAGCCTCCTCTGCAGCAAGTGGGGGTGTCTCGGTGTGCGCCTCGTCGTCTTGTGCCTGCGGCTCGACCTCCCCGTCAGGAGGGACAGCAGGCTGCTCCACTTCCATGTCCGTGGGTGCCTCTACGTCGCTTGTCACGTCAACTGGCGGCGCGGGTGGCTCCGTTTGGGTGGAGGCGTCAACCCCCACGGGCCGACTCGCAGTGGAGCTGGCGGTGGGGGTAGGCGTCTTCTTGAGGACCCGCAGCTCCTCACGCAGCTGTTGCAGCTGGCGGTGAACAGCCACGAGTTCCTCCCTCATGGCGGCCCTCTCGGCCGCAAGGGCGGTGCGGAAGTCGGCCAGTGCGTCGTCCGTGGCGGCTTCGCGACGGCACGGTCCACCACCCCCGCGGGAACGGGGGGGTGAGACGTCCGTCTCGACGCCAGGAACCTCTGCAGGGCGTGGTGCGGCCATCTTGCCTCTGTAGCCCCGCACGTAGGCGCAGCTGCGCGAGTTTGCGGCGTGGGCACCGCCGCAATTCACGCACTTGGCAGCCGCGTCGCGGGGCTTGGTGCAGTTGCGTGTGTCGTGTGCCCCAGCACACTTCAGACACGCCAAAGTGCCCCTGCACACTTTAGCGATGTGCCCCATCCTTTGGCACTTAAAGCATTGCTGCTCAGTGCGCTGTTTCTTCTTGTGGCGCCGACTGCGTCCGCGGTCCTTCCCGATCGCATCGACCAGGAGCTCCAACGCGGCCGCAATCTTGCTGCCCTTCCTGCGTCCAGCCATGTCCGTCAGCGAGTGGAGGTGCGTGCGCGCCGGCTTCTTCTGCTGCCTCGTGTGCAACGTGCCTAGCGCTCCGTCCGCGGTCTCCGAACGGTCTGCGTGCGTGCGTGACAACGCGTGCGTGACAACAACGGGCGTGTGCGTGGTCTGCCCTCCACAACGGACGGGTCTGCGTGCACAACGCGTGCGGAGTGCGTGCCGGCGCAGCCTGCTGCTGCTGCTGCACTCATCTTTTGCTTTCCCCTCTTTTGGGGAAGTGTGAGGGGGAGTCTGTAGCCTTTCGGCTTTTACTCCCCTGTGAACGTGTGTGTGTGATTTTTCTATAGTTTTTGGTGTCTGTGATTTGTGATGATTGTTGTGAGTGTGTCTGGTACTTGCCTGAGGTAGGCGAGAGTTTGGTGTTATATGGGATGGAACAGGATGATGGATTGGGTGTTGGGATTTTCTCTTCGACTTAGTCGTCGAAGATCGTCATAGGGCGCTTGTGTTTATCGCGGGACATGTCATACCGACCTAGGGAGTGGATGAGTGCGTTTCCGGATCTGGAAGAACCCTCGTAGAAGGCCCTTGCCAGATCCTGGAAACGCTCTCTCAGGAGTGGGATTTCGGCTGCGGCGTGCAGGTCGTCTGTAGGGAACCCAAGAGGTAAGTGTAGTGCCCTTCTGAGGGCGCGGTTCTGCAGCCTCTGGAGTTTGTCCAGGTGCTGCTTTGCCGCGTATCCCCAGACAGGGCACGCATACTCCATTACTGGCCGGATCAGGGCCTGGTAGACATTTACTGCTACTGGGTAGGGAAGGGAGCTGGTTGTGTTCAGGATAGGATATAGGATGGACATTCTGGCGCAGGCCTTCCTGTGGACCTCGTCTATGTGGGGTTTCCACGTAAGACGAGAGTCCAAGGTTACGCCAAGGTACTTGGCGGTTCTGCGCCAGGGGAGTTGGGTTCCATTTAGGTGGAGGTGGAGGGGGGGACGTTGAGGAGGTTCGCGCCTTCCGAGCCTGCGGGTAATCAGCATTGCCTGCGTCTTCTCCGAATTGATGGTGATGCGCCAGCGACGGGCCCAGGTTTCTGTGTCATCTAAAACCCTTTGTAGCCTACGAATGACCAGGTCCTTGTTCGCATTTCTCGTGTAGAAGGCTGTGTCGTCTGCGTACTGCGCGGTGTGCACCAGGGGGGCCGTCGGAGTGTCCGCAGTGTACAAGCTGTACAATACGGGCCCCAGGACCGATCCCTGTGGCACCCCCGCACGAATACGCCTTCTGGTGGAGGTGGCAGTTTCTACTTTGACGGAGAAAGTCCTATTCGCGAGGTAGCTCTTGATTAGCTGAACTATGCTCCCTGGAAACCCTTGTGAGTACAACTTGTAGAGTAGCCCTCTATGCCATACTGAATCAAAGGCTTTGGCTACGTCTAGTAGCACTATCCCGCAGTAGCCTCTGTGGTTGAAGCCCTCTGTGGCTGCTTCAACCATTCTCATGACCTGTTGTGGGGCAGAGTGGTTCTGCCGGAATCCAAATTGGAAATCCGGCAGAATTTGCTCTCTGGTAATATGTTCTTGTATGGGTTTTAGCAGGAGGCGCTCATAGATCTTGCTGAGTGTTGGCAAGAGGCTAATCGGCCTGTAGTGCTGCGGGAATAGAGGGTCTTTTCCTGGTTTGTGTATCGCGACCACTTCCGCATGTTTCCAGCAAGCTGGGAACTCGCGGGAACGAGTAATCTCGTTGAGGACGTTCGCGAGGTGTGTGATCGCTGTGGGTGGGAGTTTTTTGACTAACTGGTTTGTGACACTGTCGTGCCCTGGCGCCTTTTTTGTAGGGAGGGACCTGATTACTCTTGCCACGTCCTCGGGGGCAAAAAGTATGGGTTCGTCCTCTGGGTCCTCCTCAGCATTGAGGAAGACGGCCAGTTGACGACTGACTACCTCTTCATGCTCTTCATCCTCGGGTTCTGCCGTTTGAAACTGCTTCTCGAAGGAGTCGGCGAGGGCGTTGGCCTTCTCAGCATTGCTGTAGACCAGTCCCCGCTCGCCGTGCAGTGGCGGCATCCTAGCGCGTCTTTTTGTGAATTGTTTGGTTGCTTGCCAAAGTGTATGATCGTCTACTTTGAGAGCTGTGAGGCGGTTTTGCCATTGCTGGTTTCTGTGCTCATTGAGCGCTACCTTCAGTTCTCTCTGTAGACGATTGAGCAGCCTCCTGGTGGCCTGGTTTCTGGTGATCTTCCACTCTTTTGCCACCCTGTTCTTGTGTCGAATTTGAGCTAACAAGTGTTCCGGGAGCTGTATTTGTGGCGGTGGGCCATCCCTTTGTGGAGGGGTGGCTTCTTCCGCTGCCTGCAGGATGGTGCCTGTTAGGTCTTGTAGCGCTTGTTCTACTGTTTCGGCAGTAGGTGGCGGAGCGCGAGCGATATCAGAGGCGACAGTTTCTTGGTATCGCTCCCAGTCTGTACGTTTGTACGACGTCTGGTACCGTGGGAGTGCTACCCATTCTCCCACATCGACTTCTAGAATCACTGGGTTGTGGTCGGAGGACATTCTGTTGATTGTCCTTGCGGTCACAAATCCTGCGATCCTCCTGGTGAGAGCTATGTCTAACACATCGGGCCTGCTTCCGTTTTTCGGAAAATGTGTGGGCTCGACTGGACCCCATGTTTCGAAGTGGTGGGTGCGCGCTAGTTGTTGCAGTTTGGCGCCTGCTCTGGAGGTTACTCTAGAATTCCAGTCAGGGTGTTTGGCATTGAAGTCTCCCCCTATTACGAGTTTGCCTTCAATTTGCCCTAGAGTAGCTATGTCTCCCTCATCTATCTGGTCATGTGGGGGTCGGTAGACTGCAACAATTGTTAGGGGTCCAGTGGCTGTGGTTACTTCCACCGCCACTGCTTCGATTTTGTTGGTAGCTGGTAGGAATACCTGGTGGTGGGGGATCCCTCTTTTTACATATATGGCCACTCCTCCGCCTTGGGTTGGCCTGTCTTTACGGTAGCTAACGTAATTGGGAACTGTCGCTCTTACTCCCGGTTTTAGGTGGGTTTCCCCCATCATGCATATGTCGATGGAGAACTCCTTCATGAGTTCTCGGAACTCGACCTCTTGATTAACAATGCCGTCTGCGTTAAAGACGCACATTGTCAGGCCTTGGATGTTTGGTCGTCTATCCATGATGGGGTTTTGATATTACTGAGGAAGTCGCAGAGGGGAGCGACTGCTGGACTGTTGCCTGAAGGGCAGCGAGGACCTGTGTGTTCTGCTTTTGGGCCTCCCTGAATTCCTTCATCATTTCCATGACGAGGTTCATGGTCTGCACCATTACGCCTAACAACTGATCCATGGGGGGGAAGTGTGTCTGGGGTTTCCTTGGGCCTTCTCCGTCAAGTTGGACCTGGTCGTTGTTGCTGTGTATTACCCGGTGTTGTTCTTGTGTTGGTGTCTGATGTTGTGGTGGTTGGGCAATGCTTTCGTGGTTCCTCGGGGGAGAAACCACTTCCGCATATGTTGCCCTTGGTGTGTCTGGCCTAGGTTTTACCCAGGCCTTGTCTGTGTGTGTTGTCATGTTTTGGTTTCTTGTGTGTCTGGGTGGGTTCATGGAGTTTTCTTTTCGTGTGTGGGGGGCGGCCTTTGCGCCCTTTGCCTGCTGTGTGTGTCTTTTATGGACCTCGCAGCCTTGGTAACCCGCTGTGTGGTTTTTGCCACACAGCGCGCACCTTATTTGCGGGTCCGTGTGTTTAATGTTGCACGTTCGTGTGTCATGGGCCTCGGCGCATTTTCTGCACCTCACTGCCATTGAGCAGTGTGCCGCAATATGGTTGAGGCCCTGACATCTGAAGCACTGCGCCGTCCTGTTTTTGCGGCGCAGTGGTTCAGTGGTCACAGGGACCGCCAGAATCGTCTTAATGTCCCTTTTGTTCTGTGGGACGTCTGGCAGTGTGACCTGATACAGGGGCCATTTGCTGCCTATGTGTCCCATCTGTTGGACCGCCTTGACGATGTACCCCTGGGCAGTCAGGTCTGTTTTGATCGCCTGGGGGGCCACTCGTCTCGGCAGGTCCCTGATGACAATGTTTCTATTGCGTGTTTTCGTTGTGGGGAAAGTGTAGTGGGGTATGTTTTTGCTGTTGAGAAGTGTTTTTATTGTGGTGTAGTGCTCAAGTGTTAATAATGTTATTTTTATATTGTCACCACCAGCAGGTTTTGCTTTGAAATTGCCTCCCCCGATTGCTGTTTTTAGCATCTCGAAGAGTTCCTCGTAATTCCGAGTGAACTCCGCGACGATCGGAGGGAGGTGGTGGGTGACCTGGTTTTGTGTTTGTGTTGTTGTGTCTTGTGGTGTCTCAGGCTCATCGGCCACCGCCTGGAACCTGTTCGGGGTGGGTTCCACTCCCCGGGCCGGCGGGAGCTTCGGCTGGCGGAAGGTTTTCCTCGCCAGCACGAATCCATCCGAATCCTGCCCGGTTACGCGGTTCCCTTCCAGTGCCAGCGTTTCCTGGTCCCCTCCTAGGACGACGACAGGTGCTGTCGGGGACGCTTGCTCCTCAGAGGGTGTTGAAGTGGTTGGGGTGGTGGAGTGCTTTTTCCCCTTGGAGTGCTTCCCCTTTTTGTCCTTCCTGACACGCCGCTGCTTGGATGTGGTGGACTTGAGTGGGGGGGATTTAAGGAACTGGGATCGGGTAGGGGGTTGGGTGGCAGTTGCGGGTTTGGGAAGGATTTTTGTCGGTTGACTGGGCTTCTGCTTGCCATTTAGGTTGCGGATATGGTCAGCAAGGAGGCCACAGCTGCTGGCAAGCAGGAGAGGGCTGAGGAGAGGGGAGGGAGGGGCGGGATCGCAAATACTGACTACGTATTTGTTTGTTTGTGTTTTGTGTGGTTTTGCCATGTCGGTTGCGGAAAGGGGGCTTGCTGCCAGGTTGTTGTCAGTTGCAACTTTCGTTGGCACCGTTGGGTTTTCCGGTTGCAGTGCTGACCCTAGTAACACGATGGTAGACGCGGAATTCTGGACGGGGGCGGCGGAAAACCTCTCTGTGGTTCCGCGGCCCGCTTCCAGGTCCTGGCCTACTTTTTCCCTATTCTTGGGGGGGGCAGAGACTGACTCTGCGGCAGCTGAGGTGCTCGAGACGGCCGGCCGCGCGGCCCGCGGCAACAAGAAAGCGCGCCTCGTGTCGTCGGCGGAAAGAGACCGCCGCGACCCCAAGGCGCCACCCAAGCTCGACATTCCACAACGGCGAGGAGACACGACAACTCTGCCAGACGACGCCATGCAAAATTTTCTCCAAGTGCCGTCCGTGCTAAGACCTAGGCGCAAGTGCCCGTCAATGTTTTAATAAAAACAGAGCCGGTGAACACTCCTGTTGGTACTCCCGTACAAGCGGGGGCCTATGGCTGACAGTACGCGAGTGAGAGGAGCGATGCTCAACCCTCGACTGCTACTCAGCGAGTGGCCGGCGCAGCCTGCTGCACTCATCTAATACTTTCCCCTCTTTGGGGAAGTGTGAGGGGGAGTTTATAGCCTTTTGGCTTTTACTCCCCTGTGTACATGTGTGTGTGATTTTTCTGTATATTTTTGATGTCTGTGATATGTGATGAATTGTTGTGTGTATCTGGGACTTGCCTGAGGTAGGCGAGATGATTGGTGATATATGGGAAGGAACTGGATTAGGGATTGGGTATTGGGATTTTTCTCTTCGACTTAATCGTCGAAGATCGTCATAGGGCGCTTGTGTTTATCGCGGGACATGTCATACCGACCAAGGGAGTGGATGAGTGCATTTCCGGATCTGGAAGTACCTTCATAGAAGGCCCTTGCCAGATCCTGGAAACGCTCTCTCAGGAGTGGGATATCGGCTGCGGCGTGCAGGTCGTCTGTGGGGAATCCGAGAGGTAGATGCAGTGCCCTTCTGAGGGCGCGGTTTTGCAGCCTCTGGAGTTTGTCCAGGTGCTGCTTCGCCGCGTATCCCCAGACAGGGCACGCATACTCCATTACTGGCCGGATCAGGGCCTGATAAACGTTTACTGCTACTGGGCAGGGAAGGGAGCTGTTTGGGTTCAGGATAGGATATAGGATGGACATTCTGGCGCAGACCTTCCTGTGGACCTCGTCTATGTGGGGTTTCCACGTGAGACGAGAGTCCAAGGTTACGCCAAGGTACTTGGCGGTTCTGCGCCAGGGGAGTTGGGTTCCATTTAGGTGGAGGTGGAGGGGGGGACGTTGAGGAGGTTCGCGCCTTCCGAGCCTGCGGGTAATCAGCATTGCCTGCGTCTTCTCCGAGTTGATGGTGATGCGCCAGCGACGGGCCCAGGTTTCTGTGTCATCTAAAACCCTTTGTAGCCTACGAATGACCAGGTCCTTGTTCGCATTTCTCGTGTAAAAGGCTGTGTCATCGGCGTACTGCGCGGTGTGCACCAGGGGGGCCGTTGGAGTGTCCGCAGTGTACAAGCTGTACAATACGGGCCCCAGGACCGATCCCTGTGGCACCCCAGCACGAATGCGCCTTCTGGTGGAGGTGGCAGTTTCTACTTTGACGGAGAAAGTCCTATTCGTGAGGTAGCTCTTGATTAGCTGAACTATGCTCCCTGGAAACCCTTGTGAGTACAACTTGTAGAGTAGCCCTCTATGCCATACTGAATCAAAGGCTTTGGCTACGTCTAGTAGCACTATCCCGCAGTAGCCTCTGTGGTTGAAGCCCTCTGTGGCTGCTTCAACCATTCTCATGACCTGTTGTGGGGCAGAGTGGTTCTGCCGGAATCCAAATTGGAAATCCGGCAGAATTTGCTCTCTGGTAATATGTTCTTGCATGGGTTTTAGCAGGAGGCGCTCATAGATCTTGCTGAGAGTTGGCAAGAGGCTAATCGGCCTGTAGTGCTGCGGGAATAGAGGGTCTTTTCCTGAAGCACCCTCTGCGGGGCGCCGGCAGCGCAGTCTTCACGGGGAGGGTCGGTAGAGTAGTCCATCTCATCGTCCTGGTCGCGCGTAGTCGTCATATACTCTTGGTCCTCCTGGGGTTGCCGGGTCGTCATAAGTGGAGCGTCCGATGGGGCCGCCGACGGCGCAGGCGCCGCCGGACGGCGATCAGACAGCTCCGGCGCGGCGGCGGCAGCTGCCGCAACCGCGCGCGCGTCACAAACGTCTTGCTCACTCGCCATCTCGAACACGAGTGCGTGCGTGCGTGCGTGCGTGCCGGCGCAGCCGGGGTGGGGGTGCTTTATGGGCTCGGGTGCGGCGGCCGGTTGCGCGCGCGCCCCATTGGTCGGCGGCCGCAACAGGGCGAGCTGGTAAAGGTGCGGCGGCGGCTGGCGGCGGGTGCCACTGTGTGGGGAGACGCTGACTAGAGCGGAGCGCTTGGTACTGGTGTTGCTGCTGCCGTACGTTGGTTCGAGATGCCGCCCAAGACTAGCGGGAAGGCCGCCAAGAAGGCTGGCAAGGCGCAGAAGAACATTTCGAAGGGCGACAAGAAGAAGAAGCGCAAGAGGAAGGAGAGCTATGCCATCTACATCTACAAGGTGCTGAAGCAGGTGCACCCTGACACGGGCATCTCGTCGAAGGCGATGAGCATCATGAACAGCTTCGTGAACGACATTTTCGAGCGCATTGCGGCCGAGGCTTCTCGGCTGGCGCACTACAACAAGCGCTCGACCATCACGTCCCGCGAGATCCAGACCGCTGTGCGGCTGTTGCTGCCTGGCGAGCTGGCCAAGCACGCCGTGAGCGAGGGCACGAAGGCGGTGACCAAGTACACGAGCTCCAAGTAAGGAGGTGGCTCTGGAATGGAAGGAAGGATGGAGAAGGCTCCTCCGTTGCGAGAGCGGCAAAACGGCCCTTTTCAGGGCCACCAACTTGCCTTTTGCGGGAAGGGCGGAATTGTTGTTGTTGTTTGTGTGGACGGCTGTGATGTATGTGTGCATTTTGATTGTGGGTGGGGGGGCGCGTCAAAGCGTGTTGCGCGGGGTACGGCCACGAGGTTGGTCGCCGTGGCGTGGAATGGTGGCACGCCTCGTTGGCGTGGTTTTTGACCCATTGGTGTTGTTGGTGTGTGTGTGTGTGTTACCCGTCTGCGAGGGGGGACTGTGCGATCGGCGACTTTTGTGTCACCGTAACGACGGCCGTTTGCGGGTTTGTTTTTTTGCACATCATACATGGCGAGGGTGAAATGTGAAATGTTTTTGTTTGGTTGTTTTTTTTTTTTTTTGCCGCCCACTATTCCCTTTGCTGTACGCCGAGTTTGACAATGGTGCGACGTAACTGCAGCGTGGAGGTGTGTGAGTGACGTTGAAATGAACGTGCCATTAAGACGCATTGTTGTTGTATTGTACTGTACGTGTACGGCGAACACGCACGATGATGTACCATTCGACTCTGATGTTTGATAGCCGTGTCTGACTGATTGCGTACGACGCACGCACACCGATGTCGTCATTCAAGATGCACGCGTGTCCAGTGCAGTACAGTAAGCGCGACGCTAGACGACGACGGCGGCGGCGGCGGCGGCGGCGGCGGTCGTTTGTTTGGCGAATGTCTGTACACGTGTTTGTCTGTGTCCATCCGGTGCGTATTTGTTTGTTTGAAAGTGTTTTGTGTGTCGGTGACGTGGTCCGATCCGTCGCCCCCTGAGTAACTGTCGATCGGCGCGATAGACGGGCGTCACGCAACTGAACCGAAGTCTTGGGCACACCCGTCATACTGTTGTACACCGTCGCGCTGAGAACGGTAACGAAAGGTTGACTTTGATCGGTCGAATGTCTGGGCAGAACGTGAGGAATGAGGCAAGAGTGCAAGGAGGGGGGGCAAAAGAGAGAGGAAGGGAAAAAGGGGAGAAACGCATTCGTAGAGCAACGGAACGTTCCCGTGTCGGAGGCGTATTGGAGCCGCACTGAAATGCGTTTAACGGCGGCGCGGCTGCAAGTGTCTGCCGTGGTGAACGTTACCTTTGACGGCTGCATTGGGCTTTGCCTTTGCTTTTGCTTTCGCTTTCGCTTTCCCGGATGTACGTAACGTTTGTTGATATGGTTCTGAGGAAGAGTGTATGACAGTGCCGTGCCGTCCATGTTCGTGTGCCCTCCCATTGTGTGTATGCTATTGTCTGTGTACGTGAATGATGTATGTAGGTGTTAGTGGACATGTTTTACCATTGGGGGGAAATGGATCGTCGATAGTTGCCGTCACTCTGTCACGGTCGAGATGACGCACCCTCCGTACAGAAAGGTGTCGAGAAAGTGAGTGTGTGTGTGCGTGCGTCCGTGAATTGGCAGTGTTTGGAGGTGGGCGTGCCCTGCATGTGGCCCGGAAGGCTGTTCGTTAGGCGGTAGTGTTGTGTGGACAGGGGAGGGGCATGCGTAACGCTGCTGGCATGGCATTTCGGGAGATGGGAGGGGGCAAACGAGGAGCGGCGGCCAAAGACGGGACGGGGAGGGGCGCGGTGTGGGTGGCTTGCGCCTGTGCTCGGCGTTGTGGTTTGTGCAAAAGAGGAGGAGAAAAACAATGTGAGTTGCCAGGGAGGGGAGCGGTGTTGTGTTGTGGTTGTCGTGGTGTAGCCGCAGACGCGGCTGTCAGTGAACGTGGCGAGACGGACGGATGCGCGGAGGGGCGGGGGCGGCGCATTTCGCCGGTGCCGTGCCATGCCTGAAAGCCGCGTGGTCGCTGTGTTGTTGGTGGCGTGGGGGCGAGGAGAGTACCGTACGGGTGTGCTTGTGCGCCGGAAATGGCACACTGCGCCCGCCCGTCTTGGAGGCTGATGGCTGTGGTGTGGAAATGGGGCGCGGTGATGTTGAAGCAGTTGAAGAACAGAAAAGAAACCAAGAAAACGGAAGGCGTGATGCGGCGGTGGTGGTGAGAGCGGGAAAAACAAAACAAAAAAAAAAGAAGGAAAAACAACGAGAAAACAAAAAGTCTATCAATATTAAAGTGGAAATGGACCCAGGTATAACCTCCCTGCACAAATAGCAGAGAGTCCGATGATAATAAAAATGTGCCAGAATGTTAACGTCCCTACAAAACAAACCCAACGATAATATTAATGAAAGAGTGAACCGTATGTAACATTGCAACAGACATAATGAAACCTGATAAATTGTATAAGGGCAGCAGCGTTGACCTTTGGCCCTGTATTCAGAATAAAAAGAGCCAAAGATCGTTACCCCAATGAAAAAGACACTGAAACACGTATGTAACATAGTAGCGATGGCGAGACATTGTAGCATCTGTGACCAGAGAGTTTGCGCTGGACTGCGCGAGTGTTGCGAGCGGTTCTCAGTCAGTCAGTAGTCGTTGCGAGTCCGTAGCTATGTGTAGTTGAGGGCTGTACTCTGTCAGTAGTCGTCGCGTGCAGTACGCTAATAGTCGTCATGCAGAGCGGTCGGTCAGTAGTAGCAGCCGAGCGCGGTTGTGTGATGTAGGCGGTCGGCAACACTGGTCAAGATGGTGAATAAGGTATACTGTTAATTAATATAATCATTAGATAATGAAAAATTGTATTTATTGTAATTATTCTCCAACAAGTTCCCCAATAATAATTTTTATTTCAAAAGCATTTTTCAAACATTTAATTGTTTATTGAACTAAAGAGTTCGTTGCACTTCACATTTCATTCCACTTCTTTGAAGAAAAATGTCACTAAAATCACAAAAAAAGAGAATATTATTATTTGCAATGCAGTTCCTCCAAGCGCTGCGCAACAACCAGAGCAGAAATGTGACATCCATTTATTCGGAGGTAAGACTTTAATTCTGATTGTTTTGCACAGGGCCAAAGACCGATATTTCGGTTTAATTGAAGTTTCTTGTCACTGAACGGACTTTTTTAAATGTTGTGTGAAGACTTTATATTTGAGTCAGATTGCGAATTTCACATTTTTGTTGCCATTTTCAATACCTCTCATTGTGGGCGAGGTTACAATTAGCGCAATGTCCATTAGCATCCGTAAATAACATTGTCCATTATTTTAAATTTTGCTGGGAGGTTACAACACACACACACACACACAAAAAAAAAAAAAAAAAAAAAACAAAAAAAAACAAAAAAAAACAAAAAAATTGCATTTATATCCGCTCCTCAATTGTAGATACCCCTTACACAGCTGTGTGCAATGAATGAGTGCTGGCTGGTAATTAATTGCACTCCTTGGAGGGAAATGCCATAGGAAGTAGTCTTTAAAAAGTGAATGTTTTTCGTTAAGAGACAAAAGTTACTTTAGAAAAAAAGTAATAGTGGGGCTTTTGTTGTTGAACAAAATAAGTACAATGAACATACGTTATCAGATTTGCGCAATGCAGCGTCACACCACCTTTTGATTATAACACAATAGACTATACATCGTCCCGAACCGTGACCAGAGTCGCGAGACGAGCAGAGCACGCCGCCGACGCCCGCTCAGTACAACCGTCCACCCGCTACTACTGTCGACCGACTACTACCTCTCCCGACTCGCGCTACAATATATATATAACAACTGTTCCTGGCGACCCGGTGCGTGCCACTACTGTCGTCTGGCGCGGTCCAAGCGCCGACTAGCAGCGATAAAGAACTCTCTGGTCAGACAGAGATGCTGTCATGCCTCGCCATCGCTCTGGTAATGAATACATACGTGTTGCAGCGTGCGTACCACCGGAACACGCAGTGGCGGAGCCAAAGACTGTGTTGTCGAGGTCGAGTGCGAGCGGGAAGAGAGGCAGCGTCGGCACGGAGATGCAAGCGAGCGCGAGACGCACGGGGGCTGCGGCGTGGCGCGTTTGCGGTCGGCGCCTTTGGTGGCAACGGCCGGGACAAGCAGCGGTGTATGGTGTGGTGCGGGGCGGACAGGGGCGGCGGTGGACGGGGAGGAGGCGGCGCGACGACGGCATGGGGGCGAAAACGGGACGGGGGACGGCGGATGTTGAGAGGCGTCACGCGCGGACAGGACACAGACACAGAGACACACAGATTGGAAAGGGAGGGTGCGCGGTAGTAGTTGGGAATGTGCGTACCGTGCGGGATGGGAGTGGGCGAGGAACACGGTCGTGGCCCCTGTTTTGGGTGCGTGTGATGACGTCGGTGTGTTGTGGGAAGGGAAGGTGCTGTGGCGGCGGCGCGTAATGGGCGTAGGCCGAAAAGAGAAAGGAACGTGGGCAGTGTGTTGGCAAGCGTCGGTTCGACTGCGACGTTGATGGGCAGGGCAGGGCAGGGCAGGGCAGGGCAGGGCAAGGTTAATGGTGGTAGGAGTAGGCGTGTGGGCGCAAAAAAATCTGCCGCTGCAGCGCGGTGCCGTAACCGCCATGGCGGGAAGGAGAGAGGGCCAAAGAAAGAAAGAAAGAAAGAAGAAAACAAAAAAAAAAAAAAAAAGGAGGGGGGGGCGAAAGTGGAGAGGCGGTGGTGTGAGAAGGGCGGGGGCGGAAGGAAGGCAGGAAGGACAAGAGGCGAGGCGACGGCTTGCTTTGTGTATCGGTCGGTCTCTGGCTATGCTTCGTTTTCTGCAGCAGGGTCGGTGCGCGGCGTGGCTCGCGGCAGTGGGAACGCCTGGTGGCTGGACGGCCAGCAATGCGGTTGGATGGGCGGCCACAGCACCGCACCTGTGCCCGAGGAGGAGACGCTGGCGGCGGGCCCTGAGGTGAGGCCGGCTCGGCTGGGGCTGTGGATGTGTAGGTGTGCGCCGCTGCTGCAACAACGAGTAAAACGCGAGAAGAAGGGATGGCGGTAGAGAGAGAAAAAAAAAAACAAAAGGTCGTGTTGTGTTGATGCGCAGGCAGACGCGTACAGAGGGACGAGCCCGGTCTGCAGCAGGGTGTGGCCGTGCCGAGTGCAGAGCAGCGGCGGCTCGGTTCGGTTCGGCCCGGCCCGGCGGGCCGCGCTGTTGTCGCGGACGTGAGCGCCCCCTGGCGGGTGGCCGGAGGCGGCGCGGCGTGTTGGACGTGTGGCTGGTGGCAGTGCACAATTTGCGAGTGGCTGGCGGTGCGGTGTGGTGTGGCGTGGCGGTTGGCGCGTCGGGCGGCGGAGAGGTATGTGTTGCGGGCGCCCTTTGCTGCGCTGCGTCGTTGCGTGTGCCGTACAGGGCGGGCGCTTGTCGACTGTGTGGGCGGTGTGGCGAATTGGCGTGAAAACGGCTGCCGAGAGGTGTGTGGTAGCGAGCCGGTCGGTGGTGTCAGTGCGAAGGGGAATGTGCGTGCGTGTTTGGCGGTGTCGGTGTGCTTTTTGCGGCGTGAGAGTGGGAATTAGTGGGGCCGGCTGTTGTGTTGGTTCCTTGTGTCTTGTGTCGCGTAGCTTGATGGCAACGTGGAAGGACGCCGGTTTCGTTTTCGTTTCGAGCCTTGCGTGTGGTTGTCGACGTTGACTGGTTGGCGTGTGCCGATGCACGTGCATGTGTGGGTCGCGAGTGCGTTTTTGGCTGGCTGTGTGTGTGTGTGTGTGTGTGTGTGTGTGTGTGTGTGTTTTGGGGGGGAAGGGGGAGGCGGTGGTGAAAGTGCAGTCGTCGGGTGGGGCTGGGGCTGTGCGTCGTGGCGGAAAGGTGGTAGGTTGCGGGAAGCGAGCCCGTCGTTGACGGTGTCGCGTGAGTTGTGAATCGAGTGGGGCGCGGGGCGCGGGGCGCGGGACAGGAGCAGCGTGCCGCTGCGTCGTGGTCGTCAGCAGAGGCTGTGCGTGTGCTTGTCCTTTTTGTGGGCGGTTCGGTTCGTGCGAGGCGTTTTTGTTTTGTGTTGCCCTAGTTGTTAGTTTATTTTGTTTGTGTTTGTTATTTTGAGACGACGACTGGTTGGTGGCGTGCGCGCGAAGTGGCGGTGTGCGCTTCCCGTGTCGTTTGTGTTGTTTGGTTTTTTTGTTTTTGTGTGTTTTTTTTTTTTTTTTTTTTTTTTTTTTTTTTTTTTTTTTTTTGCACTGGGCCCCGGTGGGTGGGTGCGTGTGTGTCGATTGCCGGCTGGCGAAAGGTGCGCCATCGGCGGGGTGGGTCGCCGGCACAAGTAGAGGCGGCGGCGTTGTTGTTGCTGTTGTTGTGTGGTGTTTGTTTTGTTCGGCTGTGTCGGCGAGCTGTGTTGCGGTGCGTGTGAATGGTGGTGCAAAAGTGCTGGCGTTGGGGCTGCGACTGCGACGGCGGCGAGCCGCGGGCGCGCCATTGATAGTGATGTTGTGAACAGCGGCTGTGTACGGTAGTGGTGTTGTTGTAGCACGACGTGCATCCGGGCCGGCGCGGAAAGCGCAGTTGCGGGCGGTTGCCCTTCGGTGCCAGCCATGTCGCGTGAGCGGCGGGTTGCTCTGGTGTCGACACGTGGTGCTCTGGGTTGTTGTGTGGTGCCCTTTGGCCGGTGGGGGTGGTTCGCGTGTGTCTCGTTCGCGCTCGGTGTCTGGTCGTGGTCGTGCTGCTCCCCCGTCTGTCGGCGGTTTCCGACGTCGTCTGTACGTTTTTGTTCGTTTGCGGCGTGCGTGCCGACGTCGTCCCGTCGCGACCTTTCAACCGAAAGTGTGGCGCCCGAAGGTGAACGAACGTAACCCTGACCTCGGCGCTTTACGCTGAGCCGAGCGAACCGAACCGAACCTAACCTGTGGTGTGGCGAGGTGAGCTCAGCCTGTGAGCCCCTAACGTCTACGTAAGGTAAGCTGTCCGGCTCACGCCTCACGTTTGAACGCTTTTTTAACCTACGTTTGACGCTTCTTAACCTAGCACTGACCCCTTAACCTAACGTGTAACCTAACCTAACCTAACCTCTGACGCCTGACGTGTTTGAATGCTTAACCTAAGTTTGACGCTTAACCTAACCCAAGTCCCCTTAACCTAACCCACGTCCACCTAACCTAACCTAACGTAGACGTGTAAACGTAATGTGTAACGCGTAACGTGTAAGGTCGGCTGTCGTGTGTGCTTGACGGCAGATTGGGTTGGTCTGTAGATTCGGATTGCGGTTTGCCTCGGTCGAGGGGTTGGGTCGGAAGCGGCGAGGGGCGGCGGCGCCTGTTGCGCAGGCGGCGTCCGTTTGCGGCGGGCAATTGGTGAGAAACGGCTGTGAATGTTGGCCGGCGAGAGGAGGAGGACGGCGCGCGATGTGGCCCGACGGCTGCGGGCCGATCGGGAAACGGCGGGAGGGCGACGGAAGGCGATGGGGCGGCGGAGGCGCGTTTGCACGGCCGTCATCGCCGCACGCCTCGGCTTGTGTGGCTGTGGCGCCGGCCGCGCTGGCCGGGCTGCCGCGGCGACGGTGTGGGAGTTTTGCCGAAGGTTTGGCCATTGTGGCGGGTCGTCGGCTGGGGCTGTGGGGGCGGCATTTGGGCGGGGGCGGCGATTCTCGGCGGGCCGACCCAGGCTGTAGCGCGCGGTAGCTGCAGTTTGGCCGTGGTTTGCGGCGCTGCCGTGGCGACTGGTTGGCGACTGTGGTGTGGCTGTGTGTAGCCCCATCCTCGGTGGTTTGAAAGGCGCGGGCGGTTGTGGCGCAGGTTTGGGGCTGCTCCGCACAGGCTGTCGGACGTTGGGCGGTAGCAAGCGCGGGAGGCGCGGCGCGGCGGCGCGCAGAGTGGCGGCCGCTCTCTCGGCCGTCCGCGCCCGCCCGCGACACTGGCTGGGCCTTGTGATTCTCTGCTCTGCTGCTGTGCTGTGCTTGCGTGCCTGCCGTCCCGCTCGCTCTCGCTGTGTGTTACGCGCGTCGTCGAAATGGCAGATCAGGCGGCTACGAACGAGACTGCTGCGGCACCCGCCGCCACCGGCACTACGAAGAAGGCCAAGTCTGCGTCGTCTGCGAAGAAGCCGCGCGCCAAGCCTGCGCACCCGCGCACCTCTGAGATGGTGACGGCCGCCATCAAGAGTCTGAAGGAGCGCGGCGGGTCGTCGCTGCAGGCGATCAAGAAGTACATAGCCGCGCACTACAAGCTGGACGCGGAGAAGCTGGCGCCGTTTATCAAGAAGTACCTCAAGTCGGCCGTCGTGGCGGGCGAGCTGGTGCAGACGAAGGGGAAGGGCGCGTCCGGCTCGTTCAAGCTTGCCGGCGCCGGCGGCGGCGGGGGGGCGGCCGAGGGCGGCAAGGCTCGTGCTGGCGGTGCCAAGAAGAAGCGCGCCGCTCCGGCCAGCAAGGAGAAGAAGGGCGCCCGTGCGGCCGGCGCAAAGAAGGCTGGTGGCGTGAAGGCGGCGACCGGTCGGAAGGCGGGCGCCGCCAAGAAGGCGTCTGCGGCGTCGGCCGCTCCCGCGGGTGCGAAGAAGGCGGCTGCGGCCAAGCCGGCCAAGGCCAAGTCGCCGTCGAAGGCGAAGAAGGCCGCCAAGGTTCCGACGAAGAAGCCGAAGGCGCCGCGCCCGAAGAAGGCGACGACGCCGTCTAAGGCGAAGGCTTCGCCCAAGAAGAAGAAGTAGAGTAGAGGAGAAAGAGATGGGAAAGGAAGGGTTTGGCGCTTGGCTCCGTCGTCCCCACCCCCCGTCGTCGTCTAGTGGCGCGCAAGAGACGCGCGGCCCAAAACGGCCCTTCTCAGGGCCATCAAAGCACGTCGGGGAAGGTTTTGATTGTCGTGTTGCGTTTGGTGTGGGGGTCTGTCTGTATGCCCGTGGGGATGCTGTTTGCGTGCCGCGGTGGTTGGATTGCGGGGGTCGGTGGCGGGTGTGGGCGGCGGTAGCGGTAAGCGGTGTTGTTGTTGTTGTCGTGGTTGATTGTCGCCGTGTTTGTGGCGGCGGCCGACGGTTGGTTTTCTGTCACGTTGTTGTTTTGTTTGAATACGTTGGTTGGCTTGCCTGCGTTCGTTCTTCTCGGATGTCTGTCGTCTTGTCGAGTCGTGTCTGGTCTTTGTTTTGTTCCTTTGTGTGTGTTATGTTTTGCAACGGGGGGCACGTTGAGATGTGGGAAGGAGTCGGCGGGGGATTTCGGTGGCGTGTAGAGCGAGCGAGCGCGCCTGCCTGGCCGTTGGCCGTCGGAGTGGAGTGCGGGTGTTTTTGTTTTTGTTTTCGAAACGAAAGCGGCGGCCGGCCAGCCACCCGTGCGGTGTGACGTCGGCCGTTGGGTATTGTGCGCCGGGGAGGGATGATGTGTGATTGTTGCGCGCTGCTAGCAGGCAGGCAGAGTGAGCGGGTGTGGCGGACGGACGGGAAGTGGTGGTTTTTGTTTTTGGGTTGCGGGGCGAGAGGCAGGCGACCGACAAAGGTTGCTCGCGACGGAGAGATGTTAGTGGCCCTGAAAAGGGCCGTTTTTGTTTGTGCGGTGCGGTGCGGTGCCGCGGCGCGGTTTAGGCGCGCTCGCCGCGGATGCGGCGCGCGAGCTGGATGTCCTTGGGCATGATGGTGACGCGCTTGGCGTGGATTGCGCACAGGTTGGTGTCTTCGAAGAGGCCGACGAGGTAGGCCTCGCTGGCCTCCTGCAGGGCCATGACTGCGGAGCTCTGGAAGCGCAGGTCGGTCTTGAAGTCCTGGGCGATCTCGCGCACTAGGCGCTGGAATGGCAGCTTGCGGATGAGCAGCTCTGTGCTCTTCTGGTAGCGCCTGATTTCTCGCAGGGCGACGGTGCCCGGCCTGTAGCGGTGGGGCTTCTTGACGCCTCCGGTGGCGGGCGCGCTCTTCCTCGCCGCCTTGGTGGCGAGCTGTTTGCGCGGCGCCTTTCCGCCGGTGGACTTGCGGGCCGTTTGCTTTGTGCGGGCCATGGCGGTAGCGGTAGCGGAGCGGCGTGCGTGGAGGTTAGGTGCGGCGCGGCGTCCGGTGCTGCCTTGACAACGGGCCCGCGCGCCTCCGTGCTGCGCTTATATGCCCTCGGTTGCGCGTGGTGGGGGGAGGGCGGGCCAGAGTCTATATAGGGGGGCGGCGGGCGCGCTGGGCGCAGACCGTAGCCGACTCTCCAGCCGCTGCAGCTGCTGTTTGTGCACGTTTTGCTTTGCCCGAGGAAGGAAGGATGACAGGCCGCGGCAAGGGAGGAAAGGGGCTCGGCAAGGGTGGCGCCAAGCGGCACCGCAAGGTGTTGCGCGACAACATCCAGGGCATCACGAAGCCCGCCATCCGCCGCCTGGCTCGCAGGGGCGGCGTGAAGCGCATCTCTGGTCTGATCTACGAGGAGACCCGCGGGGTGCTGAAGGTGTTCCTGGAGAACGTGATCCGCGACGCGGTGACGTACACTGAGCACGCCAAGCGCAAGACTGTGACGGCCATGGACGTGGTGTACGCCCTGAAGAGGCAGGGGCGCACCCTGTACGGTTTCGGCGGTTAGGCTGCGTCGCAGCGGGCGCTGGCCTTCCCGCGGCCGTGCTTGTGGGTGGGAGAGACTAGAAAACGGCCCTTTTCAGGGCCACCACACTGTTCGGAAGTTGAAAAGTGCGAAAGAGTCTGTGTTGTTGCTGCGTGTGTGCGCTGTGTTGTTTGTTTGTTTCTCTCTCTCTTTCTTTCTTTCCGTTTGTGAGCGACGTGATGTGACTGGGAGGGGAGAAGGAAAGGAAACGTGTCATGTGGCTGGCTGTGTGTGGAGCTGCTTCGTTTGTGTGTCTTTGTATCGATCGCGACGGAGATGGCGGGCTGTGTGTTGTTGTGCGAGAGGCGGTGATTATTTGCTTGCGTGGTTTGGCTCTGTGTGTTTGCGGCGGCGTTGGGGTTTCCGAGGCAAGGCGGCCGGATCAGCTGTTTCGTTCGTGTCGACGGCCGTTGCGCGCGGGAGTGGAGGGCGGTGTGTCGACACGCCTCCCTTTAACAATGGTCATTATTGCTGCCGTTGTCGTTTGGAAGGCGACTGCGACCGTGCAAAATGTGTGTGTGTGTGTGTGTTGGGCCACACGGGCTGTGTGGACGACAAGATGGCGGACGTGCGCCGGCGGCGGCTGTGCTGTGAAAGTGCAAAGTTAAAAAACAAAACAAGGTGCGGCGAGGACGACTGAAATTTTGCTTTGGACGTAGGTTTGTGTGGTGGCCCTGAAAAGGGCCGATTGTTGTGGGCCGAGCCGGCAAAGCGCGTTGCGTGCAGGGGAGCACGCGGCGGCTGCGATTGCCTGGCCTCCTTTAGGCCTTCTTCTCGGTCTTCTTTGGCAGCAGGACGGCCTGGATGTTGGGCAGGACACCACCCTGTGCGATGGTGACGCCCGACAGGAGCTTGTTGAGCTCCTCGTCGTTGCGGATGGCAAGCTGCAGGTGGCGCGGGATGATGCGCGTCTTCTTGTTGTCGCGGGCCGCGTTTCCGGCCAGCTCGAGCACCTCAGCCGCGAGGTACTCCATGACGGCGGCGAGGTAGACGGGCGCCCCGGCGCCGACGCGCTCTGCGTAGTTTCCCTTGCGCAGGAGGCGGTGGATTCTGCCGACCGGGAACTGGAGCCCAGCCCTGCTTGAGCGGGACTTTGACTTGCCCTTGACTTTGCCTCCCTTTCCGCGTCCGGACATGGCGATGGGCTAGCGACGGTGCACACGAAACGGAAACGAAAACGACCGGTGCGAGCGGCAGCGAGTCGAGCAGCGGAGTGCGTGCCGGGGCAGCCGCCTACTGCATTTGAGCTTCCTCACTTTTAAGGAGAGCGTATGTAATGGAGGGTGTTGTCCTTCTGGACATTTCCTCCTCTGTGCCGGCGCAGCCTGCTGCACTCATCTTTTGCTTTCCCCTCTTTGGGGAAGTGTGAGGGGGAGTCTGTAGCCTTTCGGCTTTTACTCCCCTGTGAACGTGTGTGTGTGATTTTTCTATAGTTTTTGGTGTCTGTGATTTGTGATGATTGTTGTGAGTGTGTCTGGTACTTGCCTGAGGTAGGCGAGAGTTTGGTGTTATATGGGATGGAACAGGATGATGGATTGGGTGTTGGGATTTTCTCTTCGACTTAGTCGTCGAAGATCGTCATAGGGCGCTTGTGTTTATCGCGGGACATGTCATACCGACCTAGGGAGTGGATGAGTGCGTTTCCGGATCTGGAAGAACCCTCGTAGAAGGCCCTTGCCAGATCCTGGAAACGCTCTCTCAGGAGTGGGATTTCGGCTGCGGCGTGCAGGTCGTCTGTAGGGAACCCAAGAGGTAAGTGTAGTGCCCTTCTGAGGGCGCGGTTCTGCAGCCTCTGGAGTTTGTCCAGGTGCTGCTTTGCCGCGTATCCCCAGACAGGGCACGCATACTCCATTACTGGCCGGATCAGGGCCTGGTAGACATTTACTGCTACTGGGTAGGGAAGGGAGCTGGTTGTGTTCAGGATAGGATATAGGATGGACATTCTGGCGCAGGCCTTCCTGTGGACCTCGTCTATGTGGGGTTTCCACGTAAGACGAGAGTCCAAGGTTACGCCAAGGTACTTGGCGGTTCTGCGCCAGGGGAGTTGGGTTCCATTTAGGTGGAGGTGGAGGGGGGGACGTTGAGGAGGTTCGCGCCTTCCGAGCCTGCGGGTAATCAGCATTGCCTGCGTCTTCTCCGAGTTGATGGTGATGCGCCAGCGACGGGCCCAGGTTTCTGTGTCATCTAAAACCCTTTGTAGCCTACGAATGACCAGGTCCTTGTTCGCATTTCTCGTGTAGAAGGCTGTGTCGTCTGCGTACTGCGCGGTGTGCACCAGGGGGGCCGTCGGAGTGTCCGCAGTGTACAAGCTGTACAATACGGGCCCCAGGACCGATCCCTGTGGCACCCCCGCACGAATACGCCTTCTGGTGGAGGTGGCAGTTTCTACTTTGACGGAGAATGTCCTATTCGCGAGGTAGCTCTTGATTAGCTGAACTATGCTCCCTGGAAACCCTTGTGAGTACAACTTGTAGAGTAGCCCTCTATGCCATACTGAATCAAAGGCTTTGGCTACGTCTAGTAGCACTATCCCGCAGTAGCCTCTGTGGTTGAAGCCCTCTGTGGCTGCTTCAACCATTCTCATGACCTGTTGTGGGGCAGAGTGGTTCTGCCGGAATCCAAATTGGAAATCCGGCAGAATTTGCTCTCTGGTAATATGTTCTTGTATGGGTTTTAGCAGGAGGCGCTCATAGATCTTGCTGAGTGTTGGCAAGAGGCTAATCGGCCTGTAGTGCTGCGGGAATAGAGGGTCTTTTCCTGGTTTGTGTATCGCGACCACTTCCGCATGTTTCCAGCAAGCTGGGAACTCGCGGGAACGAGTAATCTCGTTGAGGACGTTCGCGAGGTGTGTGATCGCTGTGGGTGGGAGTTTTTTGACTAACTGGTTTGTGACACTGTCGTGCCCTGGCGCCTTTTTTGTAGGGAGGGACCTGATTACTCTTGCCACGTCCTCGGGGGCAAAAAGTATGGGTTCGTCCTCTGGGTCCTCCTCAGCATTGAGGAAGACGGCCAGTTGACGACTGACTACCTCTTCATGCTCTTCATCCTCGGGTTCTGCCGTTTGAAACTGCTTCTCGAAGGAGTCGGCGAGGGCGTTGGCCTTCTCAGCATTGCTGTAGACCAGTCCCCGCTCGCCGTGCAGTGGCGGCATCCTAGCGCGTCTTTTTGTGAATTGTTTGGTTGCTTGCCAAAGTGTATGATCGTCTACTTTGAGAGCTGTGAGGCGGTTTTGCCATTGCTGGTTTCTGTGCTCATTGAGCGCTACCTTCAGTTCTCTCTGTAGACGATTGAGCAGCCTCCTGGTGGCCTGATTTCTGGTGATCTTCCACTCTTTTGCCACCCTGTTCTTGTGTCGAATTTGAGCTAACAAGTGTTCCGGGAGCTGTATTTGTGGCGGTGGGCCATCCCTTTGTGGAGGGGTGGCTTCTTCCGCTGCCTGCAGGATGGTGCCTGTTAGGTCTTGTAGCGCTTGTTCTACTGTTTCGGCAGTAGGTGGCGGAGCGCGAGCGATATCAGAGGCGACAGTTTCTTGGTATCGCTCCCAGTCTGTACGTTTGTACGACGTCTGGTACCGTGGGAGTGCTACCCATTCTCCCACATCGACTTCTAGAATCACTGGGTTGTGGTCGGAGGACATTCTGTTGATTGTCCTCGCGGTCACAAATCCTGCGATCCTCCTGGTGAGAGCTATGTCTAACACATCGGGCCTGCTTCCGTTTTTCGGAAAATGTGTGGGCTCGACTGGACCCCATGTTTCGAAGTGGTGGGTGCGCGCTAGTTGTTGCAGTTTGGCGCCTGCTCTGGAGGTTACTCTAGAATTCCAGTCAGGGTGTTTGGCATTGAAGTCTCCCCCTATTACGAGTTTGCCTTCAATTTGCCCTAGAGCAGCTATGTCTCCCTCATCTATCTGGTCATGCGGGGGTCGGTAGACTGCAACAATTGTTAGGGGTCCAGTGGCTGTGGTTACTTCCACCGCCACTGCTTCGATTTTGTTGGTAGCTGGTAAGAATACCTGGTGGTGGGGGATCCCTCTTTTTACATATATGGCCACTCCTCCGCCTTGGGTTGGCCTGTCTTTACGGTAGCTAACGTAATTGGGAACTGTCGCTCTTACTCCCGGTTTTAGGTGGGTTTCCCCCATCATGCATATGTCGATGGAGAACTCCTTCATGAGTTCTCGGAACTCGACCTCTTGATTAACAATGCCGTCTGCGTTAAAGACGCACATTGTCAGGCCTTGGATGTTTGGTCGTCTATCCATGATGGGGTTTTGATATTACTGAGGAAGTCGCAGAGGGGAGCGACTGCTGGACTGTTGCCTGAAGGGCAGCGAGGACCTGTGTGTTCTGCTTTTGGGCCTCCCTGAATTCCTTCATCATTTCCATGACGAGGTTCATGGTCTGCACCATTACGCCTAACAACTGATCCATGGGGGGGAAGTGTGTCTGGGGTTTCCTAGGGCCTTCTCCGTCAAGTTGGACCTGGTCGTTGTTGCTGTGAATTACCCGGTGTTGTTCTTGTGTTGGTGTCTGATGTTGTGGTGGTTGGGCAATGCTTTCGTGGTTCCTCGGGGGAGAGACCACTTCCGCATATGTTGCCCTTGGTGTGTCTGGCCTTGGTTTTACCCAGGCCTTGTCTGTGTGTGTTGTCATGTTTTGGTTTCTTGTGTGTCTGGGTGGGTTCATGGAGTTTTCTTTTCGTGTGTGGGGGGCGGCCTTTGCGCCCTTTGCCTGCTGTGTGTGTCTTTTATGGACCTCGCAGCCTTGGTAACCCGCTGTGTGGTTTTTGCCACACAGCGCGCACCTTATTTGCGGGTCCGTGTGTTTAATGTTGCACGTTCGCGTGTCATGGGCCTCGGCGCATTTTCTGCACCTCACTGCCATTGAGCAGTGTGCCGCAATATGGTTGAGGCCCTGACATCTGAAGCACTGCACCGTCCTGTTTTTGCGGCGCAGTGGTTCAGTGGTCACAGGGACCGCCAGAATCGCCTTAATGTCCCTTTTGTTCTGTGGGACGTCTGGCAGTGTGACCTGATACAGGGGCCATTTGCTGCCTATGTGTCCCATCTGTTGGACCGCCTTGACGATGTACCCCTGGGCAGTCAGGTCTGTTTTGATCGCCTGGGGGGCCACTCGTCTCGGCAGGTCCCTGATGACAATGTTTCTATTGCGTGTTTTCGTTGTGGGGAAAGTGTAGTGGGGTATGTTTTTGCTGTTCAGAAGTGTTTTTATTGTGGTGTAGTGCTCAAGTGTTAATAATGTTATTTTTATATTGTCACCACCAGCAGGTTTTGCTTTGAAATTGCCTCCCCCGATTGCTGTTTTTAGCATCTCGAAGAGTTCCTCGTAATTCCGAGTGAACTCCGCGACGATCGGAGGGAGGTGGTGGGTGACCTGGTTTTGTGTTTGCGTTGTTGTGTCTTGTGGTGTCTCAGGCTCATCGGCCACCGCCTGGAACCTGTTCGGGGTGGGTTCCACTCCCCGGGCCGGCGGGAGCCTCGGCTGGCGGAAGGTTTTCCTCGCCAGCACGAAACCATCCGCATCCTGCCCGGTTACGCGGTTCCCTTCCAGTGCCAGCGTTTCCTGGTCCCCTCCTAGGACGACGACAGGTGCTGTCGGGGGCGCTTGCTCCTCAGAGGGTGTTGAAGTGGTTGGGGTGGTGGAGTGCTTTTTCCCCTTGGAGTGCTTCTCCTTTTTGTCCTTCCTGACACGCCGCTGCTTGGAAGTGGTGGACTTGAGTGGGGGGGATTTAAGGAACTGGGATCGGGTAGGGGGTTGGGTGGCAGTTGCGGGTTTGGGAAGGATTTTTGTCGGTTGACTGGGCTTCTGCTTGCCATTTAGGTTGCGGATATGGTCAGCGAGGAGGCCACAGCTGCTGGCAAGCAGGAGAGGGCTGAGGAGAGGGGAGGGAGGGGCGGGATCGCAAATACTGACTACGTATTTGTTTGTTTGTGTGTTGTGTGGTTTTGCCATGTCGGTTGCGGAAAGGGGGCTTGCTGCCAGGTTGTTGTCAGTTGCAACCTTTGTTGGCACCGTTAGGTTTTCCGGTTGCAGAGCTGACCCTAGTAACACGATGGCAGACGCGGAATTCTGGACGGGGGCGGCGGAAAACCTCTCTGTGGTTCCGCGGCCCGCTTCCAGGTCCTGGCCTACTTTTTCCCTATTCTTGGGGGGGGCAGAGACTGACTCTGCGGCAGCTGAGGTGCTCGAGATGGCCGGCCGCGCGGCCCGCGGCAACAAGAAAGCGCGCCTCGTGTCGTCGGCGGAAAGAGACCGCCGCGACCCCAAGGCACCACCCAAGCTCGACATTCCACAACGGCGAGGAGACACGACAACTCTGCCAGACGACGCCATGCAAAATTTTCTCCAAGTGCCGTCCGTGCTAAGACCTAGGCGCAAGTGCCCGTCAATGTTTTAATAAAAACAGAGCCGGTGAACACTTCTGTTGGTACTCCCGTACAAGCGGGGGCCTATGGCTGACAGTACGCGAGTGAGAGGAGCGATGCTCAACCCTCGACTGCTACTCAGCGAGTGTGCCGGCGCAGCCGCGCTCGCACCTTTTGTACCCTGGCCTTCAGGGTGACTAGTGGTGAAGTGTTTGTCCTTGGACATTTACTTCGAATTGGGAATGTGTGATTGTTGTGTTGTGTCTTTACTTTTGCGGTATGTCTTGTGTGTTTATGTGCGTATTTGCTACTTATCTTGTACTGCCTGATCTATGGCGGTTTTTGGGTGATGATGTTGGCGAGTTGATGGGGGCTGAGAGAGGGTGATGTGATGGTGGGCGAGTGTGTGTTCAGTCAAAGAATATTGACCTGGGAGTTTTGTGACGCTTGATGGTGGGGTCATATTGACCCAGTGAATTGATGAGGGGGTTTGTTGACCTGCTGGCTGTTTCGTAGAACGCTTTAGCCAGGTCAGCAAAGCGCTGTTGTAGTCGAATTACGTCCGCAGACGCGTGTAGGTCGTCTGTGGGGAATCGGGAGGGAAGGTGTAAGGCTCGTTTGAGGGCCCTATTTTGAACCCTTTGGAGTTTGAGTACGTGCGTCTTGGCCGCATAGCCCCATACTGGGCACGCGTATTCCATTATGGGGCGTATGAGGGTGCAGTAGACGCGTACTCCTAGGTCTGCTGTTAGCGCACTACTGGTATTAAGGACTGGGTATAGTACGCTCAAGCGAGCGCTGGCTCGGCGGCGCAGGTCATCGATGTGCGCCTGCCATGTCAGCCTCTTATCTAAGGTCACCCCTAGATACTTTGCGGTGTTTCGCCAAGGGAGTTCTTGGCCGTTTAATCTTAGATTTAAGGGTGGTCGCCTGCGTGGTCCTCGCGGTCCTAATCGGCGCGTAATCACAATTGCCTGCGTTTTTCCGCTGTTAATTGTGATGCGCCACCTTTTGGACCATTCCTCTGTGGCGTTGAGAACTCTTTGGAGGCGTCTTGTGACCAGATCCCTGTTTGGGTTGCGGGTGAAAAATGCTGTATCATCTGCATATTGTGCAGTGTGCACCAGGGGTGAGGTGGGTGTGTCTGCCGTGTACAGGCTGTACAGGACAGGCCCTAGCACCGATCCCTGGGGCACCCCTGCACGTATGCGTCTTTTTGTTGACAGGGAGTTGTCAACCCTGACGGAAAATGTCCTATTCGAGAGATAGCTTTTCAGCAGCTTTACTATCGTCCCGGGGAAGCCTTGTGTGTATAGTTTGTACAATAACCCATTGTGCCATACGGAATCGAAGGCCTTGGCTACATCAAGTAGCACTATCCCACAGTAGCTTCTGCGGTTGAAGGCCTCGGTGGCTGCTTCAACAACTCTCATGATCTGTTGGGGGGCGGAGTGTTTCTGCCTGAATCCAAACTGGAAATCAGGCAGAACTTGCTCTCTGGAGATGTGTTGCTCAATAGGTGTGATTAGGAGGCGCTCGTAGATTTTACTGAGAGTGGGCAGAAGACTAATCGGTCTGTAGTGCTGTGGGAATAATGGGTCCTTACCGGGTTTAGCTATCGCGACCACCTCCGCGTGTTTCCAGCACGCTGGAAACTCGCGGGATCGAGTAATCTCGTTGAAGACGTTCGCGATGTGTGTGATTGCCAGTGGCGGGAGGTTCTTAACTAACTGGTTTGTGAGCCGGTCGTGGCCTGGGGCCTTTTTGTTGGGCAGGGACCTAATGACTTTTGCCACGTCTTCTGGGGCGAAAAGTGGAGTGTGTTCATTCTCGTCGTCTTCAGCTGCAAGGAATACTGCAAGCTGCTGACGGACTATGATTTCGTGGTCCTCGTCCTGCGCCTCTGCTGGTTGAAACTGTTGTTCGAACGAGTCGGCGAGCGCGTTGGCCTTGTCGACAGGGCTGAAGACAAGGCTTCCACGCTCGCCGTGCAGAGGTGGCATACGCGCGCGTGTACGTGTGAATTGCTTGGTAGCTTGCCATAGGCTGTTGTCGTCTACTTTGAGGGCTGATAGGCGGGCAGACCATTGCTGGTTGCGGTGCTCATTGAGTGCTACTTTCAACTCTCTCTGTAGACGGTTGAGCAGCCTCCTAGTTGCCGGATTTCTTGTTATTTTCCATTCTTTTGCGACCCTGTTTTTGTGCCTAATTTGCGCAAGCAGGTGCTCCGGGAGTTGTATTTGAGGAGGAGGGCCTTCCCGCTGCCGGGGTGTGGCCTCCTCAGCAGCCTGCAGGATCGTGTTGGTGAGGTCTTTAAGCGCCTGTTCTGCAGTATCTGCAGTTGGAGGCGGGGCGCGAGCTATTTCAGAAGCGACATTTACCTGAAAGTGCTCCCAGTTCGTGTGCTTATACGACACCTGGTGTTGTGGGAGAGCTACCCTTTCTCCCACGTCGACCTCGATTATAACTGGGTTGTGATCGGAGGACATTCTATTTATTGTTCTCGCAGTCACGAAGCCTGTTATTCTCCTTGTGAGAGCTATGTCAAGGACGTCTGGCCGGCCTCCGTTTTTAGGGAAGTGTGTCGGCTCTTCTGGGCCCCAGACGTCGAACTGGTGGTCTCGCGCGAGTCGCTGCAGTTGACGACCGGCTCTGGTCGTGAGTCTAGAATGCCAGTCTGCGTGTTTTGCATTGAGGTCTCCTCCTATTAGGAGCTTGCCTCTGATTTGTGCTAGTGCGGGAATGTCGTCCTCATCTAAGGTTGGGGTCGGTTGGCGGTAAGCTGCAACGACTGTGAGGGGGCCTGTAACTGTGGCTATTTCCACGGCTACCGTTTCTAACGAGCGGGTAGCTGGGGGGAATATCTGGTGATGGGGGATCCCTCTCTTTACGTATATGGCCACCCCGCCTCCTGCGGTTGGCCTGTCTCGTCTGTAACTGTTATAGTTTGGGACTGCCGCTTTTACTCCCGGTTTTAGGTGTGTTTCGGACATCATGCAAACGTCGATGTTAAGCTCCTTCATGAGCTCTCGGAACTCCATGACTTGGTTGAAGATGCCGTCTGCGTTAAAGACGCACATTTTCAGACCTTGAATATGGGGGCGTCTATCCATGTTTGGCTGTTGTTGTTACTTGGGAAGTCGCTGAGGGATGCGACTGCTTAACTGCTGCTTGTAGGGCGGCGAGGATCTGCGCATTTTGCTGCTGAATTTCCCGCATCATCTGTGCGAGAAGATTCAGAGTTTGGGACATGACTCCCAGCACAGGATCGTCTGTGGCAGGCGAGGGGGCAGCTTCGCTCAGACTTTGGGTGACAGGATGTCTGCCATCGGTCTGACAGCCCGCGCCCTCCACCCGCCGCAAACTGGTCTTTGGGGCAGGGGTTAGGACTTCCCTAGGGCATTCTCCGTCGTTAGGGATCTGGTCAGGGGGAGGAGTGTCCTGGGTTGTTTCCGGGGAGCGACGGCCGCAAGATTCCGGTCCCACCGCGGCCGCCAGAGGGGCACTACTGCGCGCCTCAGTGTCGGCCGCGATGTTTGCGAACGTCGCGGCGGCCGTCACCTCCCGGGATTTGCTTCTGTAGGCCGGCCTATCTCGTCTTGTGATTTCAGGTCGGTTTGGGGGTTTAGCTTGTGGTTTGTTTGGAGGTGCATTCGTGCCACGGTAGCGTTGGGCGTAGTTCTTATGAACCCTGCATCCCAGGTAGCTGGCGGTGTGCCCTTCGCCGCATAGCGCACACTTTATTCTAGGGTCGTCTATTTTTATTTGACAGGTCCTGGAGTCATGTCCCTCCGCACACTTCCTGCAACGTACAGGCATGTCGCAGTGTGAGGCCACATGTCCCAGTCCCTGACACCTAAAACATTGTTGTGACCGATTTTTCTTTTTCAGTAGCTCGGTCGTTACAGGTATTTGCAGGACACTCCTCATAGGCTTTTTGTTTATCGGTGTGTCTGGCATTACGGCGAGGTATAGGGGCCACTTGGTGTTAGAACCAGGTGGTTTCATTTGTGTGACCGTCTTAACATCGAAATTTTGACGGATCAGGTCTTCTTTTATTGCTGTGGGCGACAGTTTGCGCGGTAGGTCGCGTATTACTATATTTAAGTTCCTGATCCGTTCAGTCGGGAAAGTATAGTGCGGTATTTTCTTATCACTCAGGAGTTGTTTTACCGCCATGTATTCGTCCATGGAGTGGAGGGTGAGCTTTATTTTGTCGCCCCCTGCCGGTTTGGCTTTGAATCTATCACCTACTGAGCTCTTCACTAGATCATAAAGCTCTTTGTAGTCCCTATCAAGTTCAGCGACGATTGGGGGGAGGTATGCTCGTTTCTGCGAGCCCACTGGTTGTTGGGGTGGCGCATCAATGGTCGCGGGTTCGTCGTCTATGGCGGAAAAACGGTTAGATGTTGGTGCCGCCTCCGTGGCCGGCGGGGGTGTGGGTTGGCGGATGGTTTTTCTGGCTAGTTGAAAGCCGTCACCTTCGCCGCTAGTAGCGGTTTCCCTGATCTCGTTTTCCTGCTCCTCCTGCCTGGACTCATCGATAACCAGAGGGTTATCTGATTCGGAATCGTGTTCCTTTTGTTTGTTCTCAGCTTCCGGAGATTGGCTGGAAGCTTTGAGTCGCTTTACGAGGTTTTTACGCCTGCCTCGGTTCTTTTTCTGGGTCCTGGAAAGTTTAACTTTAGGGGAAGGTGGGAGGGTGGATTTGAGGTTGGGGGTGGTTTTCCGGGTTGGTTTGGGTTGGGCTTTGGAGGAGGGTTTCGGAAGAATTTTTACTGGGAGACGATTCCCTTTTTCACGCCTGCGGGACGCAAGATAAGGGAGGAGGTTGTTCTGTGCGTTTTCTAGTAGTAATCTGTCAACATCTGAATTGGGGGAATTAGTGGCGCTGCTCATACTGACAATGAAGGACGTAGTGCTGGTTTGTTGTTTGACGGCGTTAGGCGCCCTATTGATCTCGTTGGGGGCGGAAGTGGAAGCAAAGTCGAGGGCTGCCTTGGGTATGCCAGACGCCGCCTTCGTTGCCGACACCGTTAGGTTTCCGGCGGCTGTGCTTGGCCCTAACAAACTGGCAGGCGCGGGACACTGGCCAGTGACCAGGCCCTGACCTGCAGAGTCCCTAACACTCGGGGGAGCAGAGCATGGCTCTGCGGCAGCAGAAGTACCCGAACCGCCCGGAAAAGCGGCCCGCGACATCGAGGAGACGACATCGACGCCGCCAGCAGCGAGCTGCTGGGACCCCGAATCGTCACCGCAGATTGAAACCGCACACGACAATTTGCTCATCGTGCAGCCTGACCGTGCTGCGCTTCGACGTGTGCACCCGTCAACGCTTTAATAAAAGCGAAGCCGAAGAAGCACCTGGATTGTCACCCGTGCAAGCGGGGGCCTATGGCTTTGCGTAACAGACGCACGGAGACTAGCTCAACGTTCGACTGCCGCTCGGCGAGTGAGGCGCAGCCGGGGTGGGGGTGCTTTATGGGCTCGGGTGCGGCGGCCGGTTGCGCGCGCGCCCCATTGGTCGGCGGCCGCAACAGGGCGAGCTGGTAAAGGTGCGGCGGCGGCTGGCGGCGGGTGCCACTGTGTGGGGAGACGCTGACTAGAGCGGAGCGCTTGGTACTGGTGTTGCTGCTGCCGTACGTTGGTTCGAGATGCCGCCCAAGACTAGCGGGAAGGCCGCCAAGAAGGCTGGCAAGGCGCAGAAGAACATTTCGAAGGGCGACAAGAAGAAGAAGCGCAAGAGGAAGGAGAGCTATGCCATCTACATCTACAAGGTGCTGAAGCAGGTGCACCCTGACACGGGCATCTCGTCGAAGGCGATGAGCATCATGAACAGCTTCGTGAACGACATTTTCGAGCGCATTGCGGCCGAGGCTTCTCGGCTGGCGCACTACAACAAGCGCTCGACCATCACGTCCCGCGAGATCCAGACCGCTGTGCGGCTGTTGCTGCCTGGCGAGCTGGCCAAGCACGCCGTGAGCGAGGGCACGAAGGCGGTGACCAAGTACACGAGCTCCAAGTAAGGAGGTGGCTCTGGAATGGAAGGAAGGATGGAGAAGGCTCCTCCGTTGCGAGAGCGGCAAAACGGCCCTTTTCAGGGCCACCAACTTGCCTTTTGCGGGAAGGGCGGAATTGTTGTTGTTGTTTGTGTGGACGGCTGTGATGTATGTGTGCATTTTGATTGTGGGTGGGGGGGCGCGTCAAAGCGTGTTGCGCGGGGTACGGCCACGAGGTTGGTCGCCGTGGCGTGGAATGGTGGCACGCCTCGTTGGCGTGGTTTTTGACCCATTGGTGTTGTTGGTGTGTGTGTGTGTGTTACCCGTCTGCGAGGGGGGACTGTGCGATCGGCGACTTTTGTGTCACCGTAACGACGGCCGTTTGCGGGTTTGTTTTTTTGCACATCATACATGGCGAGGGTGAAATGTGAAATGTTTTTGTTTGGTTGTTTTTTTTTTTTTTGCCGCCCACTATTCCCTTTGCTGTACGCCGAGTTTGACAATGGTGCGACGTAACTGCAGCGTGGAGGTGTGTGAGTGACGTTGAAATGAACGTGCCATTAAGACGCATTGTTGTTGTATTGTACTGTACGTGTACGGCGAACACGCACGATGATGTACCATTCGACTCTGATGTTTGATAGCCGTGTCTGACTGATTGCGTACGACGCACGCACACCGATGTCGTCATTCAAGATGCACGCGTGTCCAGTGCAGTACAGTAAGCGCGACGCTAGACGACGACGGCGGCGGCGGCGGCGGCGGCGGCGGTCGTTTGTTTGGCGAATGTCTGTACACGTGTTTGTCTGTGTCCATCCGGTGCGTATTTGTTTGTTTGAAAGTGTTTTGTGTGTCGGTGACGTGGTCCGATCCGTTGCCCCCTGAGTAACTGTCGATCGGCGCGATAGACGGGCGTCACGCAACTGAACCGAAGTCTTGGGCACACCCGTCATACTGTTGTACACCGTCGCGCTGAGAACGGTAACGAAAGGTTGACTTTGATCGGTCGAATGTCTGGGCAGAACGTGAGGAATGAGGCAAGAGTGCAAGGAGGGGGGGCAAAAGAGAGAGGAAGGGAAAAAGGGGAGAAACGCATTCGTAGAGCAACGGAACGTTCCCGTGTCGGAGGCGTATTGGAGCCGCACTGAAATGCGTTTAACGGCGGCGCGGCTGCAAGTGTCTGCCGTGGTGAACGTTACCTTTGACGGCTGCATTGGGCTTTGCCTTTGCTTTTGCTTTCGCTTTCGCTTTCCCGGATGTACGTAACGTTTGTTGATATGGTTCTGAGGAAGAGTGTATGACAGTGCCGTGCCGTCCATGTTCGTGTGCCCTCCCATTGTGTGTATGCTATTGTCTGTGTACGTGAATGATGTATGTAGGTGTTAGTGGACATGTTTTACCATTGGGGGGAAATGGATCGTCGATAGTTGCCGTCACTCTGTCACGGTCGAGATGACGCACCCTCCGTACAGAAAGGTGTCGAGAAAGTGAGTGTGTGTGTGCGTGCGTCCGTGAATTGGCAGTGTTTGGAGGTGGGCGTGCCCTGCATGTGGCCCGGAAGGCTGTTCGTTAGGCGGTAGTGTTGTGTGGACAGGGGAGGGGCATGCGTAACGCTGCTGGCATGGCATTTCGGGAGATGGGAGGGGGCAAACGAGGAGCGGCGGCCAAAGACGGGACGGGGAGGGGCGCGGTGTGGGTGGCTTGCGCCTGTGCTCGGCGTTGTGGTTTGTGCAAAAGAGGAGGAGAAAAACAATGTGAGTTGCCAGGGAGGGGAGCGGTGTTGTGTTGTGGTTGTCGTGGTGTAGCCGCAGACGCGGCTGTCAGTGAACGTGGCGAGACGGACGGATGCGCGGAGGGGCGGGGGCGGCGCATTTCGCCGGTGCCGTGCCATGCCTGAAAGCCGCGTGGTCGCTGTGTTGTTGGTGGCGTGGGGGCGAGGAGAGTACCGTACGGGTGTGCTTGTGCGCCGGAAATGGCACACTGCGCCCGCCCGTCTTGGAGGCTGATGGCTGTGGTGTGGAAATGGGGCGCGGTGATGTTGAAGCAGTTGAAGAACAGAAAAGAAACCAAGAAAACGGAAGGCGTGATGCGGCGGTGGTGGTGAGAGCGGGAAAAACAAAACAAAAAAAAAAGAAGGAAAAACAACGAGAAAACAAAAAGTCTATCAATATTAAAATGGAAATGGACCCAGGTATAACCTCCCTGCACAAATAGCAGAGAGTCCGATGATAATAAAAATGTGCCAGAATGTTAACGTCCCTACAAAACAAACCCAACGATAATATTAATGAAAGAGTGAACCGTATGTAACATTGCAACAGACATAATGAAACCTGATAAATTGTATAAGGGCAGCAGCGTTGACCTTTGGCCCTGTATTCAGAATAAAAAGAGCCAAAAATCGTTACCCCAATGAAAAAGACACTGAAACACGTATGTAACATAGTAGCGATGGCGAGACATTGTAGCATCTGTGACCAGAGAGTTTGCGCTGGACTGCGCGAGTGTTGCGAGCGGTTCTCAGTCAGTCAGTAGTCGTTGCGAGTCCGTAGCTATGTGTAGTTGAGGGCTGTACTCTGTCAGTAGTCGTCGCGTGCAGTACGCTAATAGTCGTCATGCAGAGCGGTCGGTCAGTAGTAGCAGCCGAGCGCGGTTGTGTGATGTAGGCGGTCGGCAACACTGGTCAAGATGGTGAATAAGGTATACTGTTAATTAATATAATCATTAGATAATGAAAAATTGTATTTATTGTAATTATTCTCCAACAAGTTCCCCAATAATAATTTTTATTTCAAAAGCATTTTTCAAACATTTAATTGTTTATTGAACTAAAGAGTTCGTTGCACTTCACATTTCATTCCACTTCTTTGAAGAAAAATGTCACTAAAATCACAAAAAAAGAGAATATTATTATTTGCAATGCAGTTCCTCCAAGCGCTGCGCAACAACCAGAGCAGAAATGTGACATCCATTTATTCGGAGGTAAGACTTTAATTCTGATTGTTTTGCACAGGGCCAAAGACCGATATTTCGGTTTAATTGAAGTTTCTTGTCACTGAACGGACTTTTTTAAATGTTGTGTGAAGACTTTATATTTGAGTCAGATTGCGAATTTCACATTTTTGTTGCCATTTTCAATACCTCTCATTGTGGGCGAGGTTACAATTAGCGCAATGTCCATTAGCATCCGTAAATAACATTGTCCATTATTTTAAATTTTGCTGGGAGGTTACAACACACACACACACACACAAAAAAAAAAAAAAAAAAAAAAAAAAAAAAACAAAAAAAAACAAAAAAATTGCATTTATATCCGCTCCTCAATTGTAGATACCCCTTACACAGCTGTGTGCAATGAATGAGTGCTGGCTGGTAATTAATTGCACTCCTTGGAGGGAAATGCCATAGGAAGTAGTCTTTAAAAAGTGAATGTTTTTCGTTAAGAGACAAAAGTTACTTTAGAAAAAAAGTAATAGTGGGGCTTTTGTTGTTGAACAAAATAAGTACAATGAACATACGTTATCAGATTTGCGCAATGCAGCGTCACACCACCTTTTGATTATAACACAATAGACTATACATCGTCCCGAACCGTGACCAGAGTCGCGAGACGAGCAGAGCACGCCGCCGACGCCCGCTCAGTACAACCGTCCACCCGCTACTACTGTCGACCGACTACTACCTCTCCCGACTCGCGCTACAATATATATATAACAACTGTTCCTGGCGACCCGGTGCGTGCCACTACTGTCGTCTGGCGCGGTCCAAGCGCCGACTAGCAGCGATAAAGAACTCTCTGGTCAGACAGAGATGCTGTCATGCCTCGCCATCGCTCTGGTAATGAATACATACGTGTTGCAGCGTGCGTACCACCGGAACACGCAGTGGCGGAGCCAAAGACTGTGTTGTCGAGGTCGAGTGCGAGCGGGAAGAGAGGCAGCGTCGGCACGGAGATGCAAGCGAGCGCGAGACGCACGGGGGCTGCGGCGTGGCGCGTTTGCGGTCGGCGCCTTTGGTGGCAACGGCCGGGACAAGCAGCGGTGTATGGTGTGGTGCGGGGCGGACAGGGGCGGCGGTGGACGGGGAGGAGGCGGCGCGACGACGGCATGGGGGCGAAAACGGGACGGGGGACGGCGGATGTTGAGAGGCGTCACGCGCGGACAGGACACAGACACAGAGACACACAGATTGGAAAGGGAGGGTGCGCGGTAGTAGTTGGGAATGTGCGTACCGTGCGGGATGGGAGTGGGCGAGGAACACGGTCGTGGCCCCTGTTTTGGGTGCGTGTGATGACGTCGGTGTGTTGTGGGAAGGGAAGGTGCTGTGGCGGCGGCGCGTAATGGGCGTAGGCCGAAAAGAGAAAGGAACGTGGGCAGTGTGTTGGCAAGCGTCGGTTCGACTGCGACGTTGATGGGCAGGGCAGGGCAGGGCAGGGCAGGGCAGGGCAAGGTTAATGGTGGTAGGAGTAGGCGTGTGGGCGCAAAAAAATCTGCCGCTGCAGCGCGGTGCCGTAACCGCCATGGCGGGAAGGAGAGAGGGCCAAAGAAAGAAAGAAAGAAAGAAGAAAACAAAAAAAAAAAAAAAAAAGGAGGGGGGGGCGAAAGTGGAGAGGCGGTGGTGTGAGAAGGGCGGGGGCGGAAGGAAGGCAGGAAGGACAAGAGGCGAGGCGACGGCTTGCTTTGTGTATCGGTCGGTCTCTGGCTATGCTTCGTTTTCTGCAGCAGGGTCGGTGCGCGGCGTGGCTCGCGGCAGTGGGAACGCCTGGTGGCTGGACGGCCAGCAATGCGGTTGGATGGGCGGCCACAGCACCGCACCTGTGCCCGAGGAGGAGACGCTGGCGGCGGGCCCTGAGGTGAGGCCGGCTCGGCTGGGGCTGTGGATGTGTAGGTGTGCGCCGCTGCTGCAACAACGAGTAAAACGCGAGAAGAAGGGATGGCGGTAGAGAGAGAAAAAAAAAAAACAAAAGGTCGTGTTGTGTTGATGCGCAGGCAGACGCGTACAGAGGGACGAGCCCGGTCTGCAGCAGGGTGTGGCCGTGCCGAGTGCAGAGCAGCGGCGGCTCGGTTCGGTTCGGCCCGGCCCGGCGGGCCGCGCTGTTGTCGCGGACGTGAGCGCCCCCTGGCGGGTGGCCGGAGGCGGCGCGGCGTGTTGGACGTGTGGCTGGTGGCAGTGCACAATTTGCGAGTGGCTGGCGGTGCGGTGTGGTGTGGCGTGGCGGTTGGCGCGTCGGGCGGCGGAGAGGTATGTGTTGCGGGCGCCCTTTGCTGCGCTGCGTCGTTGCGTGTGCCGTACAGGGCGGGCGCTTGTCGACTGTGTGGGCGGTGTGGCGAATTGGCGTGAAAACGGCTGCCGAGAGGTGTGTGGTAGCGAGCCGGTCGGTGGTGTCAGTGCGAAGGGGAATGTGCGTGCGTGTTTGGCGGTGTCGGTGTGCTTTTTGCGGCGTGAGAGTGGGAATTAGTGGGGCCGGCTGTTGTGTTGGTTCCTTGTGTCTTGTGTCGCGTAGCTTGATGGCAACGTGGAAGGACGCCGGTTTCGTTTTCGTTTCGAGCCTTGCGTGTGGTTGTCGACGTTGACTGGTTGGCGTGTGCCGATGCACGTGCATGTGTGGGTCGCGAGTGCGTTTTTGGCTGGCTGTGTGTGTGTGTGTGTGTGTGTGTGTGTGTGTGTGTGTTTTGGGGGGGAAGGGGGAGGCGGTGGTGAAAGTGCAGTCGTCGGGTGGGGCTGGGGCTGTGCGTCGTGGCGGAAAGGTGGTAGGTTGCGGGAAGCGAGCCCGTCGTTGACGGTGTCGCGTGAGTTGTGAATCGAGTGGGGCGCGGGGCGCGGGGCGCGGGACAGGAGCAGCGTGCCGCTGCGTCGTGGTCGTCAGCAGAGGCTGTGCGTGTGCTTGTCCTTTTTGTGGGCGGTTCGGTTCGTGCGAGGCGTTTTTGTTTTGTGTTGCCCTAGTTGTTAGTTTATTTTGTTTGTGTTTGTTATTTTGAGACGACGACTGGTTGGTGGCGTGCGCGCGAAGTGGCGGTGTGCGCTTCCCGTGTCGTTTGTGTTGTTTGGTTTTTTTGTTTTTGTGTGTTTTTTTTTTTTTTTTTTTTTTTTTTTTTTTTTTTTTTTTTTTGCACTGGGCCCCGGTGGGTGGGTGCGTGTGTGTCGATTGCCGGCTGGCGAAAGGTGCGCCATCGGCGGGGTGGGTCGCCGGCACAAGTAGAGGCGGCGGCGTTGTTGTTGCTGTTGTTGTGTGGTGTTTGTTTTGTTCGGCTGTGTCGGCGAGCTGTGTTGCGGTGCGTGTGAATGGTGGTGCAAAAGTGCTGGCGTTGGGGCTGCGACTGCGACGGCGGCGAGCCGCGGGCGCGCCATTGATAGTGATGTTGTGAACAGCGGCTGTGTACGGTAGTGGTGTTGTTGTAGCACGACGTGCATCCGGGCCGGCGCGGAAAGCGCAGTTGCGGGCGGTTGCCCTTCGGTGCCAGCCATGTCGCGTGAGCGGCGGGTTGCTCTGGTGTCGACACGTGGTGCTCTGGGTTGTTGTGTGGTGCCCTTTGGCCGGTGGGGGTGGTTCGCGTGTGTCTCGTTCGCGCTCGGTGTCTGGTCGTGGTCGTGCTGCTCCCCCGTCTGTCGGCGGTTTCCGACGTCGTCTGTACGTTTTTGTTCGTTTGCGGCGTGCGTGCCGACGTCGTCCCGTCGCGACCTTTCAACCGAAAGTGTGGCGCCCGAAGGTGAACGAACGTAACCCTGACCTCGGCGCTTTACGCTGAGCCGAGCGAACCGAACCGAACCTAACCTGTGGTGTGGCGAGGTGAGCTCAGCCTGTGAGCCCCTAACGTCTACGTAAGGTAAGCTGTCCGGCTCACGCCTCACGTTTGAACGCTTTTTTAACCTACGTTTGACGCTTCTTAACCTAGCACTGACCCCTTAACCTAACGTGTAACCTAACCTAACCTAACCTCTGACGCCTGACGTGTTTGAATGCTTAACCTAAGTTTGACGCTTAACCTAACCCAAGTCCCCTTAACCTAACCCACGTCCACCTAACCTAACCTAACGTAGACGTGTAAACGTAATGTGTAACGCGTAACGTGTAAGGTCGGCTGTCGTGTGTGCTTGACGGCAGATTGGGTTGGTCTGTAGATTCGGATTGCGGTTTGCCTCGGTCGAGGGGTTGGGTCGGAAGCGGCGAGGGGCGGCGGCGCCTGTTGCGCAGGCGGCGTCCGTTTGCGGCGGGCAATTGGTGAGAAACGGCTGTGAATGTTGGCCGGCGAGAGGAGGAGGACGGCGCGCGATGTGGCCCGACGGCTGCGGGCCGATCGGGAAACGGCGGGAGGGCGACGGAAGGCGATGGGGCGGCGGAGGCGCGTTTGCACGGCCGTCATCGCCGCACGCCTCGGCTTGTGTGGCTGTGGCGCCGGCCGCGCTGGCCGGGCTGCCGCGGCGACGGTGTGGGAGTTTTGCCGAAGGTTTGGCCATTGTGGCGGGTCGTCGGCTGGGGCTGTGGGGGCGGCATTTGGGCGGGGGCGGCGATTCTCGGCGGGCCGACCCAGGCTGTAGCGCGCGGTAGCTGCAGTTTGGCCGTGGTTTGCGGCGCTGCCGTGGCGACTGGTTGGCGACTGTGGTGTGGCTGTGTGTAGCCCCATCCTCGGTGGTTTGAAAGGCGCGGGCGGTTGTGGCGCAGGTTTGGGGCTGCTCCGCACAGGCTGTCGGACGTTGGGCGGTAGCAAGCGCGGGAGGCGCGGCGCGGCGGCGCGCAGAGTGGCGGCCGCTCTCTCGGCCGTCCGCGCCCGCCCGCGACACTGGCTGGGCCTTGTGATTCTCTGCTCTGCTGCTGTGCTGTGCTTGCGTGCCTGCCGTCCCGCTCGCTCTCGCTGTGTGTTACGCGCGTCGTCGAAATGGCAGATCAGGCGGCTACGAACGAGACTGCTGCGGCACCCGCCGCCACCGGCACTACGAAGAAGGCCAAGTCTGCGTCGTCTGCGAAGAAGCCGCGCGCCAAGCCTGCGCACCCGCGCACCTCTGAGATGGTGACGGCCGCCATCAAGAGTCTGAAGGAGCGCGGCGGGTCGTCGCTGCAGGCGATCAAGAAGTACATAGCCGCGCACTACAAGCTGGACGCGGAGAAGCTGGCGCCGTTTATCAAGAAGTACCTCAAGTCGGCCGTCGTGGCGGGCGAGCTGGTGCAGACGAAGGGGAAGGGCGCGTCCGGCTCGTTCAAGCTTGCCGGCGCCGGCGGCGGCGGGGGGGCGGCCGAGGGCGGCAAGGCTCGTGCTGGCGGTGCCAAGAAGAAGCGCGCCGCTCCGGCCAGCAAGGAGAAGAAGGGCGCCCGTGCGGCCGGCGCAAAGAAGGCTGGTGGCGTGAAGGCGGCGACCGGTCGGAAGGCGGGCGCCGCCAAGAAGGCGTCTGCGGCGTCGGCCGCTCCCGCGGGTGCGAAGAAGGCGGCTGCGGCCAAGCCGGCCAAGGCCAAGTCGCCGTCGAAGGCGAAGAAGGCCGCCAAGGTTCCGACGAAGAAGCCGAAGGCGCCGCGCCCGAAGAAGGCGACGACGCCGTCTAAGGCGAAGGCTTCGCCCAAGAAGAAGAAGTAGAGTAGAGGAGAAAGAGATGGGAAAGGAAGGGTTTGGCGCTTGGCTCCGTCGTCCCCACCCCCCGTCGTCGTCTAGTGGCGCGCAAGAGACGCGCGGCCCAAAACGGCCCTTCTCAGGGCCATCAAAGCACGTCGGGGAAGGTTTTGATTGTCGTGTTGCGTTTGGTGTGGGGGTCTGTCTGTATGCCCGTGGGGATGCTGTTTGCGTGCCGCGGTGGTTGGATTGCGGGGGTCGGTGGCGGGTGTGGGCGGCGGTAGCGGTAAGCGGTGTTGTTGTTGTTGTCGTGGTTGATTGTCGCCGTGTTTGTGGCGGCGGCCGACGGTTGGTTTTCTGTCACGTTGTTGTTTTGTTTGAATACGTTGGTTGGCTTGCCTGCGTTCGTTCTTCTCGGATGTCTGTCGTCTTGTCGAGTCGTGTCTGGTCTTTGTTTTGTTCCTTTGTGTGTGTTATGTTTTGCAACGGGGGGCACGTTGAGATGTGGGAAGGAGTCGGCGGGGGATTTCGGTGGCGTGTAGAGCGAGCGAGCGCGCCTGCCTGGCCGTTGGCCGTCGGAGTGGAGTGCGGGTGTTTTTGTTTTTGTTTTCGAAACGAAAGCGGCGGCCGGCCAGCCACCCGTGCGGTGTGACGTCGGCCGTTGGGTATTGTGCGCCGGGGAGGGATGATGTGTGATTGTTGCGCGCTGCTAGCAGGCAGGCAGAGTGAGCGGGTGTGGCGGACGGACGGGAAGTGGTGGTTTTTGTTTTTGGGTTGCGGGGCGAGAGGCAGGCGACCGACAAAGGTTGCTCGCGACGGAGAGATGTTAGTGGCCCTGAAAAGGGCCGTTTTTGTTTGTGCGGTGCGGTGCGGTGCCGCGGCGCGGTTTAGGCGCGCTCGCCGCGGATGCGGCGCGCGAGCTGGATGTCCTTGGGCATGATGGTGACGCGCTTGGCGTGGATTGCGCACAGGTTGGTGTCTTCGAAGAGGCCGACGAGGTAGGCCTCGCTGGCCTCCTGCAGGGCCATGACTGCGGAGCTCTGGAAGCGCAGGTCGGTCTTGAAGTCCTGGGCGATCTCGCGCACTAGGCGCTGGAATGGCAGCTTGCGGATGAGCAGCTCTGTGCTCTTCTGGTAGCGCCTGATTTCTCGCAGGGCGACGGTGCCCGGCCTGTAGCGGTGGGGCTTCTTGACGCCTCCGGTGGCGGGCGCGCTCTTCCTCGCCGCCTTGGTGGCGAGCTGTTTGCGCGGCGCCTTTCCGCCGGTGGACTTGCGGGCCGTTTGCTTTGTGCGGGCCATGGCGGTAGCGGTAGCGGAGCGGCGTGCGTGGAGGTTAGGTGCGGCGCGGCGTCCGGTGCTGCCTTGACAACGGGCCCGCGCGCCTCCGTGCTGCGCTTATATGCCCTCGGTTGCGCGTGGTGGGGGGAGGGCGGGCCAGAGTCTATATAGGGGGGCGGCGGGCGCGCTGGGCGCAGACCGTAGCCGACTCTCCAGCCGCTGCAGCTGCTGTTTGTGCACGTTTTGCTTTGCCCGAGGAAGGAAGGATGACAGGCCGCGGCAAGGGAGGAAAGGGGCTCGGCAAGGGTGGCGCCAAGCGGCACCGCAAGGTGTTGCGCGACAACATCCAGGGCATCACGAAGCCCGCCATCCGCCGCCTGGCTCGCAGGGGCGGCGTGAAGCGCATCTCTGGTCTGATCTACGAGGAGACCCGCGGGGTGCTGAAGGTGTTCCTGGAGAACGTGATCCGCGACGCGGTGACGTACACTGAGCACGCCAAGCGCAAGACTGTGACGGCCATGGACGTGGTGTACGCCCTGAAGAGGCAGGGGCGCACCCTGTACGGTTTCGGCGGTTAGGCTGCGTCGCAGCGGGCGCTGGCCTTCCCGCGGCCGTGCTTGTGGGTGGGAGAGACTAGAAAACGGCCCTTTTCAGGGCCACCACACTGTTCGGAAGTTGAAAAGTGCGAAAGAGTCTGTGTTGTTGCTGCGTGTGTGCGCTGTGTTGTTTGTTTGTTTCTCTCTCTCTTTCTTTCTTTCCGTTTGTGAGCGACGTGATGTGACTGGGAGGGGAGAAGGAAAGGAAACGTGTCATGTGGCTGGCTGTGTGTGGAGCTGCTTCGTTTGTGTGTCTTTGTATCGATCGCGACGGAGATGGCGGGCTGTGTGTTGTTGTGCGAGAGGCGGTGATTATTTGCTTGCGTGGTTTGGCTCTGTGTGTTTGCGGCGGCGTTGGGGTTTCCGAGGCAAGGCGGCCGGATCAGCTGTTTCGTTCGTGTCGACGGCCGTTGCGCGCGGGAGTGGAGGGCGGTGTGTCGACACGCCTCCCTTTAACAATGGTCATTATTGCTGCCGTTGTCGTTTGGAAGGCGACTGCGACCGTGCAAAATGTGTGTGTGTGTGTGTGTTGGGCCACACGGGCTGTGTGGACGACAAGATGGCGGACGTGCGCCGGCGGCGGCTGTGCTGTGAAAGTGCAAAGTTAAAAAACAAAACAAGGTGCGGCGAGGACGACTGAAATTTTGCTTTGGACGTAGGTTTGTGTGGTGGCCCTGAAAAGGGCCGATTGTTGTGGGCCGAGCCGGCAAAGCGCGTTGCGTGCAGGGGAGCACGCGGCGGCTGCGATTGCCTGGCCTCCTTTAGGCCTTCTTCTCGGTCTTCTTTGGCAGCAGGACGGCCTGGATGTTGGGCAGGACACCACCCTGTGCGATGGTGACGCCCGACAGGAGCTTGTTGAGCTCCTCGTCGTTGCGGATGGCAAGCTGCAGGTGGCGCGGGATGATGCGCGTCTTCTTGTTGTCGCGGGCCGCGTTTCCGGCCAGCTCGAGCACCTCAGCCGCGAGGTACTCCATGACGGCGGCGAGGTAGACGGGCGCCCCGGCGCCGACGCGCTCTGCGTAGTTTCCCTTGCGCAGGAGGCGGTGGATTCTGCCGACCGGGAACTGGAGCCCAGCCCTGCTTGAGCGGGACTTTGACTTGCCCTTGACTTTGCCTCCCTTTCCGCGTCCGGACATGGCGATGGGCTAGCGACGGTGCACACGAAACGGAAACGAAAACGACCGGTGCGAGCGGCAGCGAGTCGAGCAGCGGAGTGCGTGCCGGCGCAGCCGGGGTGGGGGTGCTTTATGGGCTCGGGTGCGGCGGCCGGTTGCGCGCGCGCCCCATTGGTCGGCGGCCGCAACAGGGCGAGCTGGTAAAGGTGCGGCGGCGGCTGTCAACACAACTCTCGGAGTTCTGCTGATTGGGGCTGCATATCTTGCCCCAAATAGAGAACTTCGCGAAAACGAGCTACGCCAGATATTTGACCTCCATCCAAGGGTGTTACTTGGGGGAGACCTAAATGCTAAACACCCATTCTGGAACTCACGAGTGGCAAACCCGAAGGGCAACAAACTAGTTAGCCTAGAAGAGGCACTCCAAATCACAGTCTGGGGCCCTGACGACCCCACCCACGTCCCGCTATTACCACAACAGAGGCCTGACGTCCTGGACATCGTTGTGACCAAGGGGTTAGCAGACAACATTCACTTAGATGTGCAGGACGACCTGTCCTCTGACCACAAGCCTGTACTAGTAAATTTCCACAGACTCATGCCACCACCGCCACCGCAGCACCAAACGTTCAAAACCGACTGGGATCTATACCGAACTTCCCTAACAGCGACCATCCGCCCAGACATCCAACTCAGCACAACAGAAGAAATCGACTCAGCAATAGAATCCCTCACCACTCAGATCCAAACAGTTGCACGCCAGTCAACAACCAAAACAAATCAACCAAGCAATGATTTCGAACTCCCACCCCTCCTCCGTGATCTCCGTTACATTAAAAATAAAGCCAAAAGACGCTGGCAACAAACTCGCGACCCAAGAGATCGTACCACCGCCAACCAACTAATGCGCGAGCTGAGGAAACGGTTAACGGAATGGCGTGCGGAAGTATGGGCGGACAAAATGGATTCTTTCAACCTCCAAACCACCGACGAGTGGAAGGTTGTAAGGAATATAAGAGCCGCCCAACCACCCAAAAGGGCCATGACAGGCAACCAGGGCACAATTTACGACGCCTTGTCGAAGGCCGAGTTACTCGCTGACACCTTCGAAGAACAAAACACCCTCCCAACCCACGACGTACAGACACGCGACGACCAAGACCAAGAAGACAAAATTAAACAGACCATCAATACATTGAGGACTACGCCACCCTCCACAACACCGCAGCTAACCACCCCAACTGAGGTCAGAAGAGAAATACGAAAAAGAAAGGGGGGTTCGGCACCTGGACTTGACAAAATAACTCATATGCAACTAAAAAATCTGCCACGTAAGCCAATAGTGCTCCTAACCAGAATATTCAATAAATGTCTGCACCTATCGTACTTTCCCTCCTCCTGGAAAATAGCTAAACTGGTCACCATACCGAAAGCAGGAAAAGACCCAAAAATCCCTTCAAACAACAGACCTATCAGCTTGCTACAGACCATGGGGAAGCTGTTTGAGAGGATCCTACTTCAGCGTCTCCAACCATCCCTGACCGACAATAATACACTCAGAGCCGAGCAATTCGGCTTCCAAAAGAAGGTGTCAGCAGAACTCCAAGTGCTTCGCGTCACCGAACACATAGCAGCAAATATGAACTTGCAGAAATCCACCGCAGCCGTGTTCCTTGACTGGGAAAAAGCCTTTGACAAGGTGTGGCATGAAAACTTAATATGGAAGATACTGCATCAAACATCTATCCCAGACGTCTACGCCAAGCTACTTGACAGCTACTTAAACGAGAGGCATTTCGTGGTTGAGGTGGATGGCAAACGTTCCACTCGTCGCCAGCTGATGGCGGGCATCCCCCAAGGGTCTGTCCTTTCGCCGACTCTATTCAACATCTACGTCAACGACATTCCCTTGGAGGCAGGAGTCCACATCGCCCAATTCGCTGACGACACGGCGTTCTACACCAGTGAACACCGCCAGCATGTATCCATTGGCAGACTACAACGCCAACTCAATCGCGTAGAAAACTGGTGTAGAACAAACAAATTACAACTCAACGCCACAAAAACAACTGCCATTTACTTCACCCGAAAGCGACCAATCCTGGAAAACCATCTGCGCCTCAACGCCCAGGAGCTACCCTGGAGGGACGAGGTCAAGTACCTTGGCGTGACGCTGGACAGAAGATTGCTGTACCACCACCACATCAGAGAGAAAAAGACAAAAGCACTGAACCTAGCTAAAGCACTGTACCCCCTCTTCAAGAGCAAAAAACCTAAAAGCTGAAACAAAGCGGACACTATATAAGACAACGGTGCTGCCCACAATGACGTATGGTAGCTCATCTTGGGCAGTGGCTTGCCCTACAAGAAAATATGAATTGCAAGTAGTGCAAAACAAAGTGCTCAGGTGGATCCTAGGAGCACCCTACTGGACTAAAATATCCAAATTACACGAACAGCTGGAGATGGACACACTTGATCAAACAATTAGGAAACAGACAACAAAACTTTTTCAAAAGATAGATAACATTAGAAATAGCTGCAGACACCTGACAGACGTAGGGACCCAAAGACCTAAAACCTGGCACAAACAGAGGGTACCTCGATCCATCACAGAGGACCCCACAGAATAAACCAGGAAATACACCCCATCTCCCATTTACAAGCAATTTCAATCACACCAACCACCTTAAACCAGACCAAGTAGATCGTATTGCGAGAGACAACCTAGTGGCAAGCAGACGCTGAACCACCAGGGACAAGAGGAAAGCGGCATCCCAGCCGCAACAAAAACACCACGGACCAAGAGGAGCGGAAGGAAAATCAACACCAAGCCTTCTGAAAGGCGCAGTACCCCATCAAGGGCGGCGGATTGGTGAACTTTTAAGTTCAAAAATCACAATCCTGACCCCCAAAGAGAATAAATGGTGCCCCAACAGCACTACCTAAACACAACTACATCAATACACGGAAAATCGGCGAAGCCGATAAGCCTGTTCAACAACATTGTGACACAAAAAAAAAAAAAAAAAAAAAAAAAAAAAAAAAAAAAAAAAACTGGCGGCGGGTGCCACTGTGTGGGGAGACGCTGACTAGAGCGGAGCGCTTGGTACTGGTGTTGCTGCTGCCGTACGTTGGTTCGAGATGCCGCCCAAGACTAGCGGGAAGGCCGCCAAGAAGGCTGGCAAGGCGCAGAAGAACATTTCGAAGGGCGACAAGAAGAAGAAGCGCAAGAGGAAGGAGAGCTATGCCATCTACATCTACAAGGTGCTGAAGCAGGTGCACCCTGACACGGGCATCTCGTCGAAGGCGATGAGCATCATGAACAGCTTCGTGAACGACATTTTCGAGCGCATTGCGGCCGAGGCTTCTCGGCTGGCGCACTACAACAAGCGCTCGACCATCACGTCCCGCGAGATCCAGACCGCTGTGCGGCTGTTGCTGCCTGGCGAGCTGGCCAAGCACGCCGTGAGCGAGGGCACGAAGGCGGTGACCAAGTACACGAGCTCCAAGTAAGGAGGTGGCTCTGGAATGGAAGGAAGGATGGAGAAGGCTCCTCCGTTGCGAGAGCGGCAAAACGGCCCTTTTCAGGGCCACCAACTTGCCTTTTGCGGGAAGGGCGGAATTGTTGTTGTTGTTTGTGTGGACGGCTGTGATGTATGTGTGCATTTTGATTGTGGGTGGGGGGGCGCGTCAAAGCGTGTTGCGCGGGGTACGGCCACGAGGTTGGTCGCCGTGGCGTGGAATGGTGGCACGCCTCGTTGGCGTGGTTTTTGACCCATTGGTGTTGTTGGTGTGTGTGTGTGTGTTACCCGTCTGCGAGGGGGGACTGTGCGATCGGCGACTTTTGTGTCACCGTAACGACGGCCGTTTGCGGGTTTGTTTTTTTGCACATCATACATGGCGAGGGTGAAATGTGAAATGTTTTTGTTTGGTTGTTTTTTTTTTTTTTTGCCGCCCACTATTCCCTTTGCTGTACGCCGAGTTTGACGATGGTGCGACGTAACTGCAGCGTGGAGGTGTGTGAGTGACGTTGAAATGAACGTGCCATTAAGACGCATTGTTGTTGTATTGTACTGTACGTGTACGGCGAACACGCACGATGATGTACCATTCGACTCTGATGTTTGATAGCCGTGTCTGACTGATTGCGTACGACGCACGCACACCGATGTCGTCATTCAAGATGCACGCGTGTCCAGTGCAGTACAGTAAGCGCGACGCTAGACGACGACGGCGGCGGCGGCGGCGGCGGCGGCGGTCGTTTGTTTGGCGAATGTCTGTACACGTGTTTGTCTGTGTCCATCCGGTGCGTATTTGTTTGTTTGAAAGTGTTTTGTGTGTCGGTGACGTGGTCCGATCCGTCGCCCCCTGAGTAACTGTCGATCGGCGCGATAGACGGGCGTCACGCAACTGAACCGAAGTCTTGGGCACACCCGTCATACTGTTGTACACCGTCGCGCTGAGAACGGTAACGAAAGGTTGACTTTGATCGGTCGAATGTCTGGGCAGAACGTGAGGAATGAGGCAAGAGTGCAAGGAGGGGGGGCAAAAGAGAGAGGAAGGGAAAAAGGGGAGAAACGCATTCGTAGAGCAACGGAACGTTCCCGTGTCGGAGGCGTATTGGAGCCGCACTGAAATGCGTTTAACGGCGGCGCGGCTGCAAGTGTCTGCCGTGGTGAACGTTACCTTTGACGGCTGCATTGGGCTTTGCCTTTGCTTTTGCTTTCGCTTTCGCTTTCCCGGATGTACGTAACGTTTGTTGATATGGTTCTGAGGAAGAGTGTATGACAGTGCCGTGCCGTCCATGTTCGTGTGCCCTCCCATTGTGTGTATGCTATTGTCTGTGTACGTGAATGATGTATGTAGGTGTTAGTGGACATGTTTTACCATTGGGGGGAAATGGATCGTCGATAGTTGCCGTCACTCTGTCACGGTCGAGATGACGCACCCTCCGTACAGAAAGGTGTCGAGAAAGTGAGTGTGTGTGTGCGTGCGTCCGTGAATTGGCAGTGTTTGGAGGTGGGCGTGCCCTGCATGTGGCCCGGAAGGCTGTTCGTTAGGCGGTAGTGTTGTGTGGACAGGGGAGGGGCATGCGTAACGCTGCTGGCATGGCATTTCGGGAGATGGGAGGGGGCAAACGAGGAGCGGCGGCCAAAGACGGGACGGGGAGGGGCGCGGTGTGGGTGGCTTGCGCCTGTGCTCGGCGTTGTGGTTTGTGCAAAAGAGGAGGAGAAAAACAATGTGAGTTGCCAGGGAGGGGAGCGGTGTTGTGTTGTGGTTGTCGTGGTGTAGCCGCAGACGCGGCTGTCAGTGAACGTGGCGAGACGGACGGATGCGCGGAGGGGCGGGGGCGGCGCATTTCGCCGGTGCCGTGCCATGCCTGAAAGCCGCGTGGTCGCTGTGTTGTTGGTGGCGTGGGGGCGAGGAGAGTACCGTACGGGTGTGCTTGTGCGCCGGAAATGGCACACTGCGCCCGCCCGTCTTGGAGGCTGATGGCTGTGGTGTGGAAATGGGGCGCGGTGATGTTGAAGCAGTTGAAGAACAGAAAAGAAACCAAGAAAACGGAAGGCGTGATGCGGCGGTGGTGGTGAGAGCGGGAAAAACAAAACAAAAAAAAAAGAAGGAAAAACAACGAGAAAACAAAAAGTCTATCAATATTAAAATGGAAATGGACCCAGGTATAACCTCCCTGCACAAATAGCAGAGAGTCCGATGATAATAAAAATGTGCCAGAATGTTAACGTCCCTACAAAACAAACCCAACGATAATATTAATGAAAGAGTGAACCGTATGTAACATTGCAACAGACATAATGAAACCTGATAAATTGTATAAGGGCAGCAGCGTTGACCTTTGGCCCTGTATTCAGAATAAAAAGAGCCAAAGATCGTTACCCCAATGAAAAAGACACTGAAACACGTATGTAACATAGTAGCGATGGCGAGACATTGTAGCATCTGTGACCAGAGAGTTTGCGCTGGACTGCGCGAGTGTTGCGAGCGGTTCTCAGTCAGTCAGTAGTCGTTGCGAGTCCGTAGCTATGTGTAGTTGAGGGCTGTACTCTGTCAGTAGTCGTCGCGTGCAGTACGCTAATAGTCGTCATGCAGAGCGGTCGGTCAGTAGTAGCAGCCGAGCGCGGTTGTGTGATGTAGGCGGTCGGCAACACTGGTCAAGATGGTGAATAAGGTATACTGTTAATTAATATAATCATTAGATAATGAAAAATTGTATTTATTGTAATTATTCTCCAACAAGTTCCCCAATAATAATTTTTATTTCAAAAGCATTTTTCAAACATTTAATTGTTTATTGAACTAAAGAGTTCGTTGCACTTCACATTTCATTCCACTTCTTTGAAGAAAAATGTCACTAAAATCACAAAAAAAGAGAATATTATTATTTGCAATGCAGTTCCTCCAAGCGCTGCGCAACAACCAGAGCAGAAATGTGACATCCATTTATTCGGAGGTAAGACTTTAATTCTGATTGTTTTGCACAGGGCCAAAGACCGATATTTCGGTTTAATTGAAGTTTCTTGTCACTGAACGGACTTTTTTAAATGTTGTGTGAAGACTTTATATTTGAGTCAGATTGCGAATTTCACATTTTTGTTGCCATTTTCAATACCTCTCATTGTGGGCGAGGTTACAATTAGCGCAATGTCCATTAGCATCCGTAAATAACATTGTCCATTATTTTAAATTTTGCTGGGAGGTTACAACACACACACACACACACAAAAAAAAAAAAAAAAAAAAAAAAAAAAAACAAAAAAAAACAAAAAAATTGCATTTATATCCGCTCCTCAATTGTAGATACCCCTTACACAGCTGTGTGCAATGAATGAGTGCTGGCTGGTAATTAATTGCACTCCTTGGAGGGAAATGCCATAGGAAGTAGTCTTTAAAAAGTGAATGTTTTTCGTTAAGAGACAAAAGTTACTTTAGAAAAAAAGTAATAGTGGGGCTTTTGTTGTTGAACAAAATAAGTACAATGAACATACGTTATCAGATTTGCGCAATGCAGCGTCACACCACCTTTTGATTATAACACAATAGACTATACATCGTCCCGAACCGTGACCAGAGTCGCGAGACGAGCAGAGCACGCCGCCGACGCCCGCTCAGTACAACCGTCCACCCGCTACTACTGTCGACCGACTACTACCTCTCCCGACTCGCGCTACAATATATATATAACAACTGTTCCTGGCGACCCGGTGCGTGCCACTACTGTCGTCTGGCGCGGTCCAAGCGCCGACTAGCAGCGATAAAGAACTCTCTGGTCAGACAGAGATGCTGTCATGCCTCGCCATCGCTCTGGTAATGAATACATACGTGTTGCAGCGTGCGTACCACCGGAACACGCAGTGGCGGAGCCAAAGACTGTGTTGTCGAGGTCGAGTGCGAGCGGGAAGAGAGGCAGCGTCGGCACGGAGATGCAAGCGAGCGCGAGACGCACGGGGGCTGCGGCGTGGCGCGTTTGCGGTCGGCGCCTTTGGTGGCAACGGCCGGGACAAGCAGCGGTGTATGGTGTGGTGCGGGGCGGACAGGGGCGGCGGTGGACGGGGAGGAGGCGGCGCGACGACGGCATGGGGGCGAAAACGGGACGGGGGACGGCGGATGTTGAGAGGCGTCACGCGCGGACAGGACACAGACACAGAGACACACAGATTGGAAAGGGAGGGTGCGCGGTAGTAGTTGGGAATGTGCGTACCGTGCGGGATGGGAGTGGGCGAGGAACACGGTCGTGGCCCCTGTTTTGGGTGCGTGTGATGACGTCGGTGTGTTGTGGGAAGGGAAGGTGCTGTGGCGGCGGCGCGTAATGGGCGTAGGCCGAAAAGAGAAAGGAACGTGGGCAGTGTGTTGGCAAGCGTCGGTTCGACTGCGACGTTGATGGGCAGGGCAGGGCAGGGCAGGGCAGGGCAGGGCAAGGTTAATGGTGGTAGGAGTAGGCGTGTGGGCGCAAAAAAATCTGCCGCTGCAGCGCGGTGCCGTAACCGCCATGGCGGGAAGGAGAGAGGGCCAAAGAAAGAAAGAAAGAAAGAAGAAAACAAAAAAAAAAAAAAAAAAGGAGGGGGGGGGCGAAAGTGGAGAGGCGGTGGTGTGAGAAGGGCGGGGGCGGAAGGAAGGCAGGAAGGACAAGAGGCGAGGCGACGGCTTGCTTTGTGTATCAGTCGGTCTCTGGCTATGCTTCGTTTTCTGCAGCAGGGTCGGTGCGCGGCGTGGCTCGCGGCAGTGGGAACGCCTGGTGGCTGGACGGCCAGCAATGCGGTTGGATGGGCGGCCACAGCACCGCACCTGTGCCCGAGGAGGAGACGCTGGCGGCGGGCCCTGAGGTGAGGCCGGCTCGGCTGGGGCTGTGGATGTGTAGGTGTGCGCCGCTGCTGCAACAACGAGTAAAACGCGAGAAGAAGGGATGGCGGTAGAGAGAGAAAAAAAAAAAACAAAAGGTCGTGTTGTGTTGATGCGCAGGCAGACGCGTACAGAGGGACGAGCCCGGTCTGCAGCAGGGTGTGGCCGTGCCGAGTGCAGAGCAGCGGCGGCTCGGTTCGGTTCGGCCCGGCCCGGCGGGCCGCGCTGTTGTCGCGGACGTGAGCGCCCCCTGGCGGGTGGCCGGAGGCGGCGCGGCGTGTTGGACGTGTGGCTGGTGGCAGTGCACAATTTGCGAGTGGCTGGCGGTGCGGTGTGGTGTGGCGTGGCGGTTGGCGCGTCGGGCGGCGGAGAGGTATGTGTTGCGGGCGCCCTTTGCTGCGCTGCGTCGTTGCGTGTGCCGTACAGGGCGGGCGCTTGTCGACTGTGTGGGCGGTGTGGCGAATTGGCGTGAAAACGGCTGCCGAGAGGTGTGTGGTAGCGAGCCGGTCGGTGGTGTCAGTGCGAAGGGGAATGTGCGTGCGTGTTTGGCGGTGTCGGTGTGCTTTTTGCGGCGTGAGAGTGGGAATTAGTGGGGCCGGCTGTTGTGTTGGTTCCTTGTGTCTTGTGTCGCGTAGCTTGATGGCAACGTGGAAGGACGCCGGTTTCGTTTTCGTTTCGAGCCTTGCGTGTGGTTGTCGACGTTGACTGGTTGGCGTGTGCCGATGCACGTGCATGTGTGGGTCGCGAGTGCGTTTTTGGCTGGCTGTGTGTGTGTGTGTGTGTGTGTGTGTGTGTGTGTGTGTGTTTTGGGGGGGAAGGGGGAGGCGGTGGTGAAAGTGCAGTCGTCGGGTGGGGCTGGGGCTGTGCGTCGTGGCGGAAAGGTGGTAGGTTGCGGGAAGCGAGCCCGTCGTTGACGGTGTCGCGTGAGTTGTGAATCGAGTGGGGCGCGGGGCGCGGGGCGCGGGACAGGAGCAGCGTGCCGCTGCGTCGTGGTCGTCAGCAGAGGCTGTGCGTGTGCTTGTCCTTTTTGTGGGCGGTTCGGTTCGTGCGAGGCGTTTTTGTTTTGTGTTGCCCTAGTTGTTAGTTTATTTTGTTTGTGTTTGTTATTTTGAGACGACGACTGGTTGGTGGCGTGCGCGCGAAGTGGCGGTGTGCGCTTCCCGTGTCGTTTGTGTTGTTTGGTTTTTTTGTTTTTGTGTGTTTTTTTTTTTTTTTTTTTTTTTTTTTTTTTTTTGCACTGGGCCCCGGTGGGTGGGTGCGTGTGTGTCGATTGCCGGCTGGCGAAAGGTGCGCCATCGGCGGGGTGGGTCGCCGGCACAAGTAGAGGCGGCGGCGTTGTTGTTGCTGTTGTTGTGTGGTGTTTGTTTTGTTCGGCTGTGTCGGCGAGCTGTGTTGCGGTGCGTGTGAATGGTGGTGCAAAAGTGCTGGCGTTGGGGCTGCGACTGCGACGGCGGCGAGCCGCGGGCGCGCCATTGATAGTGATGTTGTGAACAGCGGCTGTGTACGGTAGTGGTGTTGTTGTAGCACGACGTGCATCCGGGCCGGCGCGGAAAGCGCAGTTGCGGGCGGTTGCCCTTCGGTGCCAGCCATGTCGCGTGAGCGGCGGGTTGCTCTGGTGTCGACACGTGGTGCTCTGGGTTGTTGTGTGGTGCCCTTTGGCCGGTGGGGGTGGTTCGCGTGTGTCTCGTTCGCGCTCGGTGTCTGGTCGTGGTCGTGCTGCTCCCCCGTCTGTCGGCGGTTTCCGACGTCGTCTGTACGTTTTTGTTCGTTTGCGGCGTGCGTGCCGACGTCGTCCCGTCGCGACCTTTCAACCGAAAGTGTGGCGCCCGAAGGTGAACGAACGTAACCCTGACCTCGGCGCTTTACGCTGAGCCGAGCGAACCGAACCGAACCTAACCTGTGGTGTGGCGAGGTGAGCTCAGCCTGTGAGCCCCTAACGTCTACGTAAGGTAAGCTGTCCGGCTCACGCCTCACGTTTGAACGCTTTTTTAACCTACGTTTGACGCTTCTTAACCTAGCACTGACCCCTTAACCTAACGTGTAACCTAACCTAACCTAACCTCTGACGCCTGACGTGTTTGAATGCTTAACCTAAGTTTGACGCTTAACCTAACCCAAGTCCCCTTAACCTAACCCACGTCCACCTAACCTAACCTAACGTAGACGTGTAAACGTAATGTGTAACGCGTAACGTGTAAGGTCGGCTGTCGTGTGTGCTTGACGGCAGATTGGGTTGGTCTGTAGATTCGGATTGCGGTTTGCCTCGGTCGAGGGGTTGGGTCGGAAGCGGCGAGGGGCGGCGGCGCCTGTTGCGCAGGCGGCGTCCGTTTGCGGCGGGCAATTGGTGAGAAACGGCTGTGAATGTTGGCCGGCGAGAGGAGGAGGACGGCGCGCGATGTGGCCCGACGGCTGCGGGCCGATCGGGAAACGGCGGGAGGGCGACGGAAGGCGATGGGGCGGCGGAGGCGCGTTTGCACGGCCGTCATCGCCGCACGCCTCGGCTTGTGTGGCTGTGGCGCCGGCCGCGCTGGCCGGGCTGCCGCGGCGACGGTGTGGGAGTTTTGCCGAAGGTTTGGCCATTGTGGCGGGTCGTCGGCTGGGGCTGTGGGGGCGGCATTTGGGCGGGGGCGGCGATTCTCGGCGGGCCGACCCAGGCTGTAGCGCGCGGTAGCTGCAGTTTGGCCGTGGTTTGCGGCGCTGCCGTGGCGACTGGTTGGCGACTGTGGTGTGGCTGTGTGTAGCCCCATCCTCGGTGGTTTGAAAGGCGCGGGCGGTTGTGGCGCAGGTTTGGGGCTGCTCCGCACAGGCTGTCGGACGTTGGGCGGTAGCAAGCGCGGGAGGCGCGGCGCGGCGGCGCGCAGAGTGGCGGCCGCTCTCTCGGCCGTCCGCGCCCGCCCGCGACACTGGCTGGGCCTTGTGATTCTCTGCTCTGCTGCTGTGCTGTGCTTGCGTGCCTGCCGTCCCGCTCGCTCTCGCTGTGTGTTACGCGCGTCGTCGAAATGGCAGATCAGGCGGCTACGAACGAGACTGCTGCGGCACCCGCCGCCACCGGCACTACGAAGAAGGCCAAGTCTGCGTCGTCTGCGAAGAAGCCGCGCGCCAAGCCTGCGCACCCGCGCACCTCTGAGATGGTGACGGCCGCCATCAAGAGTCTGAAGGAGCGCGGCGGGTCGTCGCTGCAGGCGATCAAGAAGTACATAGCCGCGCACTACAAGCTGGACGCGGAGAAGCTGGCGCCGTTTATCAAGAAGTACCTCAAGTCGGCCGTCGTGGCGGGCGAGCTGGTGCAGACGAAGGGGAAGGGCGCGTCCGGCTCGTTCAAGCTTGCCGGCGCCGGCGGCGGCGGGGGGGCGGCCGAGGGCGGCAAGGCTCGTGCTGGCGGTGCCAAGAAGAAGCGCGCCGCTCCGGCCAGCAAGGAGAAGAAGGGCGCCCGTGCGGCCGGCGCAAAGAAGGCTGGTGGCGTGAAGGCGGCGACCGGTCGGAAGGCGGGCGCCGCCAAGAAGGCGTCTGCGGCGTCGGCCGCTCCCGCGGGTGCGAAGAAGGCGGCTGCGGCCAAGCCGGCCAAGGCCAAGTCGCCGTCGAAGGCGAAGAAGGCCGCCAAGGTTCCGACGAAGAAGCCGAAGGCGCCGCGCCCGAAGAAGGCGACGACGCCGTCTAAGGCGAAGGCTTCGCCCAAGAAGAAGAAGTAGAGTAGAGGAGAAAGAGATGGGAAAGGAAGGGTTTGGCGCTTGGCTCCGTCGTCCCCACCCCCCGTCGTCGTCTAGTGGCGCGCAAGAGACGCGCGGCCCAAAACGGCCCTTCTCAGGGCCATCAAAGCACGTCGGGGAAGGTTTTGATTGTCGTGTTGCGTTTGGTGTGGGGGTCTGTCTGTATGCCCGTGGGGATGCTGTTTGCGTGCCGCGGTGGTTGGATTGCGGGGGTCGGTGGCGGGTGTGGGCGGCGGTAGCGGTAAGCGGTGTTGTTGTTGTTGTCGTGGTTGATTGTCGCCGTGTTTGTGGCGGCGGCCGACGGTTGGTTTTCTGTCACGTTGTTGTTTTGTTTGAATACGTTGGTTGGCTTGCCTGCGTTCGTTCTTCTCGGATGTCTGTCGTCTTGTCGAGTCGTGTCTGGTCTTTGTTTTGTTCCTTTGTGTGTGTTATGTTTTGCAACGGGGGGCACGTTGAGATGTGGGAAGGAGTCGGCGGGGGATTTCGGTGGCGTGTAGAGCGAGCGAGCGCGCCTGCCTGGCCGTTGGCCGTCGGAGTGGAGTGCGGGTGTTTTTGTTTTTGTTTTCGAAACGAAAGCGGCGGCCGGCCAGCCACCCGTGCGGTGTGACGTCGGCCGTTGGGTATTGTGCGCCGGGGAGGGATGATGTGTGATTGTTGCGCGCTGCTAGCAGGCAGGCAGAGTGAGCGGGTGTGGCGGACGGACGGGAAGTGGTGGTTTTTGTTTTTGGGTTGCGGGGCGAGAGGCAGGCGACCGACAAAGGTTGCTCGCGACGGAGAGATGTTAGTGGCCCTGAAAAGGGCCGTTTTTGTTTGTGCGGTGCGGTGCGGTGCCGCGGCGCGGTTTAGGCGCGCTCGCCGCGGATGCGGCGCGCGAGCTGGATGTCCTTGGGCATGATGGTGACGCGCTTGGCGTGGATTGCGCACAGGTTGGTGTCTTCGAAGAGGCCGACGAGGTAGGCCTCGCTGGCCTCCTGCAGGGCCATGACTGCGGAGCTCTGGAAGCGCAGGTCGGTCTTGAAGTCCTGGGCGATCTCGCGCACTAGGCGCTGGAATGGCAGCTTGCGGATGAGCAGCTCTGTGCTCTTCTGGTAGCGCCTGATTTCTCGCAGGGCGACGGTGCCCGGCCTGTAGCGGTGGGGCTTCTTGACGCCTCCGGTGGCGGGCGCGCTCTTCCTCGCCGCCTTGGTGGCGAGCTGTTTGCGCGGCGCCTTTCCGCCGGTGGACTTGCGGGCCGTTTGCTTTGTGCGGGCCATGGCGGTAGCGGTAGCGGAGCGGCGTGCGTGGAGGTTAGGTGCGGCGCGGCGTCCGGTGCTGCCTTGACAACGGGCCCGCGCGCCTCCGTGCTGCGCTTATATGCCCTCGGTTGCGCGTGGTGGGGGGAGGGCGGGCCAGAGTCTATATAGGGGGGCGGCGGGCGCGCTGGGCGCAGACCGTAGCCGACTCTCCAGCCGCTGCAGCTGCTGTTTGTGCACGTTTTGCTTTGCCCGAGGAAGGAAGGATGACAGGCCGCGGCAAGGGAGGAAAGGGGCTCGGCAAGGGTGGCGCCAAGCGGCACCGCAAGGTGTTGCGCGACAACATCCAGGGCATCACGAAGCCCGCCATCCGCCGCCTGGCTCGCAGGGGCGGCGTGAAGCGCATCTCTGGTCTGATCTACGAGGAGACCCGCGGGGTGCTGAAGGTGTTCCTGGAGAACGTGATCCGCGACGCGGTGACGTACACTGAGCACGCCAAGCGCAAGACTGTGACGGCCATGGACGTGGTGTACGCCCTGAAGAGGCAGGGGCGCACCCTGTACGGTTTCGGCGGTTAGGCTGCGTCGCAGCGGGCGCTGGCCTTCCCGCGGCCGTGCTTGTGGGTGGGAGAGACTAGAAAACGGCCCTTTTCAGGGCCACCACACTGTTCGGAAGTTGAAAAGTGCGAAAGAGTCTGTGTTGTTGCTGCGTGTGTGCGCTGTGTTGTTTGTTTGTTTCTCTCTCTCTTTCTTTCTTTCCGTTTGTGAGCGACGTGATGTGACTGGGAGGGGAGAAGGAAAGGAAACGTGTCATGTGGCTGGCTGTGTGTGGAGCTGCTTCGTTTGTGTGTCTTTGTATCGATCGCGACGGAGATGGCGGGCTGTGTGTTGTTGTGCGAGAGGCGGTGATTATTTGCTTGCGTGGTTTGGCTCTGTGTGTTTGCGGCGGCGTTGGGGTTTCCGAGGCAAGGCGGCCGGATCAGCTGTTTCGTTCGTGTCGACGGCCGTTGCGCGCGGGAGTGGAGGGCGGTGTGTCGACACGCCTCCCTTTAACAATGGTCATTATTGCTGCCGTTGTCGTTTGGAAGGCGACTGCGACCGTGCAAAATGTGTGTGTGTGTGTGTGTTGGGCCACACGGGCTGTGTGGACGACAAGATGGCGGACGTGCGCCGGCGGCGGCTGTGCTGTGAAAGTGCAAAGTTAAAAAACAAAACAAGGTGCGGCGAGGACGACTGAAATTTTGCTTTGGACGTAGGTTTGTGTGGTGGCCCTGAAAAGGGCCGATTGTTGTGGGCCGAGCCGGCAAAGCGCGTTGCGTGCAGGGGAGCACGCGGCGGCTGCGATTGCCTGGCCTCCTTTAGGCCTTCTTCTCGGTCTTCTTTGGCAGCAGGACGGCCTGGATGTTGGGCAGGACACCACCCTGTGCGATGGTGACGCCCGACAGGAGCTTGTTGAGCTCCTCGTCGTTGCGGATGGCAAGCTGCAGGTGGCGCGGGATGATGCGCGTCTTCTTGTTGTCGCGGGCCGCGTTTCCGGCCAGCTCGAGCACCTCAGCCGCGAGGTACTCCATGACGGCGGCGAGGTAGACGGGCGCCCCGGCGCCGACGCGCTCTGCGTAGTTTCCCTTGCGCAGGAGGCGGTGGATTCTGCCGACCGGGAACTGGAGCCCAGCCCTGCTTGAGCGGGACTTTGACTTGCCCTTGACTTTGCCTCCCTTTCCGCGTCCGGACATGGCGATGGGCTAGCGACGGTGCACACGAAACGGAAACGAAAACGACCGGTGCGAGCGGCAGCGAGTCGAGCAGCGGAGTGCGTGCCGGCGCAGCCGGGGTGGGGGTGCTTTATGGGCTCGGGTGCGGCGGCCGGTTGCGCGCGCGCCCCATTGGTCGGCGGCCGCAACAGGGCGAGCTGGTAAAGGTGCGGCGGCGGCTGGCGGCGGGTGCCACTGTGTGGGGAGACGCTGACTAGAGCGGAGCGCTTGGTACTGGTGTTGCTGCTGCCGTACGTTGGTTCGAGATGCCGCCCAAGACTAGCGGGAAGGCCGCCAAGAAGGCTGGCAAGGCGCAGAAGAACATTTCGAAGGGCGACAAGAAGAAGAAGCGCAAGAGGAAGGAGAGCTATGCCATCTACATCTACAAGGTGCTGAAGCAGGTGCACCCTGACACGGGCATCTCGTCGAAGGCGATGAGCATCATGAACAGCTTCGTGAACGACATTTTCGAGCGCATTGCGGCCGAGGCTTCTCGGCTGGCGCACTACAACAAGCGCTCGACCATCACGTCCCGCGAGATCCAGACCGCTGTGCGGCTGTTGCTGCCTGGCGAGCTGGCCAAGCACGCCGTGAGCGAGGGCACGAAGGCGGTGACCAAGTACACGAGCTCCAAGTAAGGAGGTGGCTCTGGAATGGAAGGAAGGATGGAGAAGGCTCCTCCGTTGCGAGAGCGGCAAAACGGCCCTTTTCAGGGCCACCAACTTGCCTTTTGCGGGAAGGGCGGAATTGTTGTTGTTGTTTGTGTGGACGGCTGTGATGTATGTGTGCATTTTGATTGTGGGTGGGGGGGCGCGTCAAAGCGTGTTGCGCGGGGTACGGCCACGAGGTTGGTCGCCGTGGCGTGGAATGGTGGCACGCCTCGTTGGCGTGGTTTTTGACCCATTGGTGTTGTTGGTGTGTGTGTGTGTGTTACCCGTCTGCGAGGGGGGACTGTGCGATCGGCGACTTTTGTGTCACCGTAACGACGGCCGTTTGCGGGTTTGTTTTTTTGCACATCATACATGGCGAGGGTGAAATGTGAAATGTTTTTGTTTGGTTGTTTTTTTTTTTTTTTGCCGCCCACTATTCCCTTTGCTGTACGCCGAGTTTGACAATGGTGCGACGTAACTGCAGCGTGGAGGTGTGTGAGTGACGTTGAAATGAACGTGCCATTAAGACGCATTGTTGTTGTATTGTACTGTACGTGTACGGCGAACACGCACGATGATGTACCATTCGACTCTGATGTTTGATAGCCGTGTCTGACTGATTGCGTACGACGCACGCACACCGATGTCGTCATTCAAGATGCACGCGTGTCCAGTGCAGTACAGTAAGCGCGACGCTAGACGACGACGGCGGCGGCGGCGGCGGCGGCGGCGGTCGTTTGTTTGGCGAATGTCTGTACACGTGTTTGTCTGTGTCCATCCGGTGCGTATTTGTTTGTTTGAAAGTGTTTTGTGTGTCGGTGACGTGGTCCGATCCGTCGCCCCCTGAGTAACTGTCGATCGGCGCGATAGACGGGCGTCACGCAACTGAACCGAAGTCTTGGGCACACCCGTCATACTGTTGTACACCGTCGCGCTGAGAACGGTAACGAAAGGTTGACTTTGATCGGTCGAATGTCTGGGCAGAACGTGAGGAATGAGGCAAGAGTGCAAGGAGGGGGGGCAAAAGAGAGAGGAAGGGAAAAAGGGGAGAAACGCATTCGTAGAGCAACGGAACGTTCCCGTGTCGGAGGCGTATTGGAGCCGCACTGAAATGCGTTTAACGGCGGCGCGGCTGCAAGTGTCTGCCGTGGTGAACGTTACCTTTGACGGCTGCATTGGGCTTTGCCTTTGCTTTTGCTTTCGCTTTCGCTTTCCCGGATGTACGTAACGTTTGTTGATATGGTTCTGAGGAAGAGTGTATGACAGTGCCGTGCCGTCCATGTTCGTGTGCCCTCCCATTGTGTGTATGCTATTGTCTGTGTACGTGAATGATGTATGTAGGTGTTAGTGGACATGTTTTACCATTGGGGGGAAATGGATCGTCGATAGTTGCCGTCACTCTGTCACGGTCGAGATGACGCACCCTCCGTACAGAAAGGTGTCGAGAAAGTGAGTGTGTGTGTGCGTGCGTCCGTGAATTGGCAGTGTTTGGAGGTGGGCTTGCCCTGCATGTGGCCCGGAAGGCTGTTCGTTAGGCGGTAGTGTTGTGTGGACAGGGGAGGGGCATGCGTAACGCTGCTGGCATGGCATTTCGGGAGATGGGAGGGGGCAAACGAGGAGCGGCGGCCAAAGACGGGACGGGGAGGGGCGCGGTGTGGGTGGCTTGCGCCTGTGCTCGGCGTTGTGGTTTGTGCAAAAGAGGAGGAGAAAAACAATGTGAGTTGCCAGGGAGGGGAGCGGTGTTGTGTTGTGGTTGTCGTGGTGTAGCCGCAGACGCGGCTGTCAGTGAACGTGGCGAGACGGACGGATGCGCGGAGGGGCGGGGGCGGCGCATTTCGCCGGTGCCGTGCCATGCCTGAAAGCCGCGTGGTCGCTGTGTTGTTGGTGGCGTGGGGGCGAGGAGAGTACCGTACGGGTGTGCTTGTGCGCCGGAAATGGCACACTGCGCCCGCCCGTCTTGGAGGCTGATGGCTGTGGTGTGGAAATGGGGCGCGGTGATGTTGAAGCAGTTGAAGAACAGAAAAGAAACCAAGAAAACGGAAGGCGTGATGCGGCGGTGGTGGTGAGAGCGGGAAAAACAAAACAAAAAAAAAAGAAGGAAAAACAACGAGAAAACAAAAAGTCTATCAATATTAAAATGGAAATGGACCCAGGTATAACCTCCCTGCACAAATAGCAGAGAGTCCGATGATAATAAAAATGTGCCAGAATGTTAACGTCCCTACAAAACAAACCCAACGATAATATTAATGAAAGAGTGAACCGTATGTAACATTGCAACAGACATAATGAAACCTGATAAATTGTATAAGGGCAGCAGCGTTGACCTTTGGCCCTGTATTCAGAATAAAAAGAGCCAAAGATCGTTACCCCAATGAAAAAGACACTGAAACACGTATGTAACATAGTAGCGATGGCGAGACATTGTAGCATCTGTGACCAGAGAGTTTGCGCTGGACTGCGCGAGTGTTGCGAGCGGTTCTCAGTCAGTCAGTAGTCGTTGCGAGTCCGTAGCTATGTGTAGTTGAGGGCTGTACTCTGTCAGTAGTCGTCGCGTGCAGTACGCTAATAGTCGTCATGCAGAGCGGTCGGTCAGTAGTAGCAGCCGAGCGCGGTTGTGTGATGTAGGCGGTCGGCAACACTGGTCAAGATGGTGAATAAGGTATACTGTTAATTAATATAATCATTAGATAATGAAAAATTGTATTTATTGTAATTATTCTCCAACAAGTTCCCCAATAATAATTTTTATTTCAAAAGCATTTTTCAAACATTTAATTGTTTATTGAACTAAAGAGTTCGTTGCACTTCACATTTCATTCCACTTCTTTGAAGAAAAATGTCACTAAAATCACAAAAAAAGAGAATATTATTATTTGCAATGCAGTTCCTCCAAGCGCTGCGCAACAACCAGAGCAGAAATGTGACATCCATTTATTCGGAGGTAAGACTTTAATTCTGATTGTTTTGCACAGGGCCAAAGACCGATATTTCGGTTTAATTGAAGTTTCTTGTCACTGAACGGACTTTTTTAAATGTTGTGTGAAGACTTTATATTTGAGTCAGATTGCGAATTTCACATTTTTGTTGCCATTTTCAATACCTCTCATTGTGGGCGAGGTTACAATTAGCGCAATGTCCATTAGCATCCGTAAATAACATTGTCCATTATTTTAAATTTTGCTGGGAGGTTACAACACACACACACACACACAAAAAAAAAAAAAAAAAAAAAAAAAAAACAAAAAAAAACAAAAAAATTGCATTTATATCCGCTCCTCAATTGTAGATACCCCTTACACAGCTGTGTGCAATGAATGAGTGCTGGCTGGTAATTAATTGCACTCCTTGGAGGGAAATGCCATAGGAAGTAGTCTTTAAAAAGTGAATGTTTTTCGTTAAGAGACAAAAGTTACTTTAGAAAAAAAGTAATAGTGGGGCTTTTGTTGTTGAACAAAATAAGTACAATGAACATACGTTATCAGATTTGCGCAATGCAGCGTCACACCACCTTTTGATTATAACACAATAGACTATACATCGTCCCGAACCGTGACCAGAGTCGCGAGACGAGCAGAGCACGCCGCCGACGCCCGCTCAGTACAACCGTCCACCCGCTACTACTGTCGACCGACTACTACCTCTCCCGACTCGCGCTACAATATATATATAACAACTGTTCCTGGCGACCCGGTGCGTGCCACTACTGTCGTCTGGCGCGGTCCAAGCGCCGACTAGCAGCGATAAAGAACTCTCTGGTCAGACAGAGATGCTGTCATGCCTCGCCATCGCTCTGGTAATGAATACATACGTGTTGCAGCGTGCGTACCACCGGAACACGCAGTGGCGGAGCCAAAGACTGTGTTGTCGAGGTCGAGTGCGAGCGGGAAGAGAGGCAGCGTCGGCACGGAGATGCAAGCGAGCGCGAGACGCACGGGGGCTGCGGCGTGGCGCGTTTGCGGTCGGCGCCTTTGGTGGCAACGGCCGGGACAAGCAGCGGTGTATGGTGTGGTGCGGGGCGGACAGGGGCGGCGGTGGACGGGGAGGAGGCGGCGCGACGACGGCATGGGGGCGAAAACGGGACGGGGGACGGCGGATGTTGAGAGGCGTCACGCGCGGACAGGACACAGACACAGAGACACACAGATTGGAAAGGGAGGGTGCGCGGTAGTAGTTGGGAATGTGCGTACCGTGCGGGATGGGAGTGGGCGAGGAACACGGTCGTGGCCCCTGTTTTGGGTGCGTGTGATGACGTCGGTGTGTTGTGGGAAGGGAAGGTGCTGTGGCGGCGGCGCGTAATGGGCGTAGGCCGAAAAGAGAAAGGAACGTGGGCAGTGTGTTGGCAAGCGTCGGTTCGACTGCGACGTTGATGGGCAGGGCAGGGCAGGGCAGGGCAGGGCAGGGCAAGGTTAATGGTGGTAGGAGTAGGCGTGTGGGCGCAAAAAAATCTGCCGCTGCAGCGCGGTGCCGTAACCGCCATGGCGGGAAGGAGAGAGGGCCAAAGAAAGAAAGAAAGAAAGAAGAAAACAAAAAAAAAAAAAAAAAAGGAGGGGGGGGCGAAAGTGGAGAGGCGGTGGTGTGAGAAGGGCGGGGGCGGAAGGAAGGCAGGAAGGACAAGAGGCGAGGCGACGGCTTGCTTTGTGTATCGGTCGGTCTCTGGCTATGCTTCGTTTTCTGCAGCAGGGTCGGTGCGCGGCGTGGCTCGCGGCAGTGGGAACGCCTGGTGGCTGGACGGCCAGCAATGCGGTTGGATGGGCGGCCACAGCACCGCACCTGTGCCCGAGGAGGAGACGCTGGCGGCGGGCCCTGAGGTGAGGCCGGCTCGGCTGGGGCTGTGGATGTGTAGGTGTGCGCCGCTGCTGCAACAACGAGTAAAACGCGAGAAGAAGGGATGGCGGTAGAGAGAGAAAAAAAAAAAACAAAAGGTCGTGTTGTGTTGATGCGCAGGCAGACGCGTACAGAGGGACGAGCCCGGTCTGCAGCAGGGTGTGGCCGTGCCGAGTGCAGAGCAGCGGCGGCTCGGTTCGGTTCGGCCCGGCCCGGCGGGCCGCGCTGTTGTCGCGGACGTGAGCGCCCCCTGGCGGGTGGCCGGAGGCGGCGCGGCGTGTTGGACGTGTGGCTGGTGGCAGTGCACAATTTGCGAGTGGCTGGCGGTGCGGTGTGGTGTGGCGTGGCGGTTGGCGCGTCGGGCGGCGGAGAGGTATGTGTTGCGGGCGCCCTTTGCTGCGCTGCGTCGTTGCGTGTGCCGTACAGGGCGGGCGCTTGTCGACTGTGTGGGCGGTGTGGCGAATTGGCGTGAAAACGGCTGCCGAGAGGTGTGTGGTAGCGAGCCGGTCGGTGGTGTCAGTGCGAAGGGGAATGTGCGTGCGTGTTTGGCGGTGTCGGTGTGCTTTTTGCGGCGTGAGAGTGGGAATTAGTGGGGCCGGCTGTTGTGTTGGTTCCTTGTGTCTTGTGTCGCGTAGCTTGATGGCAACGTGGAAGGACGCCGGTTTCGTTTTCGTTTCGAGCCTTGCGTGTGGTTGTCGACGTTGACTGGTTGGCGTGTGCCGATGCACGTGCATGTGTGGGTCGCGAGTGCGTTTTTGGCTGGCTGTGTGTGTGTGTGTGTGTGTGTGTGTGTGTGTGTGTGTTTTGGGGGGGAAGGGGGAGGCGGTGGTGAAAGTGCAGTCGTCGGGTGGGGCTGGGGCTGTGCGTCGTGGCGGAAAGGTGGTAGGTTGCGGGAAGCGAGCCCGTCGTTGACGGTGTCGCGTGAGTTGTGAATCGAGTGGGGCGCGGGGCGCGGGGCGCGGGACAGGAGCAGCGTGCCGCTGCGTCGTGGTCGTCAGCAGAGGCTGTGCGTGTGCTTGTCCTTTTTGTGGGCGGTTCGGTTCGTGCGAGGCGTTTTTGTTTTGTGTTGCCCTAGTTGTTAGTTTATTTTGTTTGTGTTTGTTATTTTGAGACGACGACTGGTTGGTGGCGTGCGCGCGAAGTGGCGGTGTGCGCTTCCCGTGTCGTTTGTGTTGTTTGGTTTTTTTGTTTTTGTGTGTTTTTTTTTTTTTTTTTTTTTTTTTTTTTTTTTTTTTTTTTTTTTTGCACTGGGCCCCGGTGGGTGGGTGCGTGTGTGTCGATTGCCGGCTGGCGAAAGGTGCGCCATCGGCGGGGTGGGTCGCCGGCACAAGTAGAGGCGGCGGCGTTGTTGTTGCTGTTGTTGTGTGGTGTTTGTTTTGTTCGGCTGTGTCGGCGAGCTGTGTTGCGGTGCGTGTGAATGGTGGTGCAAAAGTGCTGGCGTTGGGGCTGCGACTGCGACGGCGGCGAGCCGCGGGCGCGCCATTGATAGTGATGTTGTGAACAGCGGCTGTGTACGGTAGTGGTGTTGTTGTAGCACGACGTGCATCCGGGCCGGCGCGGAAAGCGCAGTTGCGGGCGGTTGCCCTTCGGTGCCAGCCATGTCGCGTGAGCGGCGGGTTGCTCTGGTGTCGACACGTGGTGCTCTGGGTTGTTGTGTGGTGCCCTTTGGCCGGTGGGGGTGGTTCGCGTGTGTCTCGTTCGCGCTCGGTGTCTGGTCGTGGTCGTGCTGCTCCCCCGTCTGTCGGCGGTTTCCGACGTCGTCTGTACGTTTTTGTTCGTTTGCGGCGTGCGTGCCGACGTCGTCCCGTCGCGACCTTTCAACCGAAAGTGTGGCGCCCGAAGGTGAACGAACGTAACCCTGACCTCGGCGCTTTACGCTGAGCCGAGCGAACCGAACCGAACCTAACCTGTGGTGTGGCGAGGTGAGCTCAGCCTGTGAGCCCCTAACGTCTACGTAAGGTAAGCTGTCCGGCTCACGCCTCACGTTTGAACGCTTTTTTAACCTACGTTTGACGCTTCTTAACCTAGCACTGACCCCTTAACCTAACGTGTAACCTAACCTAACCTAACCTCTGACGCCTGACGTGTTTGAATGCTTAACCTAAGTTTGACGCTTAACCTAACCCAAGTCCCCTTAACCTAACCCACGTCCACCTAACCTAACCTAACGTAGACGTGTAAACGTAATGTGTAACGCGTAACGTGTAAGGTCGGCTGTCGTGTGTGCTTGACGGCAGATTGGGTTGGTCTGTAGATTCGGATTGCGGTTTGCCTCGGTCGAGGGGTTGGGTCGGAAGCGGCGAGGGGCGGCGGCGCCTGTTGCGCAGGCGGCGTCCGTTTGCGGCGGGCAATTGGTGAGAAACGGCTGTGAATGTTGGCCGGCGAGAGGAGGAGGACGGCGCGCGATGTGGCCCGACGGCTGCGGGCCGATCGGGAAACGGCGGGAGGGCGACGGAAGGCGATGGGGCGGCGGAGGCGCGTTTGCACGGCCGTCATCGCCGCACGCCTCGGCTTGTGTGGCTGTGGCGCCGGCCGCGCTGGCCGGGCTGCCGCGGCGACGGTGTGGGAGTTTTGCCGAAGGTTTGGCCATTGTGGCGGGTCGTCGGCTGGGGCTGTGGGGGCGGCATTTGGGCGGGGGCGGCGATTCTCGGCGGGCCGACCCAGGCTGTAGCGCGCGGTAGCTGCAGTTTGGCCGTGGTTTGCGGCGCTGCCGTGGCGACTGGTTGGCGACTGTGGTGTGGCTGTGTGTAGCCCCATCCTCGGTGGTTTGAAAGGCGCGGGCGGTTGTGGCGCAGGTTTGGGGCTGCTCCGCACAGGCTGTCGGACGTTGGGCGGTAGCAAGCGCGGGAGGCGCGGCGCGGCGGCGCGCAGAGTGGCGGCCGCTCTCTCGGCCGTCCGCGCCCGCCCGCGACACTGGCTGGGCCTTGTGATTCTCTGCTCTGCTGCTGTGCTGTGCTTGCGTGCCTGCCGTCCCGCTCGCTCTCGCTGTGTGTTACGCGCGTCGTCGAAATGGCAGATCAGGCGGCTACGAACGAGACTGCTGCGGCACCCGCCGCCACCGGCACTACGAAGAAGGCCAAGTCTGCGTCGTCTGCGAAGAAGCCGCGCGCCAAGCCTGCGCACCCGCGCACCTCTGAGATGGTGACGGCCGCCATCAAGAGTCTGAAGGAGCGCGGCGGGTCGTCGCTGCAGGCGATCAAGAAGTACATAGCCGCGCACTACAAGCTGGACGCGGAGAAGCTGGCGCCGTTTATCAAGAAGTACCTCAAGTCGGCCGTCGTGGCGGGCGAGCTGGTGCAGACGAAGGGGAAGGGCGCGTCCGGCTCGTTCAAGCTTGCCGGCGCCGGCGGCGGCGGGGGGGCGGCCGAGGGCGGCAAGGCTCGTGCTGGCGGTGCCAAGAAGAAGCGCGCCGCTCCGGCCAGCAAGGAGAAGAAGGGCGCCCGTGCGGCCGGCGCAAAGAAGGCTGGTGGCGTGAAGGCGGCGACCGGTCGGAAGGCGGGCGCCGCCAAGAAGGCGTCTGCGGCGTCGGCCGCTCCCGCGGGTGCGAAGAAGGCGGCTGCGGCCAAGCCGGCCAAGGCCAAGTCGCCGTCGAAGGCGAAGAAGGCCGCCAAGGTTCCGACGAAGAAGCCGAAGGCGCCGCGCCCGAAGAAGGCGACGACGCCGTCTAAGGCGAAGGCTTCGCCCAAGAAGAAGAAGTAGAGTAGAGGAGAAAGAGATGGGAAAGGAAGGGTTTGGCGCTTGGCTCCGTCGTCCCCACCCCCCGTCGTCGTCTAGTGGCGCGCAAGAGACGCGCGGCCCAAAACGGCCCTTCTCAGGGCCATCAAAGCACGTCGGGGAAGGTTTTGATTGTCGTGTTGCGTTTGGTGTGGGGGTCTGTCTGTATGCCCGTGGGGATGCTGTTTGCGTGCCGCGGTGGTTGGATTGCGGGGGTCGGTGGCGGGTGTGGGCGGCGGTAGCGGTAAGCGGTGTTGTTGTTGTTGTCGTGGTTGATTGTCGCCGTGTTTGTGGCGGCGGCCGACGGTTGGTTTTCTGTCACGTTGTTGTTTTGTTTGAATACGTTGGTTGGCTTGCCTGCGTTCGTTCTTCTCGGATGTCTGTCGTCTTGTCGAGTCGTGTCTGGTCTTTGTTTTGTTCCTTTGTGTGTGTTATGTTTTGCAACGGGGGGCACGTTGAGATGTGGGAAGGAGTCGGCGGGGGATTTCGGTGGCGTGTAGAGCGAGCGAGCGCGCCTGCCTGGCCGTTGGTCGTCGGAGTGGAGTGCGGGTGTTTTTGTTTTTGTTTTCGAAACGAAAGCGGCGGCCGGCCAGCCACCCGTGCGGTGTGACGTCGGCCGTTGGGTATTGTGCGCCGGGGAGGGATGATGTGTGATTGTTGCGCGCTGCTAGCAGGCAGGCAGAGTGAGCGGGTGTGGCGGACGGACGGGAAGTGGTGGTTTTTGTTTTTGGGTTGCGGGGCGAGAGGCAGGCGACCGACAAAGGTTGCTCGCGACGGAGAGATGTTAGTGGCCCTGAAAAGGGCCGTTTTTGTTTGTGCGGTGCGGTGCGGTGCCGCGGCGCGGTTTAGGCGCGCTCGCCGCGGATGCGGCGCGCGAGCTGGATGTCCTTGGGCATGATGGTGACGCGCTTGGCGTGGATTGCGCACAGGTTGGTGTCTTCGAAGAGGCCGACGAGGTAGGCCTCGCTGGCCTCCTGCAGGGCCATGACTGCGGAGCTCTGGAAGCGCAGGTCGGTCTTGAAGTCCTGGGCGATCTCGCGCACTAGGCGCTGGAATGGCAGCTTGCGGATGAGCAGCTCTGTGCTCTTCTGGTAGCGCCTGATTTCTCGCAGGGCGACGGTGCCCGGCCTGTAGCGGTGGGGCTTCTTGACGCCTCCGGTGGCGGGCGCGCTCTTCCTCGCCGCCTTGGTGGCGAGCTGTTTGCGCGGCGCCTTTCCGCCGGTGGACTTGCGGGCCGTTTGCTTTGTGCGGGCCATGGCGGTAGCGGTAGCGGAGCGGCGTGCGTGGAGGTTAGGTGCGGCGCGGCGTCCGGTGCTGCCTTGACAACGGGCCCGCGCGCCTCCGTGCTGCGCTTATATGCCCTCGGTTGCGCGTGGTGGGGGGAGGGCGGGCCAGAGTCTATATAGGGGGGCGGCGGGCGCGCTGGGCGCAGTTGAGAGCGGCCTGAGCTGGCGAGGCGAGCGCATCGCTGCTGTTGCGCGCTTCGCTTACTCGGCCGTTGAGAGCTCGTGAAGAGGTTTTCTGTGCTGTGGGCGCTGCGGAGAGCAAATTGTCGTGCGTTGTTTTGACAACGCGTGCAAATTGTCGTGTTCCGCACCTCGCAGCATGGGAAAGAAGGGTGCGCAGAGGAAACCTGCCGCTACGAAGGGTCCTTCGGTTGTGCGACTCTCTGAGTCTGCCGACCGTGCAAGGAACTCCTGTGAAGACGAGTCGCGGCCTGTCCCCCCTTTGTACGTCAAGTGCAAAGGTGGGTGGACAGCGCTGTTCGACACCATGACGAAATGCGCTCGGAACGAGGTGGTCTACGAGTCTGTCGATACAGACTCGCTGATCTGCGTTCGAGCCGCAAACGTGGCCGACCACAGGGCGATCAAGGTCGCAGTGGCCGACCACATCGTCGACGCGCCGCCGGCGCGTGAGAAGGCACCTTCCGTAGGAAGGATGAAGACGACTAAGGCACTCCTCAGGGGGTTGCCTTGGTGCTGTGACGAGGCAGCGGTCCGGGAAGGGCTGCTGCGAGCCGGGTTTGGTAATGCAGCCGCAAGGTTGCACAACCGGACCAACAGGAAGAGGGCGCCGCTCTATGCCGTGACCGTGCAAACGGTCGACGGCGGGAGCGACATCTTCGACTTGCGGAAGTTGCTGGGCTTCCCGGTTACGACGGAGGCTCTCCCGACCGCCATGGATCCTCAGCCCCAGTGCTTCAGGTGCCAGGGCGAGGGCCATGTTGCGAAGTACTGCCGCAACGCGGCGCGGTGCGTCAAGTGCTCAGGTGAGCACGACAGCCGCGCCTGCGACCGCGGCAGCAACGCTCTGCCGACTTGTGTCCGGTGTGGCGGCCCGCACGTCGCCAGCTGGCGCGGTTGCGCGGCTTTCTCTAGCCGCAGCCGTGCCGGGGGCGGCGAAGCGGCCGCGGCCGCACCGACGCAGCAGCAGAAGAGAAGACGACGTCGGAAACGGCGTAGGGCGGAGAACAGCCCGGTGCAGCTGAGGGACGGCGCAGCAGCAGATCCACCTACCAGGGGCGGGGACGGCCGCTCGGAAACGGGCCGCCAGGACGCAGCTCGCCCTCCCGCGAAGAGATGTGACCTCGAGCTCGGCATCGCCGTGAAGGAGGCCACAGCAGCCCTCAAAGCCGTAATGGCGGTGGAGAGGGCTGCCTTCGCAGCCGCCGTGGCTGCAGAGAAGGAAGAGGCCTTGAGGCAACTGCGTGCAGTCTTCGCCCAAGGCCTCAGTGCAGTCGTACCTGCGAACACTCCTGCGACCTCGCAGAAGGACGTTCGCGCGCCTGTCCCAGCGGTTGCCCCAGCAGCACCGCAGGTGAAAGGTGCAAAGAAGAAAACCGCCAGGGCAGTCTTCATCGCGCAAGCGTCGCCGCGCTGCCGCGCCGAACTTTTGTGTTACAGGGAGTAAGCCACTGCGGCCGGCCCAGGAGACAACGAGGGAGCCCAGCCGCGGCACCGGACTGACCCAGCGAACGACCACGCAGTACATAGGTAACGTTGCACGATACCTCACGCTAACCCCCCTCACCTTGCATGCTCTGTCGCAGCTAGCAAACCGCTACTGCTCTTACTTCCCGTCCTACTGTCGCAGAGGTTTTTTTCCCTTGGCGCTGGCCTTGGCACTTTTTTTCCTCTGCTCTTACAACCGCTACCCTTCGATCGCTTTCGACCACTACTATCTCCTGATGGACCATGTTAATGAGTAGCCTTACCCAGACGCATGGATAACATCACAGCCTGCATCCTGTGACGCCTTGATTCAAAACTAACATGCATACGGAGGTGACAGTAGAACTTTTGTGTTGGTCACCACGTTGGTGCGGGCGTGGAGGGGCCCCATCCTTTGTTTAAAAAAAAAGCGCTGGGCGCAGACCGTAGCCGACTCTCCAGCCGCTGCAGCTGCTGTTTGTGCACGTTTTGCTTTGCCCGAGGAAGGAAGGATGACAGGCCGCGGCAAGGGAGGAAAGGGGCTCGGCAAGGGTGGCGCCAAGCGGCACCGCAAGGTGTTGCGCGACAACATCCAGGGCATCACGAAGCCCGCCATCCGCCGCCTGGCTCGCAGGGGCGGCGTGAAGCGCATCTCTGGTCTGATCTACGAGGAGACCCGCGGGGTGCTGAAGGTGTTCCTGGAGAACGTGATCCGCGACGCGGTGACGTACACTGAGCACGCCAAGCGCAAGACTGTGACGGCCATGGACGTGGTGTACGCCCTGAAGAGGCAGGGGCGCACCCTGTACGGTTTCGGCGGTTAGGCTGCGTCGCAGCGGGCGCTGGCCTTCCCGCGGCCGTGCTTGTGGGTGGGAGAGACTAGAAAACGGCCCTTTTCAGGGCCACCACACTGTTCGGAAGTTGAAAAGTGCGAAAGAGTCTGTGTTGTTGCTGCGTGTGTGCGCTGTGTTGTTTGTTTGTTTCTCTCTCTCTTTCTTTCTTTCCGTTTGTGAGCGACGTGATGTGACTGGGAGGGGAGAAGGAAAGGAAACGTGTCATGTGGCTGGCTGTGTGTGGAGCTGCTTCGTTTGTGTGTCTTTGTATCGATCGCGACGGAGATGGCGGGCTGTGTGTTGTTGTGCGAGAGGCGGTGATTATTTGCTTGCGTGGTTTGGCTCTGTGTGTTTGCGGCGGCGTTGGGGTTTCCGAGGCAAGGCGGCCGGATCAGCTGTTTCGTTCGTGTCGACGGCCGTTGCGCGCGGGAGTGGAGGGCGGTGTGTCGACACGCCTCCCTTTAACAATGGTCATTATTGCTGCCGTTGTCGTTTGGAAGGCGACTGCGACCGTGCAAAATGTGTGTGTGTGTGTGTGTTGGGCCACACGGGCTGTGTGGACGACAAGATGGCGGACGTGCGCCGGCGGCGGCTGTGCTGTGAAAGTGCAAAGTTAAAAAACAAAACAAGGTGCGGCGAGGACGACTGAAATTTTGCTTTGGACGTAGGTTTGTGTGGTGGCCCTGAAAAGGGCCGATTGTTGTGGGCCGAGCCGGCAAAGCGCGTTGCGTGCAGGGGAGCACGCGGCGGCTGCGATTGCCTGGCCTCCTTTAGGCCTTCTTCTCGGTCTTCTTTGGCAGCAGGACGGCCTGGATGTTGGGCAGGACACCACCCTGTGCGATGGTGACGCCCGACAGGAGCTTGTTGAGCTCCTCGTCGTTGCGGATGGCAAGCTGCAGGTGGCGCGGGATGATGCGCGTCTTCTTGTTGTCGCGGGCCGCGTTTCCGGCCAGCTCGAGCACCTCAGCCGCGAGGTACTCCATGACGGCGGCGAGGTAGACGGGCGCCCCGGCGCCGACGCGCTCTGCGTAGTTTCCCTTGCGCAGGAGGCGGTGGATTCTGCCGACCGGGAACTGGAGCCCAGCCCTGCTTGAGCGGGACTTTGACTTGCCCTTGACTTTGCCTCCCTTTCCGCGTCCGGACATGGCGATGGGCTAGCGACGGTGCACACGAAACGGAAACGAAAACGACCGGTGCGAGCGGCAGCGAGTCGAGCAGCGGAGTGCGTGCCGGCGCACTGCACTGCAAATCACTGGTTTCATCTACCAGGAGGAGGGACAGGCTAAGCAGCGAAGCTGCTGTTCCTGTTTGGACCTCTAGAGCTGTTGTGTGGCCTCACTGTTGGTTTGGCCTATGTGAGCGCCCGCGTGAGGGCGGACGCTGCGTTAAATGCGTCATAGCTGCTGCGGAAGAAGCTACTCAGGCAGCAGGTCAGGCCAGCGCGTGGTTGGCCTGCGGTGGACTTGGTGTCCCAGTCCACGGATAAGATGACTGCCAGAGTGTTCTGCAGAGGCATAGAACACCCTGGCGGACTGCCTGATGCGATCCCGTAGCAACGGGACGCCAGCTTCCTCATGAAGCAGTCTCGTGGAGTACCGAGGCGGCTTGTGAAGTGCGAGTCGCAGCGCCCGATTTTGAACACGCTGGAGCATCGCAACGTGCGACGGAGCGGCATTCCCCCACACCACGGCGGCGTACTCGAGTACCGGCCGGACGAGGGCCAAGTACACGGTCAGGCCGTGCCGAGGGGGGAGAGTGGACGAGGGGTGGGTCGCCGGCACAAGTAGAGGCGGCGGCGTTGTTGTTGCTGTTGTTGTGTGGTGTTTGTTTTGTTCGGCTGTGTCGGCGAGCTGTGTTGCGGTGCGTGTGAATGGTGGTGCAAAAGTGCTGGCGTTGGGGCTGCGACTGCGACGGCGGCGAGCCGCGGGCGCGCCATTGATAGTGATGTTGTGAACAGCGGCTGTGTACGGTAGTGGTGTTGTTGTAGCACGACGTGCATCCGGGCCGGCGCGGAAAGCGCAGTTGCGGGCGGTTGCCCTTCGGTGCCAGCCATGTCGCGTGAGCGGCGGGTTGCTCTGGTGTCGACACGTGGTGCTCTGGGTTGTTGTGTGGTGCCCTTTGGCCGGTGGGGGTGGTTCGCGTGTGTCTCGTTCGCGCTCGGTGTCTGGTCGTGGTCGTGCTGCTCCCCCGTCTGTCGGCGGTTTCCGACGTCGTCTGTACGTTTTTGTTCGTTTGCGGCGTGCGTGCCGACGTCGTCCCGTCGCGACCTTTCAACCGAAAGTGTGGCGCCCGAAGGTGAACGAACGTAACCCTGACCTCGGCGCTTTACGCTGAGCCGAGCGAACCGAACCGAACCTAACCTGTGGTGTGGCGAGGTGAGCTCAGCCTGTGAGCCCCTAACGTCTACGTAAGGTAAGCTGTCCGGCTCACGCCTCACGTTTGAACGCTTTTTTAACCTACGTTTGACGCTTCTTAACCTAGCACTGACCCCTTAACCTAACGTGTAACCTAACCTAACCTAACCTCTGACGCCTGACGTGTTTGAATGCTTAACCTAAGTTTGACGCTTAACCTAACCCAAGTCCCCTTAACCTAACCCACGTCCACCTAACCTAACCTAACGTAGACGTGTAAACGTAATGTGTAACGCGTAACGTGTAAGGTCGGCTGTCGTGTGTGCTTGACGGCAGATTGGGTTGGTCTGTAGATTCGGATTGCGGTTTGCCTCGGTCGAGGGGTTGGGTCGGAAGCGGCGAGGGGCGGCGGCGCCTGTTGCGCAGGCGGCGTCCGTTTGCGGCGGGCAATTGGTGAGAAACGGCTGTGAATGTTGGCCGGCGAGAGGAGGAGGACGGCGCGCGATGTGGCCCGACGGCTGCGGGCCGATCGGGAAACGGCGGGAGGGCGACGGAAGGCGATGGGGCGGCGGAGGCGCGTTTGCACGGCCGTCATCGCCGCACGCCTCGGCTTGTGTGGCTGTGGCGCCGGCCGCGCTGGCCGGGCTGCCGCGGCGACGGTGTGGGAGTTTTGCCGAAGGTTTGGCCATTGTGGCGGGTCGTCGGCTGGGGCTGTGGGGGCGGCATTTGGGCGGGGGCGGCGATTCTCGGCGGGCCGACCCAGGCTGTAGCGCGCGGTAGCTGCAGTTTGGCCGTGGTTTGCGGCGCTGCCGTGGCGACTGGTTGGCGACTGTGGTGTGGCTGTGTGTAGCCCCATCCTCGGTGGTTTGAAAGGCGCGGGCGGTTGTGGCGCAGGTTTGGGGCTGCTCCGCACAGGCTGTCGGACGTTGGGCGGTAGCAAGCGCGGGAGGCGCGGCGCGGCGGCGCGCAGAGTGGCGGCCGCTCTCTCGGCCGTCCGCGCCCGCCCGCGACACTGGCTGGGCCTTGTGATTCTCTGCTCTGCTGCTGTGCTGTGCTTGCGTGCCTGCCGTCCCGCTCGCTCTCGCTGTGTGTTACGCGCGTCGTCGAAATGGCAGATCAGGCGGCTACGAACGAGACTGCTGCGGCACCCGCCGCCACCGGCACTACGAAGAAGGCCAAGTCTGCGTCGTCTGCGAAGAAGCCGCGCGCCAAGCCTGCGCACCCGCGCACCTCTGAGATGGTGACGGCCGCCATCAAGAGTCTGAAGGAGCGCGGCGGGTCGTCGCTGCAGGCGATCAAGAAGTACATAGCCGCGCACTACAAGCTGGACGCGGAGAAGCTGGCGCCGTTTATCAAGAAGTACCTCAAGTCGGCCGTCGTGGCGGGCGAGCTGGTGCAGACGAAGGGGAAGGGCGCGTCCGGCTCGTTCAAGCTTGCCGGCGCCGGCGGCGGCGGGGGGGCGGCCGAGGGCGGCAAGGCTCGTGCTGGCGGTGCCAAGAAGAAGCGCGCCGCTCCGGCCAGCAAGGAGAAGAAGGGCGCCCGTGCGGCCGGCGCAAAGAAGGCTGGTGGCGTGAAGGCGGCGACCGGTCGGAAGGCGGGCGCCGCCAAGAAGGCGTCTGCGGCGTCGGCCGCTCCCGCGGGTGCGAAGAAGGCGGCTGCGGCCAAGCCGGCCAAGGCCAAGTCGCCGTCGAAGGCGAAGAAGGCCGCCAAGGTTCCGACGAAGAAGCCGAAGGCGCCGCGCCCGAAGAAGGCGACGACGCCGTCTAAGGCGAAGGCTTCGCCCAAGAAGAAGAAGTAGAGTAGAGGAGAAAGAGATGGGAAAGGAAGGGTTTGGCGCTTGGCTCCGTCGTCCCCACCCCCCGTCGTCGTCTAGTGGCGCGCAAGAGACGCGCGGCCCAAAACGGCCCTTCTCAGGGCCATCAAAGCACGTCGGGGAAGGTTTTGATTGTCGTGTTGCGTTTGGTGTGGGGGTCTGTCTGTATGCCCGTGGGGATGCTGTTTGCGTGCCGCGGTGGTTGGATTGCGGGGGTCGGTGGCGGGTGTGGGCGGCGGTAGCGGTAAGCGGTGTTGTTGTTGTTGTCGTGGTTGATTGTCGCCGTGTTTGTGGCGGCGGCCGACGGTTGGTTTTCTGTCACGTTGTTGTTTTGTTTGAATACGTTGGTTGGCTTGCCTGCGTTCGTTCTTCTCGGATGTCTGTCGTCTTGTCGAGTCGTGTCTGGTCTTTGTTTTGTTCCTTTGTGTGTGTTATGTTTTGCAACGGGGGGCACGTTGAGATGTGGGAAGGAGTCGGCGGGGGATTTCGGTGGCGTGTAGAGCGAGCGAGCGCGCCTGCCTGGCCGTTGGTCGTCGGAGTGGAGTGCGGGTGTTTTTGTTTTTGTTTTCGAAACGAAAGCGGCGGCCGGCCAGCCACCCGTGCGGTGTGACGTCGGCCGTTGGGTATTGTGCGCCGGGGAGGGATGATGTGTGATTGTTGCGCGCTGCTAGCAGGCAGGCAGAGTGAGCGGGTGTGGCGGACGGACGGGAAGTGGTGGTTTTTGTTTTTGGGTTGCGGGGCGAGAGGCAGGCGACCGACAAAGGTTGCTCGCGACGGAGAGATGTTAGTGGCCCTGAAAAGGGCCGTTTTTGTTTGTGCGGTGCGGTGCGGTGCCGCGGCGCGGTTTAGGCGCGCTCGCCGCGGATGCGGCGCGCGAGCTGGATGTCCTTGGGCATGATGGTGACGCGCTTGGCGTGGATTGCGCACAGGTTGGTGTCTTCGAAGAGGCCGACGAGGTAGGCCTCGCTGGCCTCCTGCAGGGCCATGACTGCGGAGCTCTGGAAGCGCAGGTCGGTCTTGAAGTCCTGGGCGATCTCGCGCACTAGGCGCTGGAATGGCAGCTTGCGGATGAGCAGCTCTGTGCTCTTCTGGTAGCGCCTGATTTCTCGCAGGGCGACGGTGCCCGGCCTGTAGCGGTGGGGCTTCTTGACGCCTCCGGTGGCGGGCGCGCTCTTCCTCGCCGCCTTGGTGGCGAGCTGTTTGCGCGGCGCCTTTCCGCCGGTGGACTTGCGGGCCGTTTGCTTTGTGCGGGCCATGGCGGTAGCGGTAGCGGAGCGGCGTGCGTGGAGGTTAGGTGCGGCGCGGCGTCCGGTGCTGCCTTGACAACGGGCCCGCGCGCCTCCGTGCTGCGCTTATATGCCCTCGGTTGCGCGTGGTGGGGGGAGGGCGGGCCAGAGTCTATATAGGGGGGCGGCGGGCGCGCTGGGCGCAGTTGAGAGCGGCCTGAGCTGGCGAGGCGAGCGCATCGCTGCTGTTGCGCGCTTCGCTTACTCGGCCGTTGAGAGCTCGTGAAGAGGTTTTCTGTGCTGTGGGCGCTGCGGAGAGCAAATTGTCGTGCGTTGTTTTGACAACGCGTGCAAATTGTCGTGTTCCGCACCTCGCAGCATGGGAAAGAAGGGTGCGCAGAGGAAACCTGCCGCTACGAAGGGTCCTTCGGTTGTGCGACTCTCTGAGTCTGCCGACCGTGCAAGGAACTCCTGTGAAGACGAGTCGCGGCCTGTCCCCCCTTTGTACGTCAAGTGCAAAGGTGGGTGGACAGCGCTGTTCGACACCATGACGAAATGCGCTCGGAACGAGGTGGTCTACGAGTCTGTCGATACAGACTCGCTGATCTGCGTTCGAGCCGCAAACGTGGCCGACCACAGGGCGATCAAGGTCGCAGTGGCCGACCACATCGTCGACGCGCCGCCGGCGCGTGAGAAGGCACCTTCCGTAGGAAGGATGAAGACGACTAAGGCACTCCTCAGGGGGTTGCCTTGGTGCTGTGACGAGGCAGCGGTCCGGGAAGGGCTGCTGCGAGCCGGGTTTGGTAATGCAGCCGCAAGGTTGCACAACCGGACCAACAGGAAGAGGGCGCCGCTCTATGCCGTGACCGTGCAAACGGTCGACGGCGGGAGCGACATCTTCGACTTGCGGAAGTTGCTGGGCTTCCCGGTTACGACGGAGGCTCTCCCGACCGCCATGGATCCTCAGCCCCAGTGCTTCAGGTGCCAGGGCGAGGGCCATGTTGCGAAGTACTGCCGCAACGCGGCGCGGTGCGTCAAGTGCTCAGGTGAGCACGACAGCCGCGCCTGCGACCGCGGCAGCAACGCTCTGCCGACTTGTGTCCGGTGTGGCGGCCCGCACGTCGCCAGCTGGCGCGGTTGCGCGGCTTTCTCTAGCCGCAGCCGTGCCGGGGGCGGCGAAGCGGCCGCGGCCGCACCGACGCAGCAGCAGAAGAGAAGACGACGTCGGAAACGGCGTAGGGCGGAGAACAGCCCGGTGCAGCTGAGGGACGGCGCAGCAGCAGATCCACCTACCAGGGGCGGGGACGGCCGCTCGGAAACGGGCCGCCAGGACGCAGCTCGCCCTCCCGCGAAGAGATGTGACCTCGAGCTCGGCATCGCCGTGAAGGAGGCCACAGCAGCCCTCAAAGCCGTAATGGCGGTGGAGAGGGCTGCCTTCGCAGCCGCCGTGGCTGCAGAGAAGGAAGAGGCCTTGAGGCAACTGCGTGCAGTCTTCGCCCAAGGCCTCAGTGCAGTCGTACCTGCGAACACTCCTGCGACCTCGCAGAAGGACGTTCGCGCGCCTGTCCCAGCGGTTGCCCCAGCAGCACCGCAGGTGAAAGGTGCAAAGAAGAAAACCGCCAGGGCAGTCTTCATCGCGCAAGCGTCGCCGCGCTGCCGCGCCGAACTTTTGTGTTACAGGGAGTAAGCCACTGCGGCCGGCCCAGGAGACAACGAGGGAGCCCAGCCGCGGCACCGGACTGACCCAGCGAACGACCACGCAGTACATAGGTAACGTTGCACGATACCTCACGCTAACCCCCCTCACCTTGCATGCTCTGTCGCAGCTAGCAAACCGCTACTGCTCTTACTTCCCGTCCTACTGTCGCAGAGGTTTTTTTCCCTTGGCGCTGGCCTTGGCACTTTTTTTCCTCTGCTCTTACAACCGCTACCCTTCGATCGCTTTCGACCACTACTATCTCCTGATGGACCATGTTAATGAGTAGCCTTACCCAGACGCATGGATAACATCACAGCCTGCATCCTGTGACGCCTTGATTCAAAACTAACATGCATACGGAGGTGACAGTAGAACTTTTGTGTTGGTCACCACGTTGGTGCGGGCGTGGAGGGGCCCCATCCTTTGTTTAAAAAAAAAGCGCTGGGCGCAGACCGTAGCCGACTCTCCAGCCGCTGCAGCTGCTGTTTGTGCACGTTTTGCTTTGCCCGAGGAAGGAAGGATGACAGGCCGCGGCAAGGGAGGAAAGGGGCTCGGCAAGGGTGGCGCCAAGCGGCACCGCAAGGTGTTGCGCGACAACATCCAGGGCATCACGAAGCCCGCCATCCGCCGCCTGGCTCGCAGGGGCGGCGTGAAGCGCATCTCTGGTCTGATCTACGAGGAGACCCGCGGGGTGCTGAAGGTGTTCCTGGAGAACGTGATCCGCGACGCGGTGACGTACACTGAGCACGCCAAGCGCAAGACTGTGACGGCCATGGACGTGGTGTACGCCCTGAAGAGGCAGGGGCGCACCCTGTACGGTTTCGGCGGTTAGGCTGCGTCGCAGCGGGCGCTGGCCTTCCCGCGGCCGTGCTTGTGGGTGGGAGAGACTAGAAAACGGCCCTTTTCAGGGCCACCACACTGTTCGGAAGTTGAAAAGTGCGAAAGAGTCTGTGTTGTTGCTGCGTGTGTGCGCTGTGTTGTTTGTTTGTTTCTCTCTCTCTTTCTTTCTTTCCGTTTGTGAGCGACGTGATGTGACTGGGAGGGGAGAAGGAAAGGAAACGTGTCATGTGGCTGGCTGTGTGTGGAGCTGCTTCGTTTGTGTGTCTTTGTATCGATCGCGACGGAGATGGCGGGCTGTGTGTTGTTGTGCGAGAGGCGGTGATTATTTGCTTGCGTGGTTTGGCTCTGTGTGTTTGCGGCGGCGTTGGGGTTTCCGAGGCAAGGCGGCCGGATCAGCTGTTTCGTTCGTGTCGACGGCCGTTGCGCGCGGGAGTGGAGGGCGGTGTGTCGACACGCCTCCCTTTAACAATGGTCATTATTGCTGCCGTTGTCGTTTGGAAGGCGACTGCGACCGTGCAAAATGTGTGTGTGTGTGTGTGTTGGGCCACACGGGCTGTGTGGACGACAAGATGGCGGACGTGCGCCGGCGGCGGCTGTGCTGTGAAAGTGCAAAGTTAAAAAACAAAACAAGGTGCGGCGAGGACGACTGAAATTTTGCTTTGGACGTAGGTTTGTGTGGTGGCCCTGAAAAGGGCCGATTGTTGTGGGCCGAGCCGGCAAAGCGCGTTGCGTGCAGGGGAGCACGCGGCGGCTGCGATTGCCTGGCCTCCTTTAGGCCTTCTTCTCGGTCTTCTTTGGCAGCAGGACGGCCTGGATGTTGGGCAGGACACCACCCTGTGCGATGGTGACGCCCGACAGGAGCTTGTTGAGCTCCTCGTCGTTGCGGATGGCAAGCTGCAGGTGGCGCGGGATGATGCGCGTCTTCTTGTTGTCGCGGGCCGCGTTTCCGGCCAGCTCGAGCACCTCAGCCGCGAGGTACTCCATGACGGCGGCGAGGTAGACGGGCGCCCCGGCGCCGACGCGCTCTGCGTAGTTTCCCTTGCGCAGGAGGCGGTGGATTCTGCCGACCGGGAACTGGAGCCCAGCCCTGCTTGAGCGGGACTTTGACTTGCCCTTGACTTTGCCTCCCTTTCCGCGTCCGGACATGGCGATGGGCTAGCGACGGTGCACACGAAACGGAAACGAAAACGACCGGTGCGAGCGGCAGCGAGTCGAGCAGCGGAGTGCGTGCCGGCGCACTGCACTGCAAATCACTGGTTTCATCTACCAGGAGGAGGGACAGGCTAAGCAGCGAAGCTGCTGTTCCTGTTTGGACCTCTAGAGCTGTTGTGTGGCCTCACTGTTGGTTTGGCCTATGTGAGCGCCCGCGTGAGGGCGGACGCTGCGTTAAATGCGTCATAGCTGCTGCGGAAGAAGCTACTCCCGCAGCAGGTCAGGCCAGCGCGTGGTTGGCCTGCGGTGGACTTGGTGTCCCAGTCCACGGATAAGATGACTGCCAGAGTGTTCTGCAGAGGCATAGAACACCCTGGCGGACTGCCTGATGCGATCCCGTAGCAACGGGACGCCAGCTTCCTCATGAAGCAGTCTCGTGGAGTACCGAGGCGGCTTGTGAAGTGCGAGTCGCAGCGCCCGATTTTGAACACGCTGGAGCATCGCAACGTGCGACGGAGCGGCATTCCCCCACACCACGGCGGCGTACTCGAGTACCGGCCGGACGAGGGCCAAGTACACGGTCAGGCCGTGCCGAGGGGGGAGAGTGGACGAGGGGTTCAGCAGCGGGTAGAGCGCCCGGAGACGCCCAATCGCCCGCCCCCTGATGTCACGGATGTGCGGTAGCCAGGTGAGATGCCGGTCCAGCCGCACACCGAGGTATTGGCCTGTTGGTGACCACGGGATGGGGCCTCCCGAGATCGAGACAGGCGGCAGGGCAGGAGGCAGTCGTCTCCGAGTGAAGACGACCGCCTGGCTCTTGGCGGCGTTAAATTTGAGACGCCACTTGGTGGACCACGCCCCCAGGACGTCGCACGCAAGTTGGAGTCGGCGGCACATCGCGGCCACGTTCATGCTGCGGGTGAACAGCGCAGTGTCGTCGGCGTAAAGAGCCAACTCCACGCGCGCCACCCGCGGTGCGTCAGCGGTGTACAAGGTGTACAGCAGGGGGCCGAGAACCGACCCCTGCGGTACCCCTGCACGAATCGGCCGGTCGGTGGATGTGCCGCCGGCGGCCCGGACGTGGAAGGTGCGGCCCTCAAGGTAGGACCGCAGTAGAAGTGCGTGCGACGTCGGGACCCCATGTACAAGGAGCTTGTACACGAGGCCCTCGTGCCACACGCTGTCGAACGCCTTGGAGACGTCGAGGAGTACCGCCCCAAGGTACTCCCGCGACTCCAGCGCCCTCATCGCCTGTTCCACCAGGCGTAGGAGCTGGTGCGTGGTCGAGTGGCCCCGCCGGAATCCGAACTGCTCCGCTGGAAGGAGCCCTTCGGCAGTGACGTGGCGCCACAGCCGCTCCACGTACAATCTCTCAAAAATCTTGGAGAGAGACGGGAGCAGGCTGATCGGCCGGTAGTGCTCCACCTGACGTGGATCCTTGCCAGCCTTCGGGATGGCCACCACTTCCGCGTGTTTCCACGCGGAAGGGTAAATCCCGGAGCTGAGGACACAGTTGAACGTGTCCGCTAGTGGCTGATAGAGCGCCGGCGGCAGCAGCCGCAGGAGGTGGTTTGTGACTCCATCGGAGCCACCTGCCTTCCTCGGGTTGAGGCGGCGGAGCTGGAGTCCAACCTCTTCAGCTGAGATTGGTGTGATAACATCGTCGCGTGCCGGCGCAGCCTGCCTGCTGCTCCTTTTCTGACTTCCTCACTGTGAGGAGGTTCAGGTGGAAGTCTGTGGCCTGTTGGCCTTTACTCCCCTGGGATGATTGATGAGTCTTCTTTCTTGACTTGTAGGTTGTTCTGTACTGGCAAGGAGTGCCGATAACCTATTTTCTGTATTTGTCGGTGTGACGACTTTTCTTTTTCTTCTTGGCTGTTGTTGAGGGCCCTTCCTCGGTTGGGATGTTGTGCAAAATGCATCCCGCTTTATCATACTCCCCGTTGACGAGAGCGATGATGATACAGCGCATCTGCGCATCTGTGAAGATAGGGTAGGAGTCAATCAGATTGAACTCCTCCCTAGAAAGACCCAGAAGGCCTTCAGGATACCCGAGTGGGCGATGCGGGAGTTGTGGTTTAGGATGGTTAGGAGGAACGAAGGGATAAGGGTTGTCGTGGTGGGGGTAAGTACCGTCGCGAAGCGATGCAGCGATCTTCTGCGTCACAGCGCTTGCGCTGTACATGTCCGGAAGCGGGAGGAATGGGACTTCTTCCCACTCGTCTTCGTGCGCTGCTGCGTCGGTGTCCGTCTTGGGCTCCCCTTCAGCAGGCACGTCGGTCTGCGTGGCCACCGTCGCAAACTTCTTCTCTCGTGGAGGAGTCGTCTGGCTGGCGGTGTCGACCGCTGTGGCGGAAGCTGCCTTGGCTGAGCGAAGCTCCTGCGTCAGCTCAGCAATCTGACGCCGAGCCTCGCCCAGTTCCGCCAGCATGGCCGCCCTCTCTTCCGCCATGGCGGATTTGAAGGCGGACATGGCTTCTTCTACGGCGTCGTTGAGGCGCCTGGTGATGACGTCTTCTGATCGAGTGACCACCTCTTCGCGTGTGGTGGTCACTTGCTTCTGCGTCTTCTCTGGTCCGCGCCAATTTCTCCTGTAAGCGCAGGAACGGGCGTTAGCCGCGTGTGCGCCACCGCAGTTGGCGCATGTGCAGGGGGCGTCCTTCGGCTTCTTGCAGTCGCGTGTGTCGTGTGCTTGCGCACACTTCAAGCACGCGACTGCTCCGCTGCAGTGCTTGGCGACGTGGCCAAGCTTTTGGCAGCGAAAGCACTGCGGTGTAGACTTCTTCTTCTTCTTCCCGGCTGGTCCTGCTAACGTGAGCAGCAACTCTGCCAAGGCAGCAGCTTTGCGTCCACTTCCGCGTCCCGACATCACGATAAGCAACAGCGACAACGAACTAACGTGTACTCTCCGCGGCGTGAGCGGGGCCGGCGCAGCCGGGGTGGGGGTGCTTTATGGGCTCGGGTGCGGCGGCCGGTTGCGCGCGCGCCCCATTGGTCGGCGGCCGCAACAGGGCGAGCTGGTAAAGGTGCGGCGGCGGCTGGCGGCGGGTGCCACTGTGTGGGGAGACGCTGACTAGAGCGGAGCGCTTGGTACTGGTGTTGCTGCTGCCGTACGTTGGTTCGAGATGCCGCCCAAGACTAGCGGGAAGGCCGCCAAGAAGGCTGGCAAGGCGCAGAAGAACATTTCGAAGGGCGACAAGAAGAAGAAGCGCAAGAGGAAGGAGAGCTATGCCATCTACATCTACAAGGTGCTGAAGCAGGTGCACCCTGACACGGGCATCTCGTCGAAGGCGATGAGCGTCATGAACAGCTTCGTGAACGACATTTTCGAGCGCATTGCGGCCGAGGCTTCTCGGCTGGCGCACTACAACAAGCGCTCGACCATCACGTCCCGCGAGATCCAGACCGCTGTGCGGCTGTTGCTGCCTGGCGAGCTGGCCAAGCACGCCGTGAGCGAGGGCACGAAGGCGGTGACCAAGTACACGAGCTCCAAGTAAGGAGGTGGCTCTGGAATGGAAGGAAGGATGGAGAAGGCTCCTCCGTTGCGAGAGCGGCAAAACGGCCCTTTTCAGGGCCACCAACTTGCCTTTTGCGGGAAGGGCGGAATTGTTGTTGTTGTTTGTGTGGACGGCTGTGATGTATGTGTGCATTTTGATTGTGGGTGGGGGGGCGCGTCAAAGCGTGTTGCGCGGGGTACGGCCACGAGGTTGGTCGCCGTGGCGTGGAATGGTGGCACGCCTCGTTGGCGTGGTTTTTGACCCATTGGTGTTGTTGGTGTGTGTGTGTGTGTTACCCGTCTGCGAGGGGGGACTGTGCGATCGGCGACTTTTGTGTCACCGTAACGACGGCCGTTTGCGGGTTTGTTTTTTTGCACATCATACATGGCGAGGGTGAAATGTGAAATGTTTTTGTTTGGTTGTTTTTTTTTTTTTTTGCCGCCCACTATTCCCTTTGCTGTACGCCGAGTTTGACGATGGTGCGACGTAACTGCAGCGTGGAGGTGTGTGAGTGACGTTGAAATGAACGTGCCATTAAGACGCATTGTTGTTGTATTGTACTGTACGTGTACGGCGAACACGCACGATGATGTACCATTCGACTCTGATGTTTGATAGCCGTGTCTGACTGATTGCGTACGACGCACGCACACCGATGTCGTCATTCAAGATGCACGCGTGTCCAGTGCAGTACAGTAAGCGCGACGCTAGACGACGACGGCGGCGGCGGCGGCGGCGGCGGCGGTCGTTTGTTTGGCGAATGTCTGTACACGTGTTTGTCTGTGTCCATCCGGTGCGTATTTGTTTGTTTGAAAGTGTTTTGTGTGTCGGTGACGTGGTCCGATCCGTCGCCCCCTGAGTAACTGTCGATCGGCGCGATAGACGGGCGTCACGCAACTGAACCGAAGTCTTGGGCACACCCGTCATACTGTTGTACACCGTCGCGCTGAGAACGGTAACGAAAGGTTGACTTTGATCGGTCGAATGTCTGGGCAGAACGTGAGGAATGAGGCAAGAGTGCAAGGAGGGGGGGCAAAAGAGAGAGGAAGGGAAAAAGGGGAGAAACGCATTCGTAGAGCAACGGAACGTTCCCGTGTCGGAGGCGTATTGGAGCCGCACTGAAATGCGTTTAACGGCGGCGCGGCTGCAAGTGTCTGCCGTGGTGAACGTTACCTTTGACGGCTGCATTGGGCTTTGCCTTTGCTTTTGCTTTCGCTTTCGCTTTCCCGGATGTACGTAACGTTTGTTGATATGGTTCTGAGGAAGAGTGTATGACAGTGCCGTGCCGTCCATGTTCGTGTGCCCTCCCATTGTGTGTATGCTATTGTCTGTGTACGTGAATGATGTATGTAGGTGTTAGTGGACATGTTTTACCATTGGGGGGAAATGGATCGTCGATAGTTGCCGTCACTCTGTCACGGTCGAGATGACGCACCCTCCGTACAGAAAGGTGTCGAGAAAGTGAGTGTGTGTGTGCGTGCGTCCGTGAATTGGCAGTGTTTGGAGGTGGGCGTGCCCTGCATGTGGCCCGGAAGGCTGTTCGTTAGGCGGTAGTGTTGTGTGGACAGGGGAGGGGCATGCGTAACGCTGCTGGCATGGCATTTCGGGAGATGGGAGGGGGCAAACGAGGAGCGGCGGCCAAAGACGGGACGGGGAGGGGCGCGGTGTGGGTGGCTTGCGCCTGTGCTCGGCGTTGTGGTTTGTGCAAAAGAGGAGGAGAAAAACAATGTGAGTTGCCAGGGAGGGGAGCGGTGTTGTGTTGTGGTTGTCGTGGTGTAGCCGCAGACGCGGCTGTCAGTGAACGTGGCGAGACGGACGGATGCGCGGAGGGGCGGGGGCGGCGCATTTCGCCGGTGCCGTGCCATGCCTGAAAGCCGCGTGGTCGCTGTGTTGTTGGTGGCGTGGGGGCGAGGAGAGTACCGTACGGGTGTGCTTGTGCGCCGGAAATGGCACACTGCGCCCGCCCGTCTTGGAGGCTGATGGCTGTGGTGTGGAAATGGGGCGCGGTGATGTTGAAGCAGTTGAAGAACAGAAAAGAAACCAAGAAAACGGAAGGCGTGATGCGGCGGTGGTGGTGAGAGCGGGAAAAACAAAACAAAAAAAAAAGAAGGAAAAACAACGAGAAAACAAAAAGTCTATCAATATTAAAATGGAAATGGACCCAGGTATAACCTCCCTGCACAAATAGCAGAGAGTCCGATGATAATAAAAATGTGCCAGAATGTTAACGTCCCTACAAAACAAACCCAACGATAATATTAATGAAAGAGTGAACCGTATGTAACATTGCAACAGACATAATGAAACCTGATAAATTGTATAAGGGCAGCAGCGTTGACCTTTGGCCCTGTATTCAGAATAAAAAGAGCCAAAGATCGTTACCCCA